>NC_081554.1:96001231-96315731 GCF_963082655.1 Stomoxys calcitrans
AGCCATCACACCTAATATGGTTGAAAAGTCTTCTAACCAAAGACGAAAAGCGTCCCATAGTGGTTGTTGTATGGTGGTTGCTAACTTTGGCTTTCCTTTTCGATTTGCAATCTCCAATCATTGAGCTCGTCTCGAAAGAGAAACAAACAAAAAAAATTGTAAAAAATTAAATCGAGTTCAGTTCGGTCGGACCTTATTTTATATAACCTCCACCATGAACCGAATTTGGAAAAATCTCTGCTCGGTATCTCTTAAACAAAGGAACAAAGGATATGAATTGCTATATTATTAGAGCTATATAATGTTATGAACCGATTCGGGCCATATTTGGATTGGATATTGTAGATCATAGTAGGTGTCATTGTGCAACATTTCAGACAAATCGGATAAAAAATTGCGTCCTCTAGAGGCTTAAGAAGTAAAATCGGGAGATTGGTTTATTATATGGAAGCTAAATAGGGTATAGAGCGATTTAGACCATACATGGCACGTATGTTGAAGGTCAAAGCAGATGTCATTATGTAAAATTTCAGCCAAATCGGACCTCTAGAGGCTCAAGAAGTAAAATTGGGAGATCATTTTATATGAAAAATCGAACAAGAATTGTGCCCTCTAGGGGCTCAAAAAGTAAAATAGGGATATCGGTTTATATGGGAGCTATACTAGGTTATGGACCGAAGAACGTTATGGGCTCTGCAGAGGCTCAAGAAGTATAATCGGGAGATCGGTTTATATGGGAGGCAGGGACGAATTTCAATAAATATTCCCATTACGCTGACCCTCGATTCCTTTGTCCGATTTTGATGAGATTTTATATATATTTATAATTTGTCAACTTTTTTAAATATTTTGAATTTTTAAAATTTTTGAAAAAAAAAAAATATTTTTATTTTCTAAGTCCCTACAACAAAAAAATCATTTTCTTAATATTTTATGACCATATAGCGAAGAAAACTGGATTAAATGGTTTTGGCATAAAATCGCACCTGCTGTGAAAAGAAGTGGGATTAATGTCATAAATTTATTTGTTTGAATATAGAAACCATCAAATGCAACAAGACATTAAAACGGATTCCAGAAGTGATCCTTCCGGATTTTGAGAAATTTCTTATTAGATTTTTGGGATATAAAAAATTGCCGACTTTCGAAAAGCCAATTTCCCCCAAAACATGACGGAAAAAATTGTCATTTCAGTCGTTTACGTTAATCCAAATTTTTCTCAGGCAGTTCTATTCTTGGGTATTATTCGTCGTTAATGCAATTTTTTTAAAGACAGTATCGCAATATAATTTTTTAAAAGAAAACATTTTTGTGATTGTTCTAAACAAAAAGTTATTAAAAGTTTCTTTATGCCCAAAATCTTTATGGAATTTTCTGGCCAAAAATTTTTCCGAAAGACCAGCATTTTACAAACACTTTTCGGAGACATAATACTAAATAATTTTCTCTTAATTCTCGTTTTATTATTTTAATTGCAGTTTTATCTGTTGAAAAAAATTTTTTAAAAAATGTATTTAAATGAAATATTTTGCTCGATAGTTTGAAAAAAGTTTTCCAAAGAACAATTAATAATTTTTCGATCGAAGGTTTTTGCAATGGAAAAGGAAAGCCAGAGATCACTGCACACCACTATGGGAAGCGTTTTGTCGTTTGGTTGGAATAACTCATCGGCCATATTAAGTGTGGAGGCTTCAAGGGCCAAACGTTGGTCGTACTTATACCGAATGTACCGCGAAAACGTATCTACGATGTTATATACCATCTATAATTATGATCGTATACGACAATAGTTGGATGTAATTTTTATCGGACATCATTTCCATCGGAAGCGGATTTTCGATCCATTTTAATTAAGTTTGAGGAAGAAATTAGCGACACCATCTAGCAGAATGTAGATGGTAACAATTTTTGTTGCTTAATGTTTTCAGTTTGTTTGCATAAAATTTTATGAAAAATCATAAAAATCAATTTCATCAAAATACTGAAGCTGATTCGATGAAACTTTCACTACAGAACTAAGATATCCCCAAAGACAAGCACACTTTGAAGGATCGGCCTATAAATGGTGTGTTGGCAATCAGTACAAAATTGAGCTCTGACTTTATGACCAAATGTCACTGCCGATGGGTCAGTTCATGCACCCAATAGCGACCACAATTAAAAAAAAAATGTTGAAGTATCTTTCCCAATTTCACAGTAACAGAAGAATTTTGGCAATTTTCGATTTTGGAAAAAATGTAGGTTGCCCCCCCCCCACAAAATAAAATCCTGGCTACGTGACTGATGGGAGGTATATCAAAACATCGACCTATAAGGCCCATTTACAATTTCAACAGACCTGCAGTCATAGGAAGTATTTGTGTAAAATTTTAAGTGCCTAGCTTTAATCCTTCGAAAGTTAGCGCGCTTTCCGCAGACAGACGGACTCACGTAGAGGACTAGATCGTCTTAAAATTTCACGGCGATCAAGAATATATTTACTTTATGGGGTCTTAAACCAATATTTCGATGTGTTACAGACGAAATGACGAAGTTTGTATGTATGGAATGTGGGGCTCAGTGAAAGGTATTTGCGAGTTGAGTACGCATCTTTTATCTATTTTCAGTGCCACCCCAAAACACCACCAAACCGGGCATATTGACCTACCATGGTAATATGAAGATCAAATGCTAGATATTTGGGAGTAGAGCACGAAATGGATATTAACTTTCGGGGCAACTAGTGAACGAACCGACACATATCGCATGTGTCCAAGGGCACCAAAATAATACTCTTGACCTTTTATTAACTTCACACCCTGAAAAGTATGAAGTTAATACTCTTGCACCTCTTAATAACTCCGATTACTGCATTGTTTCAGCATCTTTTTCGTATTTTGCTCTTCCACCCCAGTCCCGAAGCGGTCAATATTTTTATACGAAAAAGCACGTTGGGCAGAGCTCAATGGATTCTTTCAGCATTTTAATTGGAAACTATGTTTTCGAGATGACGATATAAATGCTACTGCTAAAATGATTGAGAAGATAATTTTAAATGGAATGAGGACATTTATTCCAGTTAAGACTATAACGGCGTAATCAGACGACAAAAGTTGGTTTAACCAGACATGCCGAGATGCTGTCAGATCGAAAGAGGTGGCATTCAGGAACTGGCGCTTGGATAAAAATTCCAATACTGAACTGCTGCGCAAGCAGGCAAGATCTTTGTATGCCAATGTGCTTAGGCGCGAAAAATTTCTTTACGAACAGCGTCTGCGTACTAAGGTTCTTGCTTCTACACGGGGAAGTAAGAGCTTTTGGTCGTTCGTGATAAGGGCAAAGGGTAGTTCTTTATCTATTCCAACTCTTATTAGGGATGATCAAACCTTCACTGACCCGGTTGATAAGGCTAACCTGTTGGCTGATATATTTGCAGGGAACTCTTCCCTGCCGGATAGCAATCAACCACCCCACTCAATCGAAAATGTGTTTGGCGTCATGCCCCAAATATTTTTTTCGAACTCATGGAGTTAAAAGGGTTCTTAAGAATCTAGACGTAACTAAATCCCCGGGCCCGGATGGCATATCAACACTTGTCTTATGCAGGTGTTCTTCGACGCTCGCTCGGCCATTACGCAACGTTTTCAACATTGCCTACCGTGCGGGAGTCTTCCCGGCGCGTTGGAAGGTTGCTAACAATCAGCCAATACCTAAGAAGGGTGAGGCAAACAACCCTGCGAATTATCGGCCAATTGCGAATGCTTCGCTCTCTCCAAGGTCATGGAGAGCATGGGTAATCACCATCTTGTGAGGTATTTAGAGTCTAATGACCTTCTTAGCGACCAACAGTATGGGTTCCGCAGAAATCGCTCTACGGGCGACCTCATGGCACTTCTGTCGGAACGTTGGAGTCGCTCAATCCACCAATTTGGGGAGAGTAAGATTGTGGCTCTGGATATCTCCAAGGCATTTGATAGGGTCTGGCACGGTGCACTACTATCAAAGCTTGTCGTATTTGGTGTCGGTAATGGCTTCGTTCGATTTATTTCGAGCTTTCTCAGAGATCGCACTATTCGAGTCGTTATAGATGGGTTCTCATTCAATGAGCACAAATTGACCGTAGGTGTACCCCAGGGCTCTGTTCTTTATCTTTCTCCTTCTCTTTTATTATTATTTTTATCAACGATCTGGTGGGTCAGACATCGAATCCAATCTACTCATTTGCGCATGATAGTAATCTCTGTCATTTGTACTCATTTAATAATAGGCCGTGTCTTCGAGTGATTGAGGACAAGAGAAGGATAATACACTCTGCCAGGATTTCCTGGCCAATTCTGAGTGGGGTCGAATGAATGGAGTAGATTTTAATGCACGGAAGGCTCAGTGCTGCTTGTTGTCACACAAACGATTCGCTGACCCATTACGATCATCTTTGTCAACATCAACGGTATAAATGTTGAGCAATCGGAAGTTCGTGATGTTCTGGGAATGAAAAAAAAGTGATGTCCGTTGGGCTAAACATGTATTTGAAGCGTCGAAAGAAGCACTCAAGTGTTTAGCCTACCTTAAACTGTGTAAGAATTACTTCACTCCGTCTGATCTTCTTAACATCTACACCACTTTCATAAGGCCAAAAATGGAGTACAACTCACATGTATGGGCTGGAGCTTCAAAATCATCTCTGGAGCTACTGGACCGTGTACAGAGGAGAGCGATGGCGTTGATTGGGGACAGTGGGATATCCAACTCCATTGCCTCCCTTCATCATCGTCGCAATGTGAGTTGTTTGGCGCTGTTCTATTGGTACTTCCATGGTGTGTGTTCGTCTGATATTCGTCTTCTTATTCCTGATGTAAGGATGTATGTCAGGGATACTAGACATTCCAGGAACTCAAACCGTTTGTATTTGATTAGCCAGCAGACCGCACAATACATTATAGAGAGAATTCATATTTCGCCCGAATCGTTCGTATGTAGAATCGACTTCCGGCTAATGTTTTTCCCACCCACTTTGGCATCCAAAGATTTAAGACAAATGTCAATAAACACTTCATCCCTTTTTCCCCCCTCCAATTCCTGATTTCCTCTCGCCAACGCAATGCACTGCATTCATAGGGGACATCCTCCGCATGTTGGCCGATAGAAAAAAATGTCTGAGGAGCCGTTCAATCCCCAAAACACCCCCATATTAAACTTATTTACCGACCAAGGCAATATAGGGCTCATATAAAAGCAATTAAAGAGTGAAATAATGTGCAGCAGAACGGGCCCGGTCCGGCTAGTATCTACCCCAGTCAAATATATGTGCAAAAAAATCATGATATTTTCCATCTAAATGAGACAAGCAACTAAAGGACAAAATCTGTTTCTCTGTTTCAACTTCATCCAAAGGACCATTATTCCTAATTTCTGTGAAATGTTTGAAATTTCTATAGAAAATATTTATGTGTGCATAAATAAAAATTAAGGATTTAGAAGCTAAAGAGCCAACAATTTCCAATTTTTTCGGTGATTACTGTACGCTCATAGAAATTTTTTTGTAAAAACTGCAAAAACTTGTCATTCCGTTTGCAACACATCGAAATATCCATTTCCGACCCTATAAAGTATATATTCTTGATCAGCGTAAAAGTCTAAGACGATCTAGCCATGTCCGTCCGTCTGTCTGTTGAAATCACTCTACAGTCTTCAAAAATAGAGATATTGAGCTGAAACTTTGCACAGATTTTTTTGTCCATAAGCAGGTTAAGTTCAAAGATGGGCTGTATCGGACTATATCTTCATATAGCCCCCGATCGCCGATCCGCCGATTTAGGGTCTTAGGCCAATAAAAGCCACATTTATTATCCGATTTTGCTGAAATTTGGGACAGTGAGTTGTGTTAGGCCCTTCGACATCCTTCGTCAATATGGCTCAGATCAGTCCAGATTTGGATATAGCTGCCATATAGACCGATCCTCCGATTTAGGGTCTTAGGCCCATAAAAGGCGCATTTATTGTCCGATGTCGCCGAAATTTGGGACAGTGAGTTGTGTTAGGCCTTTCGACATCCTTCTTCCATTTCACTCAGATCGGTCCAGATTTGGATATAGCTACCATATAGTCCGATCTTTCGATTTAATGTTTGCGGCCCATAAAAGGCGCATTTATTGTCCGATGTTGCTGAAATTTGGGACAGAGAGTTAAGTTAAGCCCCTCCACATGTTTCTGCAATTTGGTCTAGATAGACCAATATCTCGATTTAAAGTCTTGGCCCCAAAAAGGGGCATTTATAATCCGATGACACATTGACTTATGTTAAGCTTTTCGACATGTATATATGGTTCAGATCGGTTTATTTAGTTATACACAATTAAACAATGACTTGTACTTATTAGTATTTCGTCCAAATCGGATCATATTTCGATATAACTGCTATGGGACATAAGGTATGCAATTTTCAAGGTTGTTGTTGTTGTTGTTATTGTAGCAGTTTATTGTGTACTATCTTTCGTCTGCTTGATTCTGTTGAGTGTCAAGACCCAGGAACTCCGCGACTAAGATGGGGTGCGTCCACAGGGATCTGGGTCTGAGTCGAGTGGGTCTGGCCGGGCAGTTAAACAGGTGACGTGTATCGTGCGGTCCCTGGTTACAATCGGGACATACATCTTGCACGTCGGCATTAATCCTAGCTCAGTGGGAATTGAGGCGGCTGCATCTGCCGGAACGTAATTGAGCCAGAACCACTCTGGTTTGCCGGGGGAGGTCGATTTCTTCGGGTGCAATGGGTGGCGGTCGTTCTCCAAGGACTACATTCACCCCGTAGCCAATTAACGCGTCTGCATGAATGTTGTTCAGACCCGCTTGATATACCGCTTGATCTAGAGGTTCTCTCTTGTAGCGCTGGACCTCACGCTCTAGATCGTGTAGATCTACCTTAAGGCTTCTGGGCGGTGGGTATCTATCGACAAGATGATGATTTGGATGATTTCTGCGATAACAGCCCAAAAGGTATTGCTTAGACAGCATGTAGTTATGTCTTCGCACTGGTAGGATCTTTGTCTCCTGATGGAGGTGGTCCACATGAGAACTGAGGAGACAGCCCTTCGCAGTACGAAGGGCGGCATTCTGACAGATCTGAATATTATTCCACTGCGTGTGACAAAGTTGACGTGACCACACTGGCGCTGCATAACTTACCACAGACCGGCCAATTGCTTTGTACGTGGTCAACAAGGTTTCTTTGTCTGCACCCCAAGTGCTGCCAGCGAGTGACTTGAGGACCTTGTTTCTACTTTTGACTTTATTGCAGATTGCTGTGGCATGTGGGGAGAAAGTGTAGGAGCTGTCAAATGTGACGCCAAGTATTTTGGGACACTTGATGGTCGGAATCATTTCTCCATCGACCATCACTGTCAGCTCAGTATTCACCTCACGCGAATTTGTAGTGAACAGTGTGGCTGAAGATTTGGTGGCGGATATCTTCAGATTTCTTGCAGCGAAATATGAGGCAATCTCGTTGAGGTAGACGTTCAACCTATCGCAGATGTCATCAATGGGTGGGAGGCCTGATGCCATGATCGTACAATCGTCCGCATATGATAGATCTCTATGCCGTCTGGAGGAGGTGGGATGGAGGATAGAGGATGGAGGAGATATCACCCCACCTTGGGGAACTCCCTGTTTCACTCTACGGTGTTTTGACTTCTTATCCCTAAATTCCACAAATGACTGGCGGCCACACAGATAATTCGCGACCCAACGTTTCAGGCCTGGCTGGAGGGACGTGTTGGCGATGTCCTCAAATAATTTGGCATGGCTGACCGTGTCGAATGCCTTCGATAGGTCCAGTGCCACGAGGACCGTCCTATCACATGGCCTGGGTTGATTGAAGCCACGGCAAATGTGTGTGGTGATGGCATGCAAAGCTGTTGTTGTGCTGTGCAGTCTCCGAAATCCATGTTGATGCTCGGCGAATGGAAATTCTCCTACGAGGCTCGGGAGGAGTAATGCCTCAAGCGTCTTAGCCACTGGTGAGAGAAGGGAGATCGGTCTGTACGACTCCCCCAAACTCGGGTTTTTACCAGGCTTCAGTAGCGGGATCACTCTGCCCATTTTCCAGACATCGGGAACTATAAGAGTGTTCAATGACAGGTTAAGGACAGTGGTAAGGTACTCAACTCCAGGTGAATCCAGATTCTTCAACATCAATGTAGAGATTCCGTCGGGGCCCAACGCCTTGCAAGATTTGGCGCCACGGATGACATTCGTAACTTCGCCCACGGTAAATTGTGATGGCTGTTCATCGGCTCGCAGACCACGAATACGGCGAATGGCTCTCCTCCTTGCCCTGTCTCTCTCGGGATGCACAATAAATTGACGGTTGAACAACCTGGCGCATCTTTTCGGATCAGTACGGTTATCTCGCCAAAAGTGACTGAGGTCCTGTCGTCCCGTCTACCGGGGTTCGAGAGAGACTTAACAGTGGTCCACAGTTTGCCTGCACCGGTGCCTAAGTTACATTGCTCCAAGTGTTCCAGCCACAAATTCCGCTTATGTTCGTTGACTACCCTGTTTATTTCCAGATTCAGCTCGCTGATTCTGGGGTTAGCGGGGTCCATTGCACGAATCCCATCCCGCTCGTCTGCAAGTACCACTGCTTGCGCCGGGAAATTGGGTCGCACTTGCGGTATTCGACCGGCTGGTATAAAGCGAGCGGCTGCTGCGTTGATGATGTCTCGGAATTTCCTCTCGGCCACTAGCACATCAGAGGGGGGTGGCAGTTCATTGAAGCGGCGATTGGTATACTCTCTGAAGCCAGTCCAATTGGCCTTCTTGTAATTGATGAACGTCCGGCGCTCAGAGGTTATGAAGTCGGGTGGTCGGTCGATGGTGTGGATTATGGGGAGGTGGTCTGACCCCAAAGAGATGACGGCTTGCCAGGATACGTCACTCAGGAGATCAGGGGATGCGATTGAGATGTCTGGCGAACTGATGCACCTCCTCGTAATCCTAGTGGGGGCATCCTTATTCACCGTGCAAAACGTGGAGCTATCTATCTGCTCTGCCAAAGCTATGCCACGCTGGTCGTTACCTAGGGGAGAATGCCATGACGAGTAATGTGCATTAAAATCCCCCAGAACCAGACGACTATGGCCAGATAGCAACCCACTAATGTCGGGGCTGTAGGCCTGGCCATTAATCGGGACACAGCTACCAACTGGCGGTATATACACGTTGTATATCTCTATCTCGGCAGTACCAGACCTGACTGCTACCCCCATATATTCCATGTATGGGTCACTAGCGTCAAGCGCAGGCGAGATAGGTCTATACTGCACGGAATGGTGTATAACGAAGGCCAATCCCCCACCTCCATTCCTTGAGCGATCCTTACGTAGCACATTGTAGCCGTGACAACTGTGCAAGCTGCAGGTGTTAGTCAGCTTTGTCTCCTGGATCGCTGCGACCGATATGCTCTTCCGACTCATAAAATCTACAATCTCATCAATCTTGCCTCGTAGTCCATTGCAGTTTAACTGCAAGAACGATACATTTCCCGACACTGGCCTGGCAATAGTAGGGCTAGGGTGCTGTCGTTGCATAAATTGCCGTACGGGAGAGGTCGGGGGGGTCACATAGTCCGACGACGAGGACGCCGAAGGCGACGACGGCGACGCTTGTGACCCACTGCTGGCTATGTTCGCACAGCACCTAGCGACATAGCCAGTATGACTATACTCCCGTAGCGAGGTTAGGCCAGAGCAAGAACGGAAATGTACCCACTCCAAGCACCGGTTACACCTCACCGACACTGACCGATGATGAAGGCGGTTCTGGCAAACGGAACAGAACCAGGGTCCGGGGTTCTTTTCAATCCCGGCACGGAGAAGGCACTCCGGGATGTGCCTCTCCCATGACGAAAAAAGACGAACACGTACACTGAGGCGGCAGCCCTTGCCGATGAGGATTCCATCGGGTCAATCCGGTGCGTACAACCGGCTGCCATGGGATTGCAAGGTTTTTCTAGGTGGTTTCAAGGTGGTTTACATATATACCCGAGGTGGTGGGTATCCAAAGTTTGGCCCGGCTGAACTTAACGCCTTTTTACTTGTTAATATAGTCTTTTGAACAAAATATTAACGATTAATATTGCAAAATTTTTTTACTAATATATAACAAATGCCTCAATTGTAGTTTCGAAGTTAACATATTTTAAATGGATTTACTCAAAAGTTCAAAATTTTTAATTTAATATCAGCAGACTAATATTTCTGGGTGTAGCAATACGTAAGAATCAACTAAATTTTTAATGAAATAGGAATTAGAGATAAATGTATTTGGGGTTTTTGACGAAAAATACGCCTTATACAAAAAATATTAAAGCTATATATATATATTAAAGCCTTTTATAGCAAAGTAAAGTTCAAAAACTTCCCCAATTCAGTGTAACAAAAACACACGAATTAAATCGTGGAGGGGTTACTAGGTACCCTCGACAATTCAACATAATTGAATTGTGTGGACATCTATAAGGCTGAGCTAGGAAAATATAAGGGCGAGCTAAGAAAGGCTCAAAAAAATCCTGGGTAGAATTCTGCAGCTCCGTGAAGGATACATCTGAGGCCTCTGGGCTGAAGAAGATTCTGTCCTTGAGACCTATTACGGTGGGTTTTACTCAGAAGTCAGAGAATGTATGGACAATGTCTAGAGAGGAAACACTAGAACTACTCGTTGATACACATTTACCGGGAAATTCTGTAGCGAACGACGTACCACCTTATATGAAAGTTATCCAATCCCATCCTATGGTGGTGGGTTTAAAAGGATTAAAAATTTTGTTGATGCAATCAAATGCAGCTGATACTTGTACAGGTTTAAGAAAATACTTTTGTAAGACTTAAAAAACAAAAACTAGGGCGGACGTTTATAAAAATTGTTTTCCTGATCCACTTAAGTTGCGATTTACGTCCTCGAGTTCCTCTTACTAGGCTCTTCTGTTTTGGGTAAGTGTTAATTCCATATGGTCAATCTTTTTATTCAAAAAACATATTGCCACATTATTTACATCCCAAACTAACCAACTGACCCAATTTTATACCGACCGTTACTCTAAATATAAGAATTTAAAAGATCATAGGCATTGCAAAAAAATATTGGATTTAAGGCCATATTTACAAGAACTACTTGATATATTGACACCAAAATTCGCGTTTACAGTAATTTTTCTCTATCAAATAGCATTTACATTCCTTTTCCATTTTTAGCCACACTCGCGACACAGTGCGACGTGGGAAGAGCTTAGGGCTCCCATTGAATGGGAAATAACGACAGTTTCGGCTGAAATGTGTGACTAATAATGATGGTCTCGCCAGGTTTTGAGCCCAGGCGTTCCAGCGGCCATCATAAGCGGACATGCTAACCTCTGCGGTACGGTGGCCTGTCTGACTGAGTCATCGAAAATTTGGTCCAAAAGTGCTTAACGACATTGTTAGATCTCGTTAAGCAGATCAAAAGTTATAGCCGCTGAAGCCGTTGTGGAAATGGAAAGTGGTCAACTTTGTCACCCTGTATTAAAGATATAGACCAATAACACCATTTTTCTTAACGCCTCCTCTACAGATGTCTAGAAAACTTTTTACGGCCCACATCAACAGGCAAAAAGTTGTGGACTTATTTCCAATTTTTTCACCGTTTGGCCCACTGTGCAACGCCATGTTTGAGTTAGGTGCTTTAAAAGGGGTTTCGCCATACGCTTGTAGAATTTTTGGTCGGTTTTGCTTTATAGTTTTATGCGGTCCAAATCAGATAACCTGATATAGCTCCGATATAAACCCCATTTGACATTTTTACCCCCTGGAAGGGGGTAGAAATGGTAGAAAAATTTTAACATTTTTAATCGAAAATAATTTTTAGTGGTAAAGGACAATCAAAATAACATTTTGCTCATCAAAATTTAAAAAAATATATTGTATATTTTTTTATATATTTGTATTTGATGTCGCCTTTAGGGACCATAAAAAATTGAATTTTCCAGTAGTCGGTATTTCAATGCCAGGTGAAAATGGGTCTTTTGCGCCCTTCAGAAATGAAATTTGCCGATCGATTTATATAGAAGATATATTACAAAAAATTATCCGGGGTATCTTTTTTCAAAATTTACCTGCCTATGGACAAAAAAAAGTCTGTGCTACGTTGGCGCAGAAGGTTATTTGTGCTTCTATTATTCCCAACACCAGGATTCTAATCATTTAAAAGGAAGAAATTGAGAAATTAAGATATTTAGCTGAAACTGGGTATAAATTACTTTCCCATCCACATTCAGGTTTAGTTCGAACTACACTCTTAGGAAAAAGTTTGCTGAAAATAGCAAACTCTGTCTGCTGAATATTAGTGGTTAATTTTGCAGCTATTGTAGCAGTAGTTCTGCTATTACAGCAAAAGTACTGCAATTTCTGAGTAGCAGGCTTACTGCTGAACGGTCTGTTGTTTGCTGAAAATGACTGCTGCTTAATTATGAAGGGCATGTTAGAAGAAACAAGTAAAAGCGTGCTAAGTTCGGCCGGGCCGAATCTTATATACCCTCCACCATGGATCGCATTTGTAGAGTTCTTCACCCGGCATCTCTTCTTAGGCAAAAAAAGATATCAGAAAAGATTTGCTCTGCTATTAGAGCGATACCAAGATAGGGTCCGGTTTGGACCACAATTAAATTATATGTTGGAGACCTGTGTAAAATGTCAGCCAATTCGAATAAGAATTGCGCCCTTTGGGGGCTCAAGAAGTAAAATAGAGAGATCGATTTATATGGGAGCTGTATCGGGCTATAGACCGATTCAGACCATAATAAACACGTATGTTGATGGTCATAAGAGGATCCGTCGTACAAATTTCAGGCAAATCGGATAATAATTGATAACAGCTATATTAGGTTATGAAACGATTTGAGCTTTATTTGACACAGTTGTTGAAAGTAAAAATAAAATACGTCATGCAAAATTTCAGTTAAATCAGATAGGAATTGCGCCCTCTAGAGACTCAAGAAGTCAAAACCCAAGATCGGTTTATACGACAGCTATATCAGGTTATGGACCGATTTGAACCATACTTGGCGCACCTATTGGATATCATAACAAAACACGTCGTGCAAAATTTCATTCAAATCGGATAAGAATTGCGCACTCTAGAGGCCCAAGAAGTCAAGACCCAAGATCAGTTTACATGGCAGCTATAACAGGTTATGGACGGATTTGAACCATACATGGCACAGTTGTGGGATATCATAACAAAACACGTCGTGCAAAATTTCATTCCAATCGGATAAGAATTGCGCACTCTAGAGGCTCAAGAAGTCAAGACCAAAGATCGGTTTATATGACAGCTATATCAGGTTATGAACCGATTTGAACCATACTTGGCACAGTTGTTGGATATCATAACAAAACACGTCGAGCAAAATTTCATTCCAATCGGATAAGAATTGCGCACTCTAGAGGCTCAAGAAATCAAGACCCAAGATCGGTTTATATGGCAGCTATATCAAAACATGGACCGATATGGCCCATTTACAATACCAACCGACCTACACTAATAAGAAGTATTTGTGCAAAATTTCTAGCGCCTAGTTTTAATCCTTCGAAAGTTTGTGCGCTTTCCGCAGACAGACGAACTCACGTGGCTAGATCGTCTTAAAATGTCGCGACGATCAAGAATATATATACTTTATGGGGTCTCAGAGGAATATTTCGAGTGGTTACAAACAGAATGACGAAATTAGTATACCCCCTATCCTATGGTGGAGGGTATAAAAATAGACACATATGTAAATGTGTGTCTTAGAGAATGTTTATAATCACCTCTGAATGTATGCCATGCCAGTTATGTACACATTAGCAGAGCAAATAACAGAAAATGCGAGCTAGCTCATCTACATTTCGAAATTCATAGACTCTGCATAACCGACCACCCGATCTACCGTTTTCAGCTCTTAAGACGAATATTTTTTATCTTTTAAAGCATCCATATACACCTATCTTCCGATTTAAGGTTTTGAGCTTATTAAAATCAAATTTTTTACCCAATTTCGCTGAAATTTTAATCAATGCATTGTAGAGGGAGAGAGAGAGAGAGCCAGGGAGGGTATGATACTCTCTACAATCGCATCGTATATAATCCAGGTCGGATTCTATTTGGATGGATCTCTCGATTGAACTTCTTGACCTCATAAATGACGTATTTTTCAACCGATTTCCTTGAAATTGGATAGTATTGACCTTTTTTACATTCTTTCCCAATAGGTTCATATGGGATCACAGTTGAATATAGCTGTTATATAGAATGATCTTCAGATAAGAAATATACCTATGGTTGTGGGTATTCAATCTTTGTCCTGTGAGAGCTTATGGCTTCTTTTTTGTTTTTCTTTTTACTGTGGTACAGGGTATTATAACTTAGTGCATTTGTTTGTAACACCCAAAAGGAAGAGAGATAGACCCATTGATAAGTATACCGATCGACTCAGAATCACTTTCTGATTCGAGTTAGCTATGTCCGTGTGTCTGTCCGTCTATCCATGTTCATTTGTGTACAAACTACAGATCGCAGTTTTCATCCGATCGTCTTCAAATTTGGTATGGGAATGTTTTTCGGTCTACAGACAAAGCCTATTGAAATGGGAAAAAATCGGTTCAGATTTGGATATAGCTTCCATATATATGTTAGTCCGATTTGCAGTAATAATGTAATAAAATGGTCATTTGTCAACCGATTCGCTCGAAATTTAGCAGGAAGGATTTTCTTATGACTGTCGAAATTACTGGTGAATTTCAAAGAAATCGGTTCAGATTTAGATAAAGCTCTCTGCAAGCTCATTTATTGACCAAACAATTTGTAAGAAGTATGCTCGAAATCTGTTCAGATTTAGATATAGCTCCCATATATATGTTCGTTAGATTTGGATTAATATTGCAAAAATGTGCTCATTTGTTTGTTTACCTATTCTCTCAAAATTTGGCAGGAAAGATTTTCTTATGACTTTTAATATTACTGGTAAATTTTATAGAAATCGGTGTAGCTCCCATACATATGTTCATCGAATTTTGGGAAATATGCAATAATGTTGTCATTTCTCTCAACCGTATTTATTACAGTTTAAACATATTTGCTCGAAATTTGATACGGAGTGTTTAATAACCTATCCGAAAGCATCAGCCGAGGTCCATCAAAATTTGTTCAGATTTAGATATAGCTCCCACTTTGTACCTAAAGTGGTGCCGCCCGACTTTTGCCTTTTGCCTTGGGTGTAGGAGTTGTATTTTACAATAAGAACATCAATTAGATTCCTGAAAAATTATTATTTTCTTTGCTAAAATACTATATGCCGACTATGGGAACATGTCATTCCGAGCATTGGAAAATGGTGCCGACTACAGGTGAACAAACACCTGTATCATAAAATTGAGAATTTGAAGAATTTAATAAAAGAAATTACAATTTGTTATAATTACATCTTAAACAAAACAAAATCCCGAAGCCAAACTTCAATTGAATTGATCATTTGTATCAGGAAGGAGGATGGATTGAAAAATGGAAAATTCTTATACTGAAAAGAATTTAAAAAAAATGTTGCATATTTTGGTGACAACCTTGGCGGATATAAAAAAATCCTTAGCCGTTAGATTAGTTAATATTATAGTGAACTCTGGCAACCCTATAACCTACCGCTGGTTCTCTATACAAGCAACAGTTGCTATCAATAGAGTAGAACAGACAATTTGTAACGAATGACAATTTTTCATGTCAATTGTTAATAAATGGACAAAAAATTATAGAGAGCAAAACGACGATGCCAAAGCCGACATATGCGTCCTCCGACCAACGACGGTGATAAATTGGCGAAAACAGAAAGTTTACGGGAAGATAATACCGACAAATGATTTCTTCTCATCCACTGAAGGTTTCACGGGGGTCAACATTACGATAAGTTATGGCGATAGAGCAAAATGCTGAGATTATTTAAAGGGCAGCTAGACAGGCACATTAAAGAGAATTCAAACAAAAATTTGGAAGAGATAATGCAGTAACAAAACTCTCACTCATTTTAAACATTTGCAAAATATTGTGTTGTGTTAAAATACCTACACAAAGTTTGTTCGTTCCCTCTTTTTGATGTCATAATTGCATCAACAACAACAACGATTTGAAAATGTGATGTAAAAGTCATGACTGATGGCTGCGAATTTTTGTTTTGCTTTAATTTAGTTATTGTTTTGCTTTGCGAATCTTTTGTCAACAAATCATGGATAAAAGAGCAGCATGAACATGCTGACGGGGTGGCATAATAGAACCGAATAACCCTCAAATCCTTTTGATGTTTGTTTGAAGGAATAGGGGGGATGGTTGTTTTCGTATATTTAATCTCGCGCTCTCGCTGTTAAATGTTCTCCTAGTTTTCACACTAAATACCTATTTCTTAATATTTTCATGTTATTTGTTTTTTTCCCATTTCCACTGCCTAAAAGCTTCCCGAGGAGAAATCACCACACCACCCTGTAGAGTTATCCACCGAGTTAATGCTGGCATGCACGGTGGCACTGTCGCCATCCTATACAAAAAAGCACACCCACCCCAACGTCTTGGAACGCCTACCGGATTTAATAAGGTAAGTTGTAGAAGTTTTAACAAAAACCAATACAAATATAATCAGAGAGTAGCAAAGTGTCAAAGAGATTCTGAGAGAGTGAGAGTTATTCTGGCTCTCTTTAAATGACAACAATGCCGCTAGGGGAAATTGAATATTTTTTTTATAAGGGGAAATTCGAAATTGTTTGTGTGACAGAGATAAACTAGAGTGTGGTTTCGAATTTCATATATTGCCGCAGTTGTTAGAAGAGCTGCATTCTAGTATTGGATTGTTAGGCGTGGTGGTGCCTCTTTCTATGGGTACAAGGGAGAAAGATACTGCGTGCTTGAGTGTGTGTGTGAATGCCAGCCTGCTGTTTGTTGCTTGGCGGCTCGGTGGAATCGTCATGGCCAGATGATTATAATGTGTGTGTGTTGCCGCAGAATATTAATCGCGGCTACCAGTACCAAACAAGCTACCACTTACCACTCGTTCGCTGTCTACACTGCTGCTGCTGCCGCTGCAGCTGCTTCAGTTGATGCATAGGAAATCAACTTTTTATTCGTTCTTATTTTCCTTACCACAAAACTGTAAAGCCGCTTGTATTGTTGTTCCCGCTTTTGTCGTTGTAGTTGCTATTGTCTTTGGTGTTTTCACGAAAAAAGCAAAAATATATAATTCTTAATACATGTGCGAGTGTGTGCAAGAGTATGCTTGGTATACGAGCAGTGAATGAATCGAAGCCTTTCTCTGAGCTTCCCTATGCTGCTAGACCCGCAGTAGTTGTTCCCTTGTCCTTGTCATCCTCTCTGTTTAAATTGGAAAAGTTTTGTTTTTGTTTTTCTTATTGTATTGCCATTGTTTTTGTTAGCTCTTGTTTTGGGGGGCTCTTTCTTTCTCCCCTTTGTCTGGCTGGTGTGTCAACACTGTTGTATGCATTGTATTTGTTGACTTCCATTTGTTGTTCTTTTTTGAGTTGTTGGTGCTCATAATTGTTGTTTTATTGCATTGATGCCAAAAAAAAAAAATAATTTTTCTACATCACCTGAGCCTCTTACCAACATCTTCATAGTCTCCTCACCCTTTCATCCTTTGACATTGCTTCTGCTGGCCATGTTTGTTCTACTTTTAAAAATTTCGGAATGGAAATTTCTTCATTGTGTTTTTACTTTGTGCAATTGTTTTGTCCCGTTCCACCTTTATTCCCCTTTGATGAAATTCCTTTTCTGTTTTCCTTTCGATCACAATTTTCAATATACTACAAATATGTGACAACTTTAAATCATGAGGCACGAGCTTTGAGTTTTACAAACACCTTTTACGAGCGTCATGTCCTACTATAATTCAGAACAGGGATGATAATTTTGATACTTTGGTATTTTTTTTGATACTTTGTGAACAGCGAAAATACCACGGAACCCCCCAGCGAGAAATTTGGTACTTTTACGAGAATAACCATTTTTTATGCCCACCACAATACTAATCTAGTCATTTCGTTTGTAACACCTCGAAATATTCGTCGAAGACCCCATAAAGTATATATATTCTTGATCGTCTCGACGTTCTGATTCGAAATAGCCAAGTCCGTCCGTCCGTCTGTCGAAAACGTAAAGCTAGTCGCTTGAAATTTGGCACAGATACTCAATATTGATGTAGATCGTTGGGGATTGCAAATGGGCCATATCCGTTCAGATTTAGATATAGCTCCCATATTAACCGATCTGGCTGAAATTTTACATGTCAAGTTACGTTACGACTTTCAATAGCTGTCAAATACGGTCCGAATCGGTATATAACCTGATATAGCTCCCATATAAACCGATATCCCGATTTGGCTTCTTAAGCCACAATTTTTATCCGATTTGGCTGAAATTTTGCATGTGGTGTTCTGTTGGGACTTACAACAACTGTGCCAAGTACGGTCCAAACCGGTCTCCCGATTTAACTTCTTGAGCCCTTACTAGCCGCTTACTTATCTTCCTACATATAAAAATCAATTTGTGTTTGTTTGTAGGTTTGTTTGTTTGTGTGCTCCTTATAGACTCAAAAACGACTGAACTGAAAATTCTTGAAATTTTCACAGATAGTGCATAATGATGCCGTAGTGCATCATTATGCACTATCTTATTTAGGGTACTAAATTTTTTGATATTTGAAGAGGGGCGGACCCTCCCCCTTACCCTAATTTTCAGAAACGGCAGATCTCGGAGATGGGTGGTGCGAGTTAATCGAAATTTTGTGTTCTCTGTCATAGTAAACTAAGAACAAAAATTTGGTATCCAAATTTCGGATGGAGTATCTAGGGTGGCCGCCCCGCCCCCAAAACCTACCAAATATACATATATAGACCAATCACGACAATATGGGACTCAAATGAAAGGTAATTAAGGTTAGAAAATGTATCTGATATCCAATTGTCGGACCAAATGTTTGGGGGACCACCTCAACTCCCAAAATCATATGTATTTACCGACCATGGCAATATGGGACTCAAATGAAAGGTATTTGCGAGTAGAGTACGAATCTGATATCCAAATGTGGGACAAAGCTCCTGGGGGTTTACTCACCCCTTCCCCAAAACACCCGCCAAATAGGGCTTATTTACTGATCATGGCAATATGGGGCTTAAATGAAAGGCATTTGAGTGTAGAATACGAATCGGATATTCAAATGTGGGACCAAGTGTTTGGGAAGCCGCCCCTCCCCAAAAAGCACAAATTTACGAGCATAGCAATATGGGACCAAATGAAAGGTCTTTGAAGCACGAATCTTATATGAAAATTAGGGTAAACGTACCATAATACCACCCGTATAGGAAGTATTTGCTGACCATTGCAATATGGGGCTCAAGTAAGAGATATTTTAGAGTAGAACACAAACCTGATATATATTTTCAGGATCAAGTCACTGAGTGGCGTATTTATGACGTATTTATATTACTTGTTTGCCTCTAGTAGTGTTGGAAAAACGCAATACAGAAGCCAGATATGACGGTTCATTGGTATAAATAATCTTGTGGATTTTTTGCAACGAGCGTATCTTAAGGTACGAGTCAAATGATACACCATATACTTGTCTGGCAAAGTCAGATACCCGGCCTCTAATACGCAAACCGAAAATGTATTTAACGACATCTTTAAAGGCTATGTGCAATTTATGAGTTCATGTGAGTTACATCACAACCGTAAAAAAACCTCGCAAGGGTATAATAGTTTCGGCAGAATAAATGTCCTAGCCAAAAGCATTCTTATGGACAAAGGGGTGCACTGTCGACGGCGGCATTGTCACCCGATTACTAGTAATCCTAGTAATTTAAAAGTAGTCCGTTGGCGTTTGTCCATGTGTTTATTCTATCCAAGTCACTATTAAGGCGAAGTACGCCATCGATCAGCCTGTACGGCGAAGAGCTGTACGTACATACATATTAATACCACAGTTTCGTAACTGTCTAGGAAGGTCATTGCTATATAAAGAAATAAGGAATGGTCCCAATACAGGCCCCTGTTGAACAACTCTTGAGACTGGAAAATAACTAAAATACCGGCTATCAACACATACCGATTGGTTTCTATTCGAAAGATAGGAAAATATAAGATCCGTTGTTCTTTCAGAAAATTGAAATAAATGTTTCAGTTTAGGGCTAAGTCTATTGGGATCAACAGAATCAAATGCCTTCGAATGATCTAAAAGAACAAGAAAAGTATCTTTATCGCTGTCAATATCACTCCTTACATCTTCAACTACTATCAAAAGTGCAGTAATGCAACTGTACTTTGGCCGGAAACCACACTGAAAATCTGTTAGCAGCGCATTATTCGCAATATATCCTGATATTTTCCGGTTGACTAGAGACTCAAATATCTTAGAGATGTATGGAAGTATTACTATTGGCCTAAATTCCTAATTTTTAAACCAGAAATCGAAAGAAAGGAAAAGATCGCAAGAGTTAGGCAATCAGTTGTGCGTTTTCTCCGACGCACAGTGAACAGGGCAAACTTCTCACATATCAAGGAGTGCTGGCCGATTCAAGTTTAAGCTCAATGATAAGGGGCCTCCTTTTTATAGTCGAGTTCGATAGGCGTGCGGCACCTCTTTGAGGAGAAGTTTTTACATGGCAAAGTACCTCACAAATGGCGCCAACATTAGGAGGTTCTCACCAGGATTCAAACCCAGGCGTTCAGCGTCATAGGCGGACATGCTTACCTCTGCGCTTCGGTGGACTCTGCACCTCTTTGTTGGCAAATGATTCTTGTCCATTTCAGTTTTTTATTAAAACCATTGAATTAATTTTGGCATTTCAGGAAAACCATAAAAAGTTACTATTCGCAGTAGGCTCTGAGAATTTTGTTTTGTGGTCTCGACAGAGTTTGTGCTGTTCGACTGGTGAACATTGGTCTTCTAGTGCAAAAACAAATCCAAACAAAAATGCAACGTTATTTGAAAAGTTTTTCTACTGCACATACAGTCATTCATTCTATAAACGGCCTTGCATTTTTTGCAAAAATTGCAAACTTTGTAGTTGAAATTTCGTAAAAATTCCACCAGAAGGAGAAAATCCAAATGTGGTGTCTCAAACTCCTTCAGTTGAGAGTTGAGAAGGAAAAACTTATCACAAAGCCAAACAGGACAACCAATAGATGGTAACCAAATTAATTTGATGTTGCCCCAAGTTCAAGCAAATTTAAATCTTGTCTGTCTGAGAAACAAAATCAAAAAAAGATGATGTTGATGATCCAATTACTCATTCGTCCCAAGTATTGCTTCCAGTTGTGGTTTCCTGTGGGCTATCTCATTTCATTGTTTGCCACAGAATTATTGGTCGCTTTGTGTATGGTTTTTTCTTCCATTTCTTCCAGGGCCCTTTGTATGGTCCATTTTTATTTCCATTTTGTTTTCATTGTTGTCCAATTTTAAGGACATACATAAATTTAAATAAAGTTGACAAACAACAGCCTGCCAACAATGGGAACAAAACATTGTAATGCAAATAAATTTCAAAGAGAGGAATTTGAAAAAACAACATTCACCACAAAGGACCCTAAACTAAAAAATAATAAAAACACAATGGCCAAAAAGTAACCAACCAATGGAGATGTATGGTCAACAATACCATGCCATACTTTTGGGGGCAAAGGGAGACTTCAAACTCATCCAACCACCCACCCACCTAGCAATCATTTGTCAGTCATTTTATTTCTCAGCATCAGCATCAACGTCAATGACCATCCATCCATTCATCCATCCACCATCCATAGTCGACTTTGTGGCAGCACAGAAATAAAAAAAAAATTAGAAAAATGGAAGAGCTAAATAAACGAAACTTTTTCAATCGAAGGTAGACAAATCTACCTAAAACAGCAGCAAATTGAAGGAATTTTTGAACAAAAGTACAACATCAGACCTTGTAGGACAGAAAAAGCGCAATTTGATATTTTTTTCTTATTCAAACTTTGTTGATTATCATTCCAACAATTCTTCTGATCTTTATGCAGTGGAATTGCGTCTTAGAAAAACTAAAACTTTAAAGTTAATTTTTATACCCTCCACCATAGGATGGGGGTATACTAATTTCGTCATTCTATTTGAAACACCTCGAAATATGCTTCTCAGACCCCATAAAGTATATATATATTCTTGATCGTCATTATTAGTCGATCTAGCCATGTCCGTCCGTCCGTCTGTCTGTCGAAAACACGCTAACTTTCGAAGGAGAAAAGCTAGCCGCTTGAAATTTAGCACAAATACTATTTATTAGTGTAGGCCGGTTGGGATTGTAAATGGGCCAAATCGGTCCATGTTTTGATATAGCTGCCATATAAGCCGATCTTGGGTCTTGACTTCTTGAGCCTCTTGAGGGCCTAATTCTCGTCCGATTTGAATGAAATTTTGCACATGGTGTTTTGGTATCACTTCCAACAACTGCGCTAAGTATGCTTCAAATCTTGGGTCTTGACTTCTTGAGCCTCTAGAGGGCGCAATTCTCTGCAGCTTTGACTGAAATTTTGTTTTTGTATCACTTTCAACAACTGTACTTAGTATGATTTAAATCGGTTCATAATCTGGTATAGCTGCCATATAAATCGATTTGGGATCTTGACTTCTTGAGCCTCTAGAGGGCGCAATTCTCATCCGATTTGTACAGCGGCTTCTCTCATGACTTTCAACATTCGTGTCTAATATGGTCTGAATAGATCAATAGCTTGATACAGCTCCCATATAAACTTATCTCCCGGTTTTGCTTCTTGAGTCCCTACAAGGCGCAATTCTTATCCGAATGAACTGAAATATTACACAATGAGTTCTACAATGTTCTGCATTCATTTATGGTCCGAATCGGACTATAACTTGATATAGCTCCAATAGCATAACACTTCTTATTCAATATTGTTGAATAATTAGTTGTATTCAACAATTCAAGGTCCTAGGTGGTGCGATCAAGCTTGATATAGCTCCAATAGCATAACACTTCTTATTCAATATTGTTGAATAATTAGTTGTATTCAACAATTATTCAACAATATTGAATAAGAAGTGTTATGCTATTGGAGCTATATCAAGTTATAGTCCGATTCGGACCATAAATGAATGCAGAACATTGTAGACAAATGCGATCCGTGGTGGAGGGTATATAAGATACAGCCCGGCCGAACTTAGCACGCTCTTACTTGTTTCTTTAAACACTGAAATAGCCAGTGGCGGATCACTAAATTGTTGAAGTTCAAAGAACATGTCGTAACAGAATGAAAAGGTTTGTCCAATTGGTGCCTTCTAAGATTATCCTCTTTTTGTGTTTCGCCTTTATTCATACTTCATATCATGAAGGTTGCAAAACTTTAAAATCTTATTGGCTAGTTTAATAAAATCCACGATAATTGGATTCTATAAGAAAAACGAAGGTCTATGTTGCACAGTGGGAGAAAATCGAAAAAAAACTAATAAAAATATTTTGTGTGAGAACGGGTAAAGATATCTCTTGACATTTGAAATGGTAAGTGCTGAGGTGTTAACGAGTTTGTGTGCGAAATTTCAAGGTCCTAGGTGGTGCGATCAAGCTCCTACTTTAAAAAATTGTTGAGGCTGCCAATTCTTCATTTGTGGTCCAATTTTCAAATCCTTTTTTTTCGCTTGAGGTATACAATATCTCCTCTGGTTTTTGAGATATTCAGCTTTTAATTTCTTTTGTTGAAATTTTGACCTAGATCTGCTTTGTATTTTGCAATTTACAATTGCATTTGTGGTTCGATTTTAATTTTAATGCATGATTTGGATTTGTGACAAAATTTACAACAACTATGCCGCAACAACGGTCGACATCTGATTACTCAGTAAAAAGTTATACAGTTTGGAAGTCAAAAAAAGTGTATTTTTTTGGTAAAAAAAAAGTATTTTCCTAATTAGTCTTTACAATAAAACTTGCTTAAATACCTTTTGTTCTTTTTTGTTTGTGAAGAGGATATATAGTAGATGCTTTTTAAGACAAATTTGAACAAATACTTCAAAATAGGCAATTTTTTATTAAAACAATTGGAAAAACCCCTCCCTTTTGCAAATTCCAATATTTGTAGCCTCCACAGCAGATTTACTAAAAAATGCCGATTTTGAAACCATCTTTGCCAGAAAGGAGTATTTTGGGAATTTTGTAAAAAAGAAAATCGGGCAGAATTTATTTTTAGTTTTTTGAAGGCAATTTTATCTGGAAAATTCAAAAATAATTTCTAAGATATCTTTATTAGTTTTTTTCTTAAAATTTTTCAATTTGAATATTCGTTTTCACAAAAATAAAATTTTTACACTATTTTTGCTTTTACAAAAATTTCTCATCAAAAATTTTATTTTTTTATGTTATCATACTCTTTTTTGTCTTCTACAAGTCTAGACCTTTTCACCGATGTATTGTATAATTTGTGTATAAAACATGTTATACCCTGTGCCAAAATCGCTACCTAGTGTGCAGACCTCTATGATTTTTTCACCTATTCTGTAGAGTGTAATTGTGCAGAAAATTTGAATAAAGTCGAAAGGTGGGCTTTTCCTCTAATTTGTGAAAAGCAATATCAAAATACTCACTGACGTCAAAGTTGGCTCAAGTATATCCTTTACATATTCAAAAAAGTTGGACTGCTTTGTAGGGATTTTTGAGCACTATCTAGCAAAAAAAAGAATTTTGAAAATCGGACCACAAATGAAGATTTGGCAGTCCCAAAAATTTTTCGGAGTACCGAGATGACTAAATTTTAGGGGCCTGCCAAGAGGCGTCCGGACCACCTATGGCCTTGCACACGAACTCGCTAACATCTCAGCTCTTACAATTCCAAATTTCAAAGAGATATCTTTACCCGTTCCCACACCCCATATTTTTTTTTAGTTTATTTTCGATTATCTTCATTGTGCGTTGTTTATGAAGATCCATCAGCATTTTTGCGTTAGAGGCTTTAAATCAAAAGTTAGAATCGGGTTCTTCTCAAAATACACCAGCATAGAATGCCTGTATTAGAGCTGGCAAAGTATCGATATTAGTTTTCTTCTCTACTATCCATAGGTATATCGATAGTATCGACAAATTTTATAGAACATGAATTTATTCAAGGAAAAAAAGTAAAAACGAGTAAAAAAGCGCCTTAAAAATATTGGGACATAAAACTCCAAACCCTTTTTTGAAATTTGCCCTTCTCACCAAATACTATTACAGAAAGTTGGCATTTCCCACACCTAAGACCATGACCCAGAAACTGAAATAAATTTTCCCTTACTCATAGAAAAAAGTTTGCTGAAAATAGCAAACACTATCTGCTGAATGTTAGTAGTTTATTTTGCTGCTATTGTAGCAATTTCAGAGCAGCAAGCTTACTGCTGACAAGCTTGTTGTTTGCTGAAAATGACTGCTGTTTAATTATGAAGGGGATGTTAGGAGAAAGAAGGCAGATGCCTTCTAGTTCCTACCGTTGAACCAGCCAAATCACTTAAAAAAATGCCTAACAACTTGCGAATTTTCACATTCGCTAAATCAGACAAGTTTTCAAAGTAATGAGAACCTAAAGTGGAACTCCTTCTGACTGCCAACGCCCTCAACGCACACAACAGATGTTTTTCGGGGTAACTTTTTAGTATTTAGAGCGTAAAACAAACCGCTTACTGGCTGAGTTGCATGCCCATAGTGTCATGGGGAGGAATAACTCCTTTATCCTCTTTCCAACCTATCCTAGCAAGGGCATTTATCAGTCGATTATCTTTAAATGTTAGACAATATCATCTTCTACGACTTCTATATGTACGAATTTTCTTCGGAATTAGGAGGGGGAAACCACCACAGAAAAATTTTTCCGATGGTCTCGCCAGGTTTCGAACCCAGGTGTTCAGCGTCATAGGTGGACATGCTAACCTCTGCGGCAGTTTTGGTCGTTAATTTTTTTCTCAAGAGCATATATTAAAAAGTAGGTTTTAGCAACAGATTACTGGTTTCCCATTTTCAGCAGACATTTTTGCTATTTTTACTAACATATTTCTATGAGTATAGTGCATTTGTTTGTAACACCTAGAAGGAAGAGAGATTGACGCATTGATAACTATACCGATTGAATCAGAATCACTTTCTGATTCGATTTTGCTATGTCCGTCTGTCCATGTTAATTTGTGTACAAAGTACAGGTGGCACTTTTCCTCCGATCGTCTCAAAATTTGGTACAGGCATATTTTCGGCCTTGAGATGAAGCCTATTGAAATTGGAAAAATCGTTTGAGATTAGATAGCTCCCATGTAAATGTTCGTCCGATTTGCAGTAATATTGCAATGGTCAGTTGTAAACCGATTCTCTTGAAATTTGGCAGGAAGGATTTTCTCTTGACTCTCGATTGTGATGTGATGATGTGTGGATTTGATCTAAAGAAAAAATTTAAATTACTTAAATTTTACGCCGGGGCAGCCTTAAAATTATTTCTTCTAAGGAAAATTGTAAAGGAAATTCTTAGTAAAACCAATATTTTAATGAAATTTTTCTAAAAACAAAATTGCAGAGTAACATTTCAATTAATTTTTTCTTAAGTCAGTAACTTATCAGTGGGTCTATCTCTCTTCCTTCTAAGTGTTACAAACAAATGCACTATACTCATAGAAATATGTTAGTAAAAACAGCAAAAATGTTTGCTGAAGATTTCAGCAGTCCTTATGTTGCACTTGTTCTCCATAGCAGTCCACCAAACTACTGAGGCGTAAGTAAGTATTGGTCTAATCACGCTCCTGTAGAGCCAGTGCACTATCCTAGGGTTCAGGCCCCATTTCGAGCCTGCGGCCCGTCTACATAGTGCCCAACATCTGTGAGCCTTCTCAGTATGCTCATGAATGTGACACTTTCAATTATGGATGATTACTTCGTGGTTTTATAATTCCTTAAAATTTTTCATTCCATTGCCATAATTCATAAAAATTCCATTGAAATTTTGTTAAATGTTTGTCTTTCGGATCAATTTTTGGCTTAAAAATACTTTTAATTACAATTTGTTTAAAACAATCACAACAATTTTGTCTTGATGTTTTAAAAAATTAGCATTAACCCAGTAACGACGTAACGAAAATTTGATTGGCATAAAATGGATGACTGAAACCATAAAATGGCGTAAAATGGACGACTGAATCAACAGTTTTTTCCCGTCAAGTTTCGAGGGAAAATTGGCTTGTCGAAAATCGGCAATTTTTATATACCTTGAAGTCGAGTGCGAGGCACTGCTGCCATTGGCACAGTCTTGGATTGACGGAACCCTAGTATTGTCATCAGGAATATCATGTTACACGGATGGATCAAAGCTAGAGGACAGAGTGGGCCTGGGGGTTAACATTGAAATCCCAGGGACTGAGATCTGTTTTAGATTGCCTGACCATAATACGGTCCTGCACGCGGAGATCCGGCCGATCACGGAATGCATGAAGTGGTGTAGTGCTAACGCGAGGACGCCGAGTGTGACCATCTTTACCGACTGCAAAATTGCCATAAGGGCAATAACAATTAGGACGGTAAGGTCGCGAACAGTCTTGCAGTGTAAGAAGGAGATTAACGCCTTCTCTGAGGATGGGAAAATCCGCATCGTTTGGTTGCCGGGCCATAACAGAGTAAGGGGAAATGAAAGGCCAGACGATTTGGCGGTGAAGGCCAGAGGACAGCCGTCAATAAACTTGGTTAACCCGAAGCCTTTCGGGTCGACGCAATCCGAGTTAAGGGAGTGAGCGAAGAATGCGCACGCAACATTGTGGAACAGCGAAACGGTCGATAGGACGGGAAAATCCTTTGGGGGGATCCAGATCATGAGAAGGCGAGGCTATTACTGAAAGGAAGCAAGAAGGAGGTCAGTATAGCTTTTGGTATCATAACGGGACACATAGGACTACGAGCTCACTTATGTAAAATCGGTGCGGCAAATGATAGCGTGTGTAGGGCATGCGGGGAAGATGATTAGACGTTGGAGCATTTCCTTTGTCATTGCCCGGCTTTCGCGTCCAACAGATACCGGTACTTAGGTGGAGGCACAATATCAGACATGAACCAACTTAGCGGAGTGGCATTGAAAACAATTAAGGATTTTGTAAGTAGCACGGAATTTCTAACTTAAAATTTTCTTTTAAGAGGTTACTTTATAGTTTTTAGAGCGCACAACAAGCTGATTACTGGCTTAGGTGTATGTCCGTAGTGGCATGGGGCATGGGTTAATATCTGCAACCTCTTTTCGACCTAACCTTACCTAAGTGAGGAAATGTGTTAAAATAATATTAGTCAGCAGACTTTTATCTATGAAAGTAAGTTTTATATTACACTTACGTTTGCCGCTATTTCACTTGGCATCAATTTGTGGGCAAAGAAAGAAAAAAGTTTACAGCTACAGTAACGTGGAAATCTCTTGGTGTTTCAGATTTTTAGTTTAACCTCCTTTTCTTATTTTATCTCCAATGGATTTTCGATCCATTTTAATCAAGTTGGAAGAAGAAATTAGCGGCAACATTTAAGCAGAATCTAGATGGTTCTTTGTAAAAATTGTTCAACGTTTATTTTTTGAAATATTTAAAAATTATAGTTGCTTAAAGTTTTCAGTTTGTTTGCGTTAACTTTTATGAAAATAAAAGTCATTTAAAACCAATAGACCGCCACAGACAATAATCTGTTAAAATCATAAAACTAGTTTATGAGCAAAAATGATTCGCTGAAACGTTCACTATAAAATCAAGATATTCTCAAACACAACCACACTTTGAAAGATTAGGATCGGCCTATAAATAATGTGATGGAAATCAGTGCAAAATCAGCTCTGACTTTATGACCAAATGTTACCGTCGATGGGTCAGTTGCCTTCACACAATAGCGACCACAATTTTCAAAAACAAAAAAGTTGAGGTATCTTTACCAATTTCACAGAACAGAAAAATTCTGAGAATTTTCAGTTTTGAAAATTTGTGGGGTGGCCCCCTCCCAAAAATAAAATCCTGGCTACGTCTCTGGCGTAGGGTATCTTTACAATTTCACAGAACAGAAAAATTCTGAAATTTTGAAAATTAGTGGGGTGGCCCCCTCCCAAAAAAAAAAAAAAATAAAATCCTGGCTACGTCCCTGACGTAGGGTATCTTTACCAATTTCACAGAACAGAAAAATTCTAAGAATTTTCAGTTTTGAAAATTTGTGGGGTGGCCCCCTCCCAAAAAAATAAAATCCTGGCTACGTCCCTGGCGTGGGATATTCTACAGTCGGCACCGCCTAACTTTTGACCTTCCTTACTGTTTTTTTCGATGCAAATATAATTAATTTTGTAAAACTGATTGACCTTATATGCATTTTGATAGATGAAGATTTATGTGGCGAGGTGTTTACCAAGATCGATCAATGTCATTTTTATTGGCGTCAGAGAAGTTTGGAATCGAAGAAACTGGGATCTTCTTTTTAATCGACTTAAATTCTGCTCTACTTTTTAAGAAAATCTCAATGCTGGAACTTTGCTTATAGCTTTTCTTTCAACAGGGAAATATTTTTTTTTGTTAGCCAATGTTAGTCACAAACATTGGGGCAGACAATTTATCTGTGACTACTTTTTTTTTGCTATTCTGCAGTTTCCCTCTGAATTTGGACACAACGCAAATGAATGGTGGCATTATTTTCTTTGACTCTAGTCGATCGTGTGTAATTCAATACTTTTGTTCCGAGGAAACTGAAAATCTTGTTGATTTTTCGCCGTAACTTGACATGCCTTGACATGCGTTTATTATGATGGCAGGGAGAAAGAACGCAGTGAACGCAGGGCCAAAAAATCCAAAATATGTCAGAATGCGGTAGGTAAAAAACCACCAAAAATACAATCACATGTGGTGTCAGAATCAGACATTAGAGACATGTGAGTTGAGTCATGGAACTTCTGTAGAGATCTCTCTGCAGCAACCTTTATCGAATGTAATGAGGTAGAGAGGTGAGGTACGCCATAGTCTGATATCTAATTTGCGGTCTAACCAACATTTCATCCACCTACTGTGGAATCTGCAGAAGGATGCTACAATCCGAAATCCTGTCAAGGAATAAAAGCGATTTCGTCATGTGTCATGACTTTTGACTGTCGCCATATATTTCCGTGAGTCTTAGGACTTATGTCTTTGCCCTACCTCTAACAATGCACTCCTTTATCCCTCTGCCCCTTCAAAGTTGTCTTCCACTTGTCGTCTTAAAGTCGTTGCTGGCAGTTTTTTAGGGGGCTGTTGTTGCTGTGTGTGTGTTTCTGTGTAGCTGGCGTTTTGTTAATGCCGCCAGTGTTGTTTCAACAAAAATGTTTGTGTTTTCTTTGGAAGACATCGTTGTTTCGTTTGTATTCATTTACGCCTTCCCCAGCACTTGCACACCACATTTACCACCCAATGAGTTTTTCCCTCTTTGCTTCATGTCTAACGCATGTCATGGTGGTTGTCTAAGTTCAGTAAAAATGCCATAGCCGGATGGCATAATGTGCGATTTTGTATACCCTACTGCAGGCACACTGGGAACGCAACCATGTCCATAGGCAGAAATGTAGGTCGCTTAAGCTAAAACGTACATTGAAGAGCACTCATTGATATGGGATTAATTGGTGGGCAAGTTGGCAAATTCCTCCCCTTTCCTGCCTTTCATATTGTCTCGATTAGTCGTCGTGACTGGTCGTTGGTTCTCTTGTTGATTGGGCGGTACCCAGGCCCTTGGAATTATGTTTAAATGCCAGAATTATACTCAACAGGGTAGCTGACTCGAAGTTCGCACTGGTGTCAAACTAGAAATGGCAGCAGCACAATATTTGTTTTTTTTTATTGTTTAAAAGCCACCAAAAGTATTTGAGTTTTTTAAACAGTTCAATCGCAATAGTGTGATTGCGTTATAGTTGACCGAAAAATTATAACCGGCTATTGTTGGCGAACTCAAACGCCTCAAAGTGACGAAATGTTTGTGTATCCCATTATTAATATTTTGTAGTATATTGTTAGCAAAGCGCAAAACGGGAGTGATAAAAAAAATAACTGCAACGGTTCGGAGAGTGAAGAGTCGATTTCAACGAAATCCACGCTGTAGTGTCTATCGTATCGCTAAAGATCTGAAAATATCCGGTGAGAGGATGCACTATATATTGAAAAAAAACCTCCACTGAAGCTGGACGGCTACAAACGCTCTGATGGAGAAAACCAGCAAGGGAAAGATTCATATTGCCTTAATTCAGGAGCCATGGACGACCAGGTACAATGTTTCTGGACAGAACCACATCAACTACCAATTATTCCATGCTAACACTGGCACTCGGCCGAGGTCCTGCGTTGATCCTAACGACTTAATAACACTAAATATTGGTAATACCGCTACCTTTGTTAATAGAATTAGGGTGATGGTTTCAGATGGAAAATCTGATCGATGAGGTTCAGGATTGGAGGATCTCTACACTGAAAAAAAGGTGGCCCCAAAATTTAAGATTTTTCCTTATTCGTAGGATTTAAGCAATGAAAACAAGTCAGAGAATCAAAATTTTTATCATAGAGATGCTTTGTTTAAATTTAATTTCCTATTGACTAACAGACATGACCATCCGTTTCAATTTTAATCGCTGATTGACTCGAATTTTTAAAATTAGGACAAACATTTTTTCAGTACGTCAGCGCCGAATCCGATAAGCTTCCAGAAACCAACCAGACAAATTTCGGAAAACTAATCAGAAACAGACTTGCGCAAGATAATTTATATTGTCCAAGCATAGAAGACATTGTCAACCGGATAACGACTGCAATAGTGGGATCTTTTGAAGATAGTTGTCCTCTTCGAGAAAGGAAATAAGCCTGAAACACGATGTAAATGAGCAGAAGTTTATTGAGAAGTGTAGTACACACGGCACAAGGAATACAAAAAGAGCGGCAAAACGAGTATCCTGGAAGCTGTTCTGCGAACATGTCGATAGTGTCAATGACGCCGGCAAGATGAAAGAGTTTCTCTCAAAAACCCATGTGCAAACTGAAAAGTTTGTAGACGAAATGGGAGTGAGAGCAGAGACAACGAAGGATATATTGAGGCCTTTTAAGAAAACTAACTTTTTTTACAGGATACGACGAGACTCACCGGAATCTTGAAACAAAGAGATTTATCGAAGGCTTGTCATTACGGAATTTATTGTAAAGGCAGCCTTGATGAGCATCAAACCATTTAAGTCACCCGGACCTGATGGAATTTTTCGGGCGTTACTACAGAAAAATGCCGAATATCTGGCTCCCCATCTGGCCACTATTTTCACAGCGTGACTAGGCCTTCTCTGAAAGCCTGGTAAACAAATTCGGTACGGTGGACTGTAGTAAGGGTTGGCAATAATCCTAGGGTGGCGTAGTTAGACCCTGCGAAAGAAGAATTGTTGCTGAAATTTCGGCACAGAATGTGACCGCAATATACTCGTTGCCGTTTTGGAATGAATTAAAAATACACACAATTGGAATGAATTTGCAGAAATAGCAAATTTATTTGGATTTCAATTTTTCTTACCAATTAGTTATAAATCTGCTTTTGTGGACGGATTTATAAAACTTAGTTTGGAAGAACAGAGTTAGTTCATCGAAGGTTGGGACAACAAGAAGGACATCATTGCTCATCCAATCTTACTTAAAGCGTTGGATTTGCTTATTCCGGTAAAGATTCTTGACATTTGAAGAATTGCAGCTTACTTCTACCTTATGGCTAAACGGGTTAAAATGTTAATAACACCATTTCACAAACAGATGGCGTAAACATTCTGGCATAAACACCTGGCGAAAGGCAAGATATGCGGCTCCAAAGGCCGACAGACCAATAAGCTCTACTTCTTTTCTACTCAAAACCATGCAACCTATTGTGGATACCATGATGAAGAGTATTGTGGATACCAACTGCTCAAATACAAAGAGCATGTCTATGCCAAGGGATGGTCGGTGGAGACTGTCATTCATAAGAATCCTTCGATGCCAAGGCGAACACAATGCAGGTAGGAGATGACATCGTGAGGGCTTATGACAATGCGCAAACCGACACACTGATCCAATCATTAGAAAAGTATCGGGTGAATTGGGTCCTTAGAGACTGGATAAACCATATGCTAAGGAACAGGTGGATAAATTGGGGACTATGAACCGTCTCCTCTACTTTAGAACACAGCCATTAACAATATATTATTATCTCTATCAGCGTATGCTGATGATATGGGTATTGCGGTTATGGGAAAGTTTCACAGCAATCTTAGAGATATACCTTAGAGATATACCACAGCAATCTTAGAGATATACCAAATTGGGCTAGGCGCAAGTCCGTGCAAGACAGAAGTAGTTCTTTTCAGCAGTAAATACAAGTTACTAAGAGTGGCACCAGTCTCCTTGGGGGAGAGAATGTTCCATTTACTGAAAGCGCAAAATACCTGGGTGTTATGCTGGAAAGGAAATTTAACTTTAAATCCAACATTTTGGAGTGCCCTCTCCAACTCTTGCCCTATACACCTGCAAGAGAGCCATTGTCAACAGTTTAAACCTAATGTCATTCACTGAGCATATACTGCAGTTGTCAGACCTATAATGCTATATGGTGTTGTGGTTTGATGAACGGCGCATCAAATTCCGCCTACTGTTCAATACTCACCCAGATCGAAAGGATGGCTTATTTGTGCTGCTTGAGACGACACCAATTTGTTCATGCGGCGGCTACGTACACTGTGTTATCCTTGATACAATGCCCGATGTTACATGCAGTATGAATTACACAGTACCTGAGCCACTTCTTGATAGAAAACATTGTACTTCTATTCCTGACAGGGCCGATTGAAATTACCATATCCCTGGTAATAGAAGTTACATAGACTTCTATACGGAAGGGTCCATACTACACCTCAAAGCCCACCAGGTGGGCGAGGTGTACTCTGAAGAACTAGGGCTAGTCATAGCGAGAATGTTGACCAACCACTGCAGTGTGTATCAAGCGTAGTTCCTTTCAGTGAAAGGTCAGGTAGCTGAATCTTTCTTAAATACTGATTGCTAATGATACTCGAAATGACAAGACGAGGCCAACATAAACGTCTGTAACCAGGTTAGGCGCGGCTGGAGGCGAGCGTCGGATCTTGGAGCGAGCAGCTCGCGACATCGAGGGATACATGTGTAATGCCACGTAACCCATGCAGTTGGAGTGTTTGGTTAGTCGATGACTGAAATACCTTGTCTCCAGCTTTACTCCGGTGGATGAAAGGTTAGCCACAATCCAAAATCACTCCTTGTCCCGATGTTATTACGATGCAGTGGCAATCCATTTCCCACTTCTTGGAAAATGCCGCGAATTCCGTACTTGGGTACAAGAAACCCATGGAACGACCAATAGCTTCAAAATGCTACTGATACCAAGAATGCGGCATTACATAGCAACCCTTCAACCATTAGTAACGCGGAGAGAGGAGAAACGCCTATTCCGCAGAAAGATAAAGGAAATGTTAAGACGTGAATGCGATCGAATTGAGATGTACAGGATTCAGAATGAAGTCCGGAAATTCTTTCAAAGAATCAAACATCAATTTGATGGCTTTGGTGTAGGGTCATCCCTCTGCAGAGACAAAGAAGGAAATCTGGTAATTGATACAGATAGTGTGTTGAGGATATGAAAAGAACATTTTACCCAGATGCCAGTGTCCGGCGAAGGAGATATAGCATACCATCTAGTCAGAATGAGGTCCAAGTCGCTGTGATCCGACTAATGAACATCAAAGCAGCAGGAGCCGATGGGTTGCCCGCTGAACTATTTAAGACCGGAGTCCACATAAGGCGACCGGATAAGGCGTATGCATCAGCTTGTCTGCGCGATCTGGTTAGAAGAACACATACCCGATGTTTAGAACCTCAGCATACTATGTCCCGCACAAAAGAAAGGAGACAAGACGGAATGTGCCAACTTCAGAGGAATAAGTCTCCTCCCATCGCATAAAAGATACTCTCGAGCGTACTGTGTGAACGATTAAAAACTGAAGTCAATGAGATAATTGTCCTTATTAATGCGGCTTTAGACCTGGTAGAGTCACCAGATATTCACGCTGTGTCAAATCCTGGAAAAGACCCGAGAAGGACATATCTTCGTTGAATACAAAGCCTTTTTCAGCAGCCCTATACTTTCAAAGGTATTTCAAGCCATGTTTGAGTTTGGTAATCCTGCAAATGTTCGATGTTCTGCAGAATGACACTTGCTGATACACGTAACTCAGTAAGAATAGGAAATAATCTCTCCAAATCATTCAATACCAAACGAGGTTTCAGACAAGGAGATAGCTTATCGTGTAATCACTTAATATCCTGCTGGAGAAGATTCTACGAGATGCAGATATGAATAGATATGGCACACTACTCACAAGAGAACACATGCTACTCGCCAATGCCGACGACATCGATATCATGGTTGATCACTGCAGCCTTTAAAACAATCGAAAGAGAATCAGTGAAAATCGGTCTGGCAGTAAATGGAGATAAGACAGAATAGACACGTGTTGTTATATGGTTCAGAAGCATGAGTACTTGTGAAAGCAGATGAGGCAGTGCTTGGATTGTTCGAGAGAAAGATTCTTCGTAAAATATGTGGACCAGTTTGCTTTGATGATCGGTGTCGTATGGACACGCACAGTGGGCCAAACGGCAAAAAATTTAGAAATAAGTCTATAACTCTGTTGATTTTAACGGTACAAAATATTCTACACATTTGTTGAGGAGAATATAGGCTGTTAGGAAAGTGCAGCTGTAGGTCCATTTCTTTAATACAGGGTGATTTACAGGGTGTCAAAGTTGACCACTTTTGATTTCTCCAACCTTCTGGGGGTCATAACTTTTAATCTACTGAACCGATTTGCATGATTTAGGGCTCTAGAGAAAGAGCTTGACGAAAAGTATGCCTAATGACTACGCCCTATCATGCCGTTAACGAGGTATGGAATTTTAAAATATAATACTTTTGACTTGGGTTTTTTCATTGTTGTTATTCAAAAATTTTTAAAATATTTCAAAAAGATACTCCCATTTCCTTCAAATTATCGCAAACTTTACCCACGAAAATATTACCATATTTTTCCATTTTCATAAAGAAGAGGTATTGACAAAAGTTTTAAGTGTTAATTTGACCCATTTTGATAACAACTCAACCCATGTAAGACCAATGTGACCAATTTTTTTTAATAAATTTTATAAGTTTCTCGCCGGCAATAAAGTTCCACGGGGATTTTTTCACTTTTTTTGGTTTGAATTAAAGCTTTAAATGTTCCCAACAACTTAGGGTATGTTTCGTCATATCCTAGCCATAAAAAAGGCTGCGTCGGGCAAAATACTAAAAAGTCGATTTTCAAGTAGTGCTACATTCATTTTTAAAATCTAAGTATTGCGTCACATTTTATTGTCGATACGTCACATTTTATTGTCGAATCACTTCTATAAAACACAAAAAGAATCATGCAAAAATCTCTATTCCATCCGGGTTTATGTAAACTGCAACATAAAACTGCATTTTTCCAAAGAGTCTAATATACCAAATTTTGTTGTTGTCGTTGTTGTTGCAATATACCTTAAAAGAAAATTTTCATACGTTTTCAACGATGTATAAAACATTTCCCAATTCGGATTCTATCTACTCTAAATTCAATCTAGACTTCACTAAACTAGGTGTGAAAATCTCTATTTTTGAATTGTTCATGGGTATACTTTTTCCATGCAGAGAAAAAGTCACTTGCCAAATTTTGGAAAAATTGGATTAAAAATGTGGGTTTCAGAGCAAAATCACTAAAAATCGAGGTATGGAACCTATACCTAAAGTTGGGACGATCTGGACCCTATTCGGCACATTTGTAAGTATGTCTAAAAAAACTCCCTTTTCCAAATTAAGATGTTTAATCTAGAGATTGGTACAGCTGCCATATACAATAGATAAACATCGCCGTTTCGCCCACTGTGCGAAGTTAGCACAGTTCAACGTGTCAAAATACAAAATAGCCATGTCCGTCAGTCTATCCGTCGGTCTGTTAAAATCACGCTACAGTCTTTAAAAATAGAGATATTGAGCTGAAACTTTGCACAGATTCTTTTTTTTCCATAAGCGGGTTATATACCGATCCTCATATATACCGATCCTCATATATACCGATCCGCCGATTTAAGGTCTTAGGTCCATTAAGGCCTCATTACTTATCCGATTTGATGAAATTTAGGTCAGTGAGTTGTGTTAAGCCACTCGACATCCTTCTTCAATTTGGCCTAGATCGGTCCAGATTCAGATACAGCTGCCATATAGACCGATCCGCCGATTTAGGGTCATAGACCCATAAAAGGCGCATTTATAATCTGATTTCACTGAAATTTGGGACAGTGAGTTAAATTAAGCCCTTTGACATACTTCCGTAATATGGCACAGATCGGTCCAGATTTGGATATAGCTGCCATATGACCGATCTCTCGATTTAAGGTTTTGGGCTGATAAAAGGCGCATTTATTGTCCGATTTCGCCAAAATTTGGGACAGTGAGTTGTGTTAGGCCCTTCGACATCGTTCTTCAATTTGGCTCAGATCGGTTCAGATTTGGATATAGCTGCCATATAGACCGATTTCTAGGTTTTGGGCTGATAAAAGGCGCATTTATTGTCCGATGTCGCCGAAATTTGGGACAGTGAGTTAAAATAAGCCTTTCGACATACTTCTGTAATATGACACAGATCTGTCCAGATTTGGATATAGCTGCCGGTCTCTCGATTTAATGTTTTGGGCTCATAAAAGGCGCATTTATTGTCCGATGTCTCCAAAATTTGGGACAGTGAGTTAAATTAAGCCCTTCGACATACTTCTGTAATATGGCACAGATCGGTCCAGATTTGGATATAGCTGCCATATAGACCGATCTCTCAATTTAATGTTTTGGGTCCATAAAAGGCGCATTTATTGTCCGATTTCGCCGAAATTTGGGACAGTGAGTTGTGTTAGGCCCTTCTACATTATTCTTCAATTGGCCTAGATCGATCAAGATTTGGATATAGCTGCCATATAGACCGATATCTCGATTTAAAGTCTTGGCCCCATAAAAGGCACATCTATAATCCGATTTCACTGAAATTTGACACAGTTACTTATGTTAGGCTTTTCGACATCCGTGTCGTATATGGTTCAGATCGGTTTATTTTTAAATATAGCTACTAAAAATACCAATATTTTGTTATAAACAATTAAACAATGACTTGTACTTATCAGTATTTGGTCCAAATCGGAATATATTTCGATATAGCTGCTGTGGGGTATAAGGTATGCATTTTCACCGGATTGTAACGAAAGGTGTTTTACATATATACCCGAGGTGGTGGCCCGGCCGAACTTAACGCCTTTTTTACTTGTTGTCTGCTAATGCCAAACCCTGTGAAGTTAGTGCAAACGCAACACAACAACAACTGATAATTTTTGGGGATGATTATGAACAATTTGCGGTCCAGTTAACAGCAGTTAATAATTAAGGTAAAAAAAAATATGGAAATACATCTCAAATTCTTCAACAGAATATTTAAGCCAAAAAAATATGAAAATTAACCAAATTCTAAACAAAATATGAATCCAATATTGGGCCACAATTTTGTAATAACAATGTGTAGTGTAATGTGAAATACATCAAATTTGGGTTGCATTTTTTTTTATTTGGAGCGTCCTTTATTGGGACCCCTGTCATAACACCTCTACAATCTTATTTTCCAAATTATCTAGAAACAAATTGAAAGTGTATTTTCTATTCGTTTAATGCCTCTCAGGCACCTTTCTTTAACCCACGAAATTGCAACGAAATATGACGAAAGAGACAAACGTCAGGGAGAAGGGGGTTTTTTGTAAAATGCTCCACATTCGATTTCAAATCACCGGTATTTATGTATGTTGCTCACAGTAGTTGTTTGGGCTGTGGTTGTTTTCTTTTTAGTTAAATCTTGGCACTCGCCACAATTGCAGACTCCTCACTTGCGCAGAAATTCTTTCATATGACTGTCTTACTGTCAGTCTGTTATTCAATGTGACTGGCGCATGAACAGAAAAACAGAAAAAACAAGTCTGTGCTAAGTTTTTCCAACGTTTTAAAGTGTCGCTTCTACACACTGCGCCGTTCATCTTCAGATTTTTGTGATTTTGATGAATAATGAGACATTTTGACGTCGTACACATTGTCAGTCAGTTTTTCATTTGAATCTTTTGTTTTTTTTTGTCTTTTTTATTTTCTTGTTTGGTGTGGTGGGGGTGTTGAATACTGCACGACGGAGCTGTATTTACCTACAGCGGTCAAAAAAAGTATTCATCATTAGCAAAATTGATAATAAATTCACTTATTTTGGGTAATTGAAGAAAATTTAAAGTAAACAAATAATGCAGTTTTATGCAATAGTTTATTTTTCGTAATATGTTTTAAAATAAATTCAAAAAATAAATTTAATTAGCGCAAAAAATGCAATTTTATATAATAACACCAAAAACAGAACAAAAAAAGTATTCATCATTGAAAACTGTTGACAATAAACCAAGATCTGGTCGACCAAAAGCACTTTCAGTTGGAGATGTGCGTTGGCTAGTGCGGCAAGTTCAGAAAACTCCGAAGACAAATGCGACCATTCTTCGTAAGAACACTATGGAATATTTAGGGAAGGAAGTTACTACACAAACAATTCGAAATACACTCAAAAGGCATAGTTACAGAGGAAGAACTGCACGTAAGAAGCCCTTTATAAATAAAATAAACCGAGTGAAAAGGCTAAACTTCGCAAAAATGTATGTAAAACAGCCCGAATCATTTTGGAAAACAGTCATTTTTGCAGACGAGAGCAAGTTTAATCTTTTTGGGTGCGATGGAAAGGTCATAGTGTACAGAAAACCAAATACAGAGCTTGAAGAACGAAACACAGTTGCTACTGTAAAACATGGTGGAGGTGGTTTAATGGTTTGGGGGTGTATGGCGGCTTCAGGAGCGGGAAATCTTGAAATTATTAATGGAGTAATGGATCATAAGTATTACATTGACATTTTAAAGAGGAATTTAAAAGATAGTGCTGTAAAACTTGGGCTTGGTAATAACTTTCAATATTATCAAGATAATGACCCCAAACATTCTGCTTTAAATACCAAGATGTGGATGCTGTATAACTGCCCCAAAGTCATTAAAACTCCTCCTCAAAGTCCCGACTTGAACCCAATTGAACATCTTTGGGAACATCTCGAACGCAAATTGAGAACGCGCAATTTTTCGAGCAAGAGTCAAATGCAACAGGTGATAATGGAGGAATGGACTAATATAGACCAAAATATAACCGCTAAATTAGTCCAATCGATGTCAAACCGTTTAAAAGAAGTTATAAGACGCGGTGGTCGAATAACAAAGTATTAATTTTTTTAAATTATGTTATTTATTTTTTTGTTTTTTTTGCAATGATGAATACTTTTTTTTGTTTAATTTTTTGTGTTCAGCTGTAAAATGGCCCTTTTTGTTCCAATAAATACTATTTTTTTCTTTAAAAACAATGAAATTGTGTACATATATATCACACAAGCACTACTGCATCATTAGTTTAATATGTTTTTATTCCAATTGTCTTTTGTAGACTTATTAAAAAAAAAAAACATTGAATGATGAATACTTTTTTTGACCGCTGTAAGTATTGAACATATGAATGCTATCATCAAGCAGATACCAATTTTACCTACCGCAGCGTTGTTTTTTTTTTTTTTTCAAAATTCACCCAAAGTAATCCAATTTGTTTATGGGGGAAACTTCTTTCACTTTTTTTCAGACTAGTTGTTGTGTCTCAACAAATCTGCAATGACAAAACTAATTAAGAAATACAAAATGTTGGAAACTTGGTTTAGTGAAAGAATTATTTTGAAATTTAGATTTTGAGTGACATAAGTTTGGCGAAAAGGACTTATAATTTTTATATTTCAAATATTTCAGCTATGAAAAGATGTTGATTAAGAAGTTCGTATTCTATAAAACTAATAAATTTGAGTTGAAGAAGTGAGGCATTAACCTGAGGTACTCGTAAGTAACCCAGACATGTAATGCTGCTCGGAGGCTTTCTTGTTATCCTCTCGTCCGGAAGCCAGACATAGGCTGCAAAGATTTATTAGTCAATATCTTTATTTCGCCAAAAGCATGCTCATGGATAAACATAGCTAAAATTATGTATGATGTAACCGCAATACAAAAATGTATAGATCTCCTAATTCCCTTTTTTCTTAACAAACTTTGCCATTTTGATTGTTATTCTGCAGCTAGTGTAAATTCTTAATCACTTTGGTATTATTATGCAATTAATAACGCTTGTCATCAGTGTTGTCTTTTAATAAAATTACTAGCTGACCCGGGCCTGCTCCGCTGCGCCTTCTTTTACTTTATATGGAACAAAAGTTTCCTAGGAATATTTATTTTCGACAATTAAAGATCTTTTAGTGAAATACCATGCTAACTTGGCTAACAGTTTAACAATATAAGTGCCTTTATCTGAATCCCATATGATCTTTATTGGTCTAAGAATTTAAGTTTAAATTTAATGTGTACTCCATTTTTAAAATACTTAATTTCAGCTCGATATTCTTATGATATCTTATTTAGTGGTGTTTTCGGGGAAGAGGTGGTCCCCCAGATACTTGGCCCTGAAAAAATATCAGCATCGTGCTCTTCTCTCAAATGCCATTTATTTAAACCCCATATTGCCATTGGCTTAAGAGGAGTCTACAGGATGAGGCGTCCCTCAAACACATGACCCCGAAATAAGTTATCAAATTAGTTTTCTAATCTCAAATACCTTTTATTTTTTTGGGAAAGGGGTGATGCCCTAAATTCGAATTTGATATCCAAATATAGGACCACATTTGGATATCAAATTCGTATTCTACTCCCAAATACCTTTATTTAAGCCCCATATTACGATGGTCAGTAAAAAATTGCTGTTTGTGGGGTATTTTGGGAAAAGGGTAGACCCCCAGAAAATTGGTCCCGAAAATGGGTATCAATTCTTGCTCTACCCCCAAAACCTTTCATTTAAGCTCCACATTGACATGGTCTGTAAATATGCCCGATTAAGTGGTGTTTTGGGGATTGGGGTTGTTCCCCAAAAACTAAGCCCGGAAATATATCAGCAACGTGCTCTATTCTCATATATCTATATATCATTTATTTGAACCCCATATTGCCATTGTCTTCAAAATTGGATATCAAATTCGTTTTCTAATCTCTATGGAACTCCTTATTGCAAAAGTCAGCAAATATGTCCGGTTTGGGGTATTGGTCTTAAAAAATATGAATATTTAGCTCCACTCTCTTTTGGACCCAAATTGTCTTGGTGAGCAAATACGTCCTATTTGGGGGTTGTTATGGTGGGACGTCCGGTAGGCTGTTGGCCCCTAATGTTGATATCAGATACGTGGTCTACTCCCACATACCTTTAATTTGAGCCCCATATTTCCATTTGGGGGATGGGCGGCCACTCAGTGAGTTGGCCTTGAAAATATATATCGGATTCGTGTTCCACTCTAAAAGTCCTCTTATTTGAGCTTCATATTGCAATAGTCAGCAAATACTTCCTATTTGGGTGGTGTTTTGGTTCCCGAAAATTGATATCAAAGTTGTGCTTTACTCCCAAAGACCTTTCATTTGGGCCCCATATTGCTATAGTCGTAAATTTGTCCCCTTTGGGGGATGTTTTTGGTAAGAGGCGGCCCCAAAACACTTGGTCCCATATTTGGATATCAGATTCGAATTCTACATTCAAATACTTTTTATTTAAGCCCCATATTCCCAAGGTCAGGAAATAAGTCCTGTTTGGGGAAGGGGTGGACCCCCAGAAACGTGGTCCCACATTTGGATATCAGATTTGTATTCTACTCGCAAATACCTTTCATTTGAGTCCTATATTGCCATGGTCTGTAAATATGTCCGATTTAGGGGTGTTTTGGGGGTTGGGATGGTCCCCCTAGCACTTGGTCCGACAATTGGATATCAGATAAGTTTTCTTATCCTAAATACCTTTCATTTGAGTCCCATATTGTCCTGATTGGCCTAAATATATGTTTGGTAGGTTTTAGGGTGGGGCAGCCCCCCTAGGTACCCCATCCGAAATTTGGATACCAAATTGTTATTTTTAGGGTACTATGTGAGAGCACACAAAATTTCGCTTAAAACGCACCAGATTCGGCGTTTCTCAGAGATCTGGCGTTTCTGAAAATTAGGGTAAGGGGGAGGGTCCGCCCCCTCTTCAGATATCACCACGGGGTCATTATGCACCATCTGTGAAAATTTCAAGAAAATCGGTTCAGGCGTTTCTGAGTCTATAAGGAACACACAAACATACAAACAAACAAATCTACAAACAAACACAAATTGATTTTTATATAAAAGATTTCCTACAAAAATGTAATCCTATCAAACCCGACCAGAACCTACCATATGTTTTTATTCCGACCACCGAACAGTAGGCTATTTTGTCATTCCATTTGCAACACATCAAATTTTATATTTGAAGCCTACAAAGTATACATACTAGATCGTCGTCAAGGATGGCCCATATCTTGATATAGCACCATTTACACCGATCTCAAGAAGAATTATTGAGTTTATAAAAGTCGTATTTTTTCCCTGATTTCAATGAACAACCGTGCTGAGTTGGGGTAAAGCAATCTCCCGATTTAAGGGTTTGAGCTCAGAAATACGCTTTTTCCTACAATATTCGCCTTGCCAGTGAGTTGCTGAGGAGATCTGACCATATTTGTATGCTGTTGCCTTATAGCGGCCCAATATAGAAGGCCACCGTAGCGCAGAGGTTAGCATGACGCTGAACAGCTGGGTTCAAATTCTGGCTAGATCATCATACAATTTTCAGTGTAGGTTATCCCTTCCTAACGCTGGCGACATTTTTGAGGTATTATGCCTCTTCTCCTCCAAAGAGGTGTCGCACTGCGGCACGCCGTTCGGACTCGGCTATAAAAAGGAGGTTCCTTATCATTGGGCTTAAACTTGAATCGGACTGCACTTATTGATATGTGAGAAGTTTGCCGCTATTCCTTAATGAAATGTGTATGGGCAAATTTGTTTTGCAATTTTGCCTTATAGCGCTGTTTTCCGATGGAAGAAATTGAACGCACAAAGGCCGCATTTGTTACCCAGAGTTTACGAAATTTGGAATAGATCCCTTAACACTGCTACCGGTTATAGTCAATATCAGAACTTACGCTCTTTTTTCTGAAGTTTGGAGCAATGAGACCCCTTGTAACAATATTTGGCTCCATCCATGGTTTTATTCTGCACTCTTGTCGAATACAAAGAAACGACAAAAGTAAAATAATTTTGAATTATCTCTGGCGATTTTTCAGTAGGTTAGGTTGAAAAGAAAGTAAAGATATTAATCCACCCCATGCCACTATGGACATACACCTAAGCCAGTAATCGGCTTGTTGTGCGCTCTAAAAACTATAAAGTTACATATAAAAAGAAAATTTAAACTTAGGAATTCCGTGCTACTTACAAAATCCTTAATTGTTTTCAATACCACTACCCTATGTTGGTTCATGTCTGATATTATATCTCCACCTAAGTGCCGGTATATGTTAGACGCGAAAGCCGGCCAATGACAAAGGAAATGCTCCACGATTCTACATAATTAAGCTCGTAGTCCTATGTGTCCCGTTATAATACCAATAGCTATACTGACCTCCTTCCTGCTTCCTTTCAGTAATAGCCTCGTCTTCTCACAATCTGGATCCCTCCATAGGATTTTCGCCATCCTACCGACGGCGCATTGCATGCGCATTCGTCGCCCACTTCCTTAACTCGGACTGCGTCGAAGGCTTCTGGCCTTCACCGCCAAATCGTCTGCCCTTTCATTTCCCCTTACTCCGTTATGGCCCGGCACCCAAACGATGCAGATTTTGCCATCCTCAGAGAAGGCGTTAATCTCCTTCTTACACTGCAAGACTGTTCGTGACCTTACCGTCCTGGTTGTTATTGCCCTTATGGCAATTTTACTGTCGGTAAAGATGTTCACACTCGACGTCCTCGCGTTAGCACCACACCACTTGACGCATTCCGAGATCGCCCGGATCTCCACCTGCAGCACCGTATTATGATCAGGCAGTCTAAAACAAATCTCAGTCCATGGGTTCTCAATGTATAACCCTAGGCCCACTCTGTCCTTTAGCTTTGATCCATCCGTGTAATATGATCTTCCAGACGGCAATACTAGGGTTCCGTCAATCCAAGACTGTGCCGATGGCAGCAGTGCCTCGGCAAAGATATTCACTTGACTTCAAGGTTCATCTCAGGTATTCGATCGGAAACCTCTTCCCTTCCTTCTAGGTTTCCTATCGTCGCTTCAATTATACCGCGATGGTATGAACTGCTCCCATCCCAACATATGTGAGCCTTCTCAGTACGCTCCTGAATGTGACACTTCCAATTCAATTTCCTGTCCAAGATCACACCTAAGTATTTGACTTTGTCAGATATCGAAATCGTTTTATTGAGGAAACGTGGTGCGTTAAATTGGCCCACCTTCGTCTTCCTCGTGAACAGGCATATTTCAGTCGTCTCTGGGTTAACATTAAGATTTTAATCCAATAATCGTTGGCTAAAATGCGATGCTTCCAGAGTAGTCTTGTTCTGGATGCATGCGAGGCACACATCTTGCACGTTGGCGTTTTCCGTTGCCAAAAAAAGTTTAGGTGACTGAATCTACCGGATTGTTCTTGGTCAAAACTACTTTAGTGAGTTGTATAAAGGTTTGCTTCTACTTTGTCGTCGTGAATGCTGTGGTGGTCTGCTTTCTTATCTATTCTTATCTAAAGGTCTTCTATTATGGAGCTAGATCTTGAATATCGAGCGGCGGCCACTTTTTTGGTGGTTGGGACGGCTGCTGGATATAGTGCTGCCGAAAAGCGACTTGTTTATTCCCACTCCTGTGGAGTAATTGCTGCCAAATGTAGCGCAAAGTATTTTTGACTAATGGGTGGTCTGAAGTGCAAAGTTGCAAATTTGCCCACGAAAATTCCATTAAGGAACAGGCAGAAGACTTCTTTTACATCAATGAATGCTGCCGATTCTAGTTTAAATTAAACAAAAATGGTTGTGGATGTCGATGAGATTCTTTATTTCTATTTATTTATTTCTATTATTCAACTGGGGCCATAATTATTGTGTTATCATTGAACGGTAGCGATTTCCATTCCCATTCACAGTAACCTGCCGGTCTTGATCATCGCGGGAGAAGTACGGACCAATGACGCCGCCGACCCATAAACCGCACCAAACCGTAATTTTTTTGGGATGCACGGTGATTCATGGAGTACATGAGGATTGCTGTCTGACCATGACGCATATTTTACTTATTGACGAAGCCGGAAATGACCTTCATTACCGAAGCTCTTAACGTTTAGGCCACTGACTCCGCATTTCGGTAGTAAATTTTAATAATTTCGACTCGTTGTTGGCTCGTATATCTTTCCATCATGAAATGGCAAACCTTGCTGAGGAAAAATGTCAAAAAGCGACAAAAAAATATAGCGTCGCTGTCGTTTGCTGTGCCTATCGGTCGACCTTTGTGGCGTTCCTAAAAAAACCCCATATGGGTCTAAGAAAAACATATGCAAATCTTCTATGGTGGGTATATGACGAATTTCAACCGGGAGAACCAAAAAAATGAGTACTTGTTTTTATGAAAAAGTGAAAAATTTTTTCCGTACATAATAATTGTTCGTAAATGGTAAGATGTGGTATCATCGTTTTATAAAAACAATTACAATAAATTCATAATTTTTGACCCAAACTCCCTTTCATTTGTTTGGGAGAATTTTTCCCAAATTTTATCATCTCAAAAATACTCTTAAAAAAACCATGTACCAAATTTGTATGTGAAACTTTAAATTCTCACGAATTTTTGCATTGAATTGAAGACATTATTTGTTAAAGTAGGTACGAAGAGACTTGTCGGCCAAAATAATAAAAATCTTTGTAGATTTTCCACAAATATGAGTAGAGAGATTGACAGAGAAAAACACGAGCGGCAGCAGTTAATAAACGAGAACAAGAGCGCGAGCCGAACAAAGAAAATAAAACTAATCACCAACCACACTCACTGAAGCTGTGCAGCAATGCAAACATATGTGTGGCATCGTTGTAAAAATGGGTTTTTGTTTTGCTTTTGAATAATGTTGTTTTTGTTATTTGTTGGCTTGCAAAGCGAGTGCCTTTAAACACCAAATTTGTACTTTGGGTCATTGAGATTCAATATAAATTGTTGCAAGAAAATTAACAAATCTCGTCGTCGGTTTTACGACAAAAGTTGTTGTTTTTCAAAATTAATTTTATCTGTGTACTTTTCTCCCTGGGAAATATTTCCTTTTTTCAAAGTTTGTTTAGAATAAGGGAAAAGGGAGTGGAGAAAAAACTCCGAGGAAAAAACTCCCAGGGAATTTTTATTCAGAATAGGGCTTTATATATTGGAAAAAACTACCAAAAATTTAGGTCAGCCTACCAACCAACCAACTAAAAACAGCAACACTGGAAATATTTTATTGATCTTGGAGGGATAAGATTAACAAATATAAGTGCTCCAATTTTGCCCAAATTAATTCGAAGTATAGGATTATATAGGCGCTATATCCATTTATTTACAGAGGCCACCGTAGCGTAGAGACTATAATGCTCGCCTTTGAAAATTTGGTGCAGATGGTTCCTTATTACCAAAAGTTGTTCAAAATCCAAATTAGAAAATTCCTAGACAAAAAAAAACTTTTTTCTCAAAAAAGACCGGTTGCCAATTTCTTAGATTTCAATTTTAGATTTCTTACCCGCATAACTTTTGACTGAAGAAATGGTTATCAAAAGATGTTACAGTAAATTTTTTGGAAATTTTGTAAGCCATCTAAATAAAAATCAGTTTATAAATGTCTTCTCAAATCACAAAATACCAGGTCAGGCTACAAAATTTGAAGGGATGTTTTTAACACCTCCAGAGGAATATTTCACCCGAGGTTAACAATTTGTGAGAAAAAGAACATTATTGGAGAACATTACACCTTTTATGCATGTTTTATACCCACCACCGAAGGATGGGGGTATATTCATTTAGTCATTCCGCTTGCAACATATCTAAATATCCATTTCCAACCATATAAAGTATATATATTCTTGATTGACATAAAAATCTAATACGATCTAGCCATGTCCTTCCGTTCGCCTGTCTTTTGAAATCACGCTGCAGTCTTTAAAAATAGAGATTATGAGCTGAAACTTGCTGCAATTATTATCTGATTTCGCTGAGCTTTGGGACAGTGAGTTGTGTTAGTCCCCTCAAAATTTCTGTTCAATACGGCCCAGATGGGTCCAGATATGGATATAGCTGTCTTATATACCGATTTCCCGATTTAAGGTTTAAGACCCATAAAGGGGTCTAGGACACTCGCATAGGGTATGGTCAAGATCGGGCTTTATTTGTATATAGCCGCCATATGTACCGATCTCCCGATTTAAGTTCTTGGGACAATAAAAACACGTTTATTACTCAATTTCGCTGAAATTTGACTCAATGGGCTGTGTTAAGCTACTTGACATTCGTGTTCTATATGGTTCAAACCGGTCTATATTTGGATATAGCTGTCAAAACATATACCGATCTCTCGACTAAAGTTCTTAGGGCGATGAATGTGGTACAATGAGTTGTGTTAGACCCTTACACAGCCTTCTTGAAAGTGGTGGAGATCGGAGTATATTTAGATATAGCTGCTTTGAGATCATAAATAAAAGAAGTTGGATTAATGATCGCCTATTGTAGCAATGCATTGGATTTCGACGGATGGCGTTAATAGAGAAAAATGTAGCATTTGCATGCCTTTATTTGGAGCCATCCGTATATAAGTGTATGTAACTTCTATTAACAGGGATATTGTAGTTCCAATAGGTTCTATCAGGAATAGTGATACACTACGACACGCGGTTTTAACCCCCATCTTTTGCCAATGGCTCTCTTTCCAAAATATTGGAAAATGGAAAATTCTGTCCTCCCAAGGAGACTGGTGCCACTGTAGGTAACTTGTTTCTCCTGCTTAAGAGAACTACTCCTGTCTTGCACGGATTTGCGTCTAGCTTTTACACCTTTTTTCTTCCAGAGACAATAATATATTGTTAATGGCTATATTCCAAAGTAGAGGACATAGTACACCTCCTCGAGGTGTACCTCTGCTGATCTATCTTTTTAGATCTACAGATTCCAAGCCTGCCTAATGCATCTTTTAGTAAGTAAGTTATTAATAAAATTTCTTACGATACTGTTGGTGCCTAGAAACTCCAGCTCCTTCATGATTGACGTCGGTTTTACATTATTAAAAGCGCCTTCAATGTCAAGAAATTCCTTGACAGCGTGAAAACCCGTTGTGTAGCCGACTTGGTCGTGAAGGGATTTCACTATGCTATATGCATGCTATTGCCGAGATAGGCGAACACTAGGAATCTTCGCCCTTAGATATGTTTTTATCAACCTCTGTAGAGTTTTCAGCATGAAGGATGACAGACTAATAGGGCTTAAATATTTCGCCTTCGTGTGGTAGGGTTTTTCTGCTTTTGGAATGAAAATGACATTTGTGTCCCTCCATCCTACAGGTAAATACGACAAGAGTATGTCCCCCTAACCCAAGAGCCAGTTTGTTGATGATTGTTCTGCATCCCTTCGTGAGATCAACCAGGTCTGGGGTCGACGTAACGGTCGCTGTTTAACCCTTGGCTCGGCACTAAGACATGTCAGCATGTTCAAGCGAGTCATTCAGGGCGTTCGTGATCCGCTTGACCATTATGCTTATATACTCCGCAGTTCCCACTTTCTTTCATTGTCTAGAAGGGATAGTCGTCCAGAATGTGTGCCGAAATTAATTCCAATCCGCCTTTCGTCTGTTTAGTCGGGAACCACATCTGCAGTATTTTCTCCAAGGGTAAAACTAATATAACGATGATCAGAGAACCTGTGGGCATCCAACAATTCCGATACAGAGGTAAAATCTTGTACCTCCTGCCTGTTCCTGGTAATAAAGTCGGTTAATATCCTTTATAACAAATCGCTAAATTGGTCGATAAACAGTTCACCCCTTTTGTTAATTTCCAAACGTCCCCATATCTAGTGATGATGTGCACTATCATCACTTCCTACAATGAGGCTCTTTTTCCCTGCAGAAACTTGAAGGCGGCGTCTCTGACTCGTGTGCCATATATAGGGAATCCAGCTTATGATGATAAAACTAATTAATTTCAAGGCTGGGTATTATTGAATATTCAGTGGGTAGCGTTGCACAGTGGGCCAAACGCAGGGGACTTTTTTAACTTTAAGGTTTCTAAAAGACCATACATGCGACTTTCCGCTATGCTTTGGAATGGCCATGAATTATCAGCCCATATCGGTGCGATTTATGTGTTGCTAATAAATTTAAATCCTTGAAGAGGACCAACAACAATAAGAGCCACATTAACTTTCAGTTAAGAAACAAAACACAACAACCCCCATTCACCCTTACTGAAAAAGGACACAAATCAAATATACGACTGCCTGACTAGCCGACTACAGAGATAATGGGGTAATAGTTTTATAGTCGTCGACACACAGGAATTACTTCCGCCACATTTGAAGGCCATCAAGTACTTATCGTGTTAATTTACCAGCAGGAGGGAGTCGACCAAGCGCGAGACACAACAGAATGTCGAATGTATAGAGACTTAGAGAAAGGCACAAACGCCAGTGGAAAATTCCCCTGGGCTATTAAGAAATACCGCATCGAGCAGTAAAGTGGACGAGGGTTGTCGTTGACTGACTGAATGACTTAGCGAATGCGCATCAATTTCTAGCCTCTTTAAAAGGGAGTAGGACAACACATTGCAAGGCCAAGCACCAAACTTGATAGTTAATGACAGTTGGCCGTGAAAGGCGACACAATCGGAGTTGTCAGGTTGGGTCGAGTACTTCACCTTTTGCAGGCGAAGTACCCTGGAAGGGTTTTCATTTCATAACAAGGATAGTGATTTCTTGTCTGTGTTGAGTTGCAAACCCTCACAATTGTTATTTGATTGACTACTGATCCATGTGCCAGGCATTGTTTGCTGTCGTAGATGACAAAAGTCTTAATAGAGATGATGATGCTGATGCTGAAGATAATGGGTGTTGAAGTACTGTGTACCAATGTCAGGCACAGATGTTTCAATTTTTAAATCGCTTCGGGTTTTATGCCTCAGTTCCTTTGTTTTTTTTCGCAATGCCAAGTGCTTGTTTTGGTGGGCGAGCAAGTCCTTCTCTGATTGCGGTAATGAAAATACAAAGTGGCAATGGTTGTTTTGGTGGCAGTGCTGCATATGCTGGTTCTAATAAACAGAAGCACATCGAGATACCATCAAAAGATCCCCTCGATGTCATTCTGAAAGCCACCATATGATGAGCATTGAATTAAGTTGCCAACGCATTTTCCTTTGGCAAACATATTTTCCATATGCCACATTGCCAAACAGACCCAGGGACATTTTCATTTTCATTTGCACTCATTAGGGCGTTGGAGTATATCCACTCAAAATGAGATATCTATCGTCCTTTCAGTCTTAGCAGAAGATTAAATTTCTTTTTTGCTACTCCTGTTGCTGCTGGTTCTATTACACTTTGATATCACGGCAATGGGAGTGTCATTGCAATCGAAATGTCCTTTCACTTGTCTTGCTGTTTGATATGATCTCATCTTTATATATCAGATGTATCATGTTTGCCGGCCATGGCATCCTCTTTGAAATGTCAATGGTTGCAAATTCCAGGTAATTCAATAGTCCACATATAAATGTTACAAAGCTAACTTTGGAGACAATTCTCGGTGACTGATGTCGCCATCTTTCCGTGTTTTTGTTGGAGCAGTGTATCGTGTTTCATCCTTTCGTCTGCTTCGTTCTGATATATCCAAATCAAGGAACTCGGCGAGTATGTTGCGGTGCGTTCAGAAGGGTCTGGTCCCAAATCGAGTATGAATGACTGGCAATTCAACAGGTGGCGTGAGTTGTGTGATCCCAGGTAAGATCGTGACACACATCCAAGATGCTGGGATTCTGTACAACCGAAAACTCTTTAATGACAAACGTGTTTCGATAGCTGCAAACGATTAGTCGTTTACCAGACCAATAATTATTCTCTTGTGCCTCTCCAACCAGAGAGAGAGGGAGAGGGTGTGTACTTAAACGTATAGACTAGTGATGGGCGAATGGTAAACTCGCAAATTGCCAATTTTAAAAGTTTCGCCATTGGTACGTCCAATGACAAAAAACCTTTGCCATTCTTTTCAATATACACAATCTATTTTGAAATTAAAAAAACTTAAATTACTTTATAAGTTAAGAAAAACTAGTTGAGACCCCGAATTACATTTTATATATAAAGAATGAAAGTGTAAAAGTAAGTTTATATTTGTCACAAACTCTTGCAAGGAGTTATCGCGAAAACGCACGTACACTTTTATCGTAAACAATATTTAATGTTTTTCAGAAAAGAAGTTTGTTCGACGAAAATTTGTTTTTAGTGAAACGATTTTTTTAGCGTGTACACCAGCATCCACATAAATTCACGAAATCTCAGTATGCTGACATCTGAGAGCCACAATAGAGCTTTCGTGGAATCAACATCTAGAAGTAAGTGCCCAAGGAATTCACCCCATAGAAAAAATGGATTTCGACATATGTTTAAGTGTACACATTTTTTTGTTCTTTTAGCCCCACCCAGGGAACATGTCTAGCTATGCTCATGATAGACCGAATTGGCCCATGTACAATCCCAACCGACCTACACTAATGTTGTAGTTGTTGTTGTGTTCTATATTTCGTCTGCTTGATTCTGTTGAGTGTCCAGATCAAAGAACTCTCCGACTAAGATGATGTGCGTCCAGAGGGACCGGAGTCTGAGTCGAGTGGGTCTGACAGTTAAACAGGTGACGTGTGGTCCCTGGTCACAATTGGGAAATATATCTTGCACGTCGGCATCAATTCTTGCTCCATAGGAGTTGAGGCATCTGCATCTGCCAAAACGTAATTGAGCCAGAAGTACTCTGGTTTGCCAGGGGAGGTCAATTTCTTCAGGTGCAATTCGTTCTCCAAGGACTACATTCACCCATTAGCTATTTACCGCATCTGGTGCTGTGTCTGCATGAATGTGGTCTAGAACCGTTTTATATGCCGCTTTATCTAGAGGTTCTCTCTTGTAGCGCCGAACCTCGCGCTCTAGATCATAAAGATCCATCTAAAGGCCTTTGGGCGATGATACCAAGATGATGATTTGGATGGTCAGTTTGGATAACACCCCAGAAGATATTTCTTAAACAGCATGTGGTTATGTTTTCGCACTGATAGAATCTTTGTCTTCTGATGGAGGTGGTCCACATCAGAGAACTGAGGAGACAGCCCGTCGCAGTTCGAAGCATGGCATTCTGACAGATCCGAATATTATTCCACTGCGTGTCAAAGATCTGACGAGACCACACTGGCGCTGCATAACTTACCACAGACTGGCCAATTGCCATGTACGTGGTCAACAAGGTTTCTTTGTCAGCATCCCAAGTGCTGCCGGCAAGTAACTTGAACACTTGTTTCTGCTTTTGACTTTATCGCAAATTGCTGTGGCATGTGGGGAGAATGTGAAAGAGCTGTCAAAATGTGACGCGAAGTAATAATTTTTTCATTGATCATCACTTCAGCTCAGCATTCACCTCACGCGTTTTTGTAGTGAACAATGTGCAAGGCTGGAGGGACGTGTTGGTGATGTCCTTAAATAGTTTGGCATGCGTTGAACGCGTTCAATAGGCCCAGTCCCACGAGGACCGTCCTATCACATGGGCTGGGCTGATTGGTAGGATAGAAAGGGGTTCAACAGCGCCGGAGATATCACCCCACCTTGGGGAACTCCCTGTTTCACTTTAAGGTGCTTTGACACACAGTTAATCCGTAACATAGCTTTTTAGGCCTGGCTGGAGGGTCGTGTTGGCGATGTCCAATACTAGTTTGGCATGGCTGACCGTGTCGAATGCCTTCGATAAGTCCAGTGCCACGAGTACCGTCCTATCACATGGCCTGGGCTGATTGTAGCCATGGCAAATGTGTGCGGTGATGGCATGCAAAGCAGTTGTTGTGCTATGCAGTCTTCGGAATCCATGTTGAAACTTGGAGGATTAAAGCCTTAAGCGTCTTTGCTTCTGGTGAGAGAGAGGTGTCAGATTCTTCAGCATCAGTGTAGAGATTCCGTCGGGGCCCAAAGCCTTGGATGATTTGGCGCCACGGATGGCATTCGTCACTTTGCTCACGGTAAATTGTGATGGCTGTCCTTGCCCTGTCACTCTCTGGATGCACAACAAATTAACGGTTGAACAGCCTGGCGCATCTCTTCGAATCAGTCACGGTTACGTCGCCAAAAGTGACTGAGGTGCTGTCATCCCGTCTACCGGGGTTCGAGAGTGAATTAACAATGGATTACAGTTTGCCTAAACCGGTGCCTAAGTTACATTGCTCCAAGTGTTCCACAGTGTTCACAACCTTGTTTTTTCCAGATTCAGTTCGCTGATTCTGGGGTAAGTGGGGTCCGTATAACGAATTCCATCACGCTCGTTTGCGAGTACCACTGCCTGCGCCGGGAAATTGGCCAGCATTTGGGTAATTCGACCGGCTGGAATAAAGCGAGCGACTGCTGCGTTAATGATGTCTCGGATTTTGCTCTCGGCAACTAGCACATTCGAGGGGGGTGTTAGTTCACTGAAGCGGCGATTGGTACTCTCAGAAGCCAGCCCAATTTCTTCTGATTGATAAACGTCCGGCGCTCAGAGGTTATGAAGTCGGGTGGTCGATCGATGGTGAGAATTATGGGGAGGTGATCTAATCCCAAAGAAATGACGGCTTGCCAGGATACGTCACTCAGGAGATCAGGGGATGCAATGGAAATGTCTGGCGAGCTGCTACACCTCCTCGCTATCCTAGTGGGGCCATTCTCATTCACCGTGTAAAACGTGGAGCCTTCAATCTGCTCAGTCCCGCTGGTCGTTACCAAGGGAAGAATCCCATGAAACGTGATGCGCATCAAAGTCTCCTAAAACCAGACGATTATGCCCAGATAACAGCCCATTTACGTCGGGCTTGTAACTCTGTCCATTAATTGGGACACAGCCACCAACCGGCGGTATTTGCACGTTGTATATCTCTATCTCGTCAGTAAGGGACCCCACTGCTATCCCCATGCTCTCCATGTAGGTGTCCTTGGAGCTAGGCGCAGGCGAGATGGGTCACATAGTTCGACGACGAGGACGCAGAAGGCGGTGACGCTTGCGACCCACTGATGTCTATGTCCGCACAGCACCTTGCAACTATACATACGTAGTGACGTTAGGCCAGACCAAAATCGGAAATGTACCCACTCCATGCACCGGTTACACCTTATTGACACCGACCGATGATGGGGGCGGTTCTGGCAAATCGAACAGAACCAGGATCCGGGGTTCTTTTCAATGCCGGCACGTACCAGAAGCGTGCTGAGAAGGTACTCCGGGATGTGCCTCTCCCATGACGAAAAAAGGACGAACACGTTCTCTGGGGTGACAGCCCTTGCCGATGAGGATTCCATCGGGTCAATGCGGTGCGTAAAACCGGCTACAATGGGATTTTGCTTAAATTAGGATTTTGTAAGTAGCACGGAATTCCTACTTTATATTTTCTTTTTCGACGTTAGTTGTTAGTATTTATAACGCACAACAAGCCGATTACTGGCTCAAAGTGCGTTTACATTGGCCACTCAATCTAAATGTTTTTCGTGATTTAAGAGCTAAATCCTGTGTTTTTTTGCAGGTTTTACCACTCAAAAATAAATCCCATTTTTGCAGGATTAATTTTTAAATCCCAAATAAATCCGATATCATGGCTGAATAAGCGATAAAAGTACCATAATATGCAACCGTTTTCAGAATTGTGTATGGATGTGTGTGATATGCACATTCATGTATACGCATGTACGCTTGTGTATGCCACTGAAATCCCCCAAAACGCAGTGTAAACGGACAGGATTTGTTTTTGGATTTAGTTAAATCGAGATCATAAAAATGTCAATGTGCCGGATTAAAATCAGCATGCGCTTTTCAACCTAACCTAACCCAATCTTAGGGGTTTTAGACGAATATTACGAAATGACGAAACAAGTATACCCCCAAAAAAATAATTGAATCAATAATTTCGAATACCTTCAATAATTCTCTTAATCCTTCTCAATTTCTGGTGATATGCAATCTCATGGTCATTAGCTCGACTCACTCCTTTTTTGGAGAAATAACATATAACATAATAAATAAATCCAGATTTTTGTGAAGTATGAACGTGATTGAAACTTAGGCTATTTTCAATTAAGAAATTAATTGGTTCAATAATTTTTTTAATTTACAGCCTCAATTATGCATGTTGAAATTTTTCCTATTTTCAATAAAAAATTAATGGATTCAATAATTTATTAATTGAATCTGAAAAATTGCTAAGTACAAAATGCGTTTGATCAACTACAAAAATGATTGAAAATATTAAAAATTCTCAATTATTTGTTTGATTAAATAATATTAAATGATTACATAAATTAAATATAATGATTTTCGTGATTGAAGCTGTTTCAATAAAAAATTTTAATTGGTTCAATTAATATTGTGATTGAAATCGATTTTTGTGTTAATTCCTCTTTAGAGATAGGCTTAATGATCGAACGTTTTACACAATGGAAAAATGAAAGCCACAAGGCAAAAATTAAGGGTTGCGGTCGTCTTAGCGTTCTGCGCCTTCGACACAACTTCCAAACGATACACGAAACCACGTGTATGCCCTGGATGTGGACAAGTTAACCACGCTGCAATAAGACAAAACCCACAAGCACTGGAAAAGTGACACAGCCAGTAGGACAAAAGTGTCGCGACTAGTTAGTGTGTTGTAGGTATTTCATTGAGGTTCTTTCGCAATTTCTTTGAGATAAATGCAACCTATCATTGTATGACGTTTGAAGCCCTCACACCTAAAGATTTTTGATGATGATCCCCCCTTTCCAAGGGGTCGAAAAGCTTGGTGTGGTGGCTTTAATTTTTCCATTGTATAAAATTTGCGATCATTAAGTTCATTTCGAAAGAGAAACAGATCATTAGTAAAATGATCTTCGCCCTAACAGGCAAATGCAATTAGAAAAACTGATTTTATTTTTTTCTGTGTATTTAGCCCTCATCTCCTATCGAATTAGGAAGTCAGCTATCGACCACGATATATGCACTTCTTCTCGCCTTCATTGTGAATTCTTGTCTGCTACTGTTGTGTTTTTCTTTGCCAGCACCCACTCGGTCATCATCCCAGATGGTTCCACAAAACAAACTGCCACCAAAAGCCACTGAAATATGACTGACATTCCATTCTCTCCACTTTTTCTTTTCTGATCGTTTTGCCTTGGTCGGTGGCAACTAGCAGAGAAGAAGTGCATTTGTTGCAAATTTTAAAAGTGTCCTTTTAGAGTAAAAAGCTGGGATTGGTTGTTGGTATCTGCTTTTCTCGTATCGCTGTTGCTATTGCTGCTGCAGTTAATTGATGCTGACTTTTTGACAGTTCAAACATTTTTGTTGCTTCTGCTGTCGTGGTTCTTGTTACAGTGATTCATCTAGTGAAGGTGATGGCGGTGCCGGAGATGGTTCTGGTTACTGTTTCCCATGCGCTTTTGTTGAACTGAGGTCCTTTGTGGGAGGCAGCGCCGGGGCGCATTGTAGCCAATTCGGAAATAAAAACTGAGCTGAATCTGTCATATTTGATTAGAGAATGTTTGTCAGTTTGTATGACATATTTTGTGACTTAAATTAAATTTTGTCATTTGTTTGACATGCAATTGACGAAAACACAACTGGCCGATTTGAATGCATGGCCAACGGATGACTGATGATAAGGGTGCCTTTTGAGTTATGAACCAACTGTTTTTGTTGTTGTAATTTTTAGAGTTTTTTCTATGCTAGAGTGCATCGTTCCATGCCATTCATGGCTTAAGTAATGTATGTGAGTAGATAGATGGCAAGAGGCCTTTTTCGGCCTTAATGACTTTTGATGCAATATTCCCTTTTGCATTTGTCTAACATGGTTAAGGTCCTTTGCCAAGCAGTGCATTAGACAGTAAATGTGAAAAAAAGTTCTTGGAAGTCATTAAGGGATGTTAAAGTAATGTTTGGGGCTAGTCCATTTGTGTCCATCAAGCAACTGCAAAAGAAATATTGCATTGCCAAGAAAAGGGATATCTATTCAATTGTATCCAAAAATTTTAAGATGATGATGGGACGAAAAATTCCTTAATTTAGGATGTATTGTGCTTTCGAAGTAGACGGTGATGATATCACTATAAATTGTGTATCCATTTAGATCAGTGATGGGTACACAAACACAATTTAAAGCTGTAAGGAAAGGCAAAATTTGGACGGAGCCGACTATATAATACCATACTACATGGAGTCTACGTACTTCTTATAATACATAGAATCTATGTCCAAATCTAGTCAAACTTAAATTTTGAATTGAAATGTCATATCGAAATCTAAATTGTGGCTACTGCTGTCTTAAAAGCGTATATCGGCTTAAAGATATATATGGGAGCTATATTTAAATGTGCATCTATTTTAAAGAAATGATACAAGTATCAGGGAGTAAAATAAAATACAGCCTAAAAAGGCCATATCAGGTTAAATATATATCTAAATCTAAAATGGTTTTGATGAAACTTTGCACATATTCTAGAACGTGAACTAAAAAAACCTCACGCTAAATTTTGTAAAGATTGGACCAAAATTGTGGCTTCTACAGACCATATCGGATGAAAAAGCTATATGAGAGCTATATCTAAATCTGAACGATTTCGATGAAACTTTGTAAACGTATTGAGACGTCATATAGAATACCTCATTCTGAATTTTGTTACGATCGGACCCAAATTGTGGCATTTAAAGCCTTAAAAGCTTATATCGAATGAGAGATATACAATATCGGCCAAAGCGTAAGCACCTCTTCGGTAAATCTTTTTAAAGTGATTATTTTTTTAAGAAAATACTTAGCACCCCGGTAGTCCGCTTCGCTACCCCCGTTTTTGATACTCCCTTTTTAGTGTAGGACTTCCAAAAACTTAGTTAGTCACTCATTTTTTAACATTGTAAAGTTTTGTAATAATTGCGTATAAAATTTCATTTGTTTTTTAAGTAGCTAAATGTAAGATTTTGAACAAAAACCTTCTGGTCGTTCAAATTTTTATTCAAAGTTTAGCTGTATCCCAATTTTGGGAGCTTATGATCACTTTGTAAAGAAAGTACCATTTTGTATGTTTTAGTACCTAAATGCACGAATTAAAAACAAAGCTTCTAACCGTCCAATATTTACTGTCAAGGTGTAACCGTATCCTAATTTTGAGTGCTTTAGCTCAATTCGTGAAGAACGTTCCATTTTGTACGTTTTAATATCTAAATGTACGATTTTTAATAATCTTCTGGTCACCTAAAATGTATAGCCTTGTATCTCAATTTTGAGCGTTTGAGTGCCTAAATATATGAATAAAAAATATCTTCTAGTTGCCCAACATATTCTTCAAAGGTACCAATACACCACAATTTCTTCCACATGTCGTATTTTTGTCAGACCCCTAGCTCCACTGGCAAAGAAAGTACCAAATGGTACCTAATATAGTTTTTAGTTGTCATATATTTCTTAGTTGTACATACAAGCCAAATTTCAGACCTCTAGCTGAATTTTTAAAGAAAGTACCAAATGGGTTCAATTGCGGAAGTAAACTTACGTTTTCTCCCGTTGCCAGTACTATTTTTTCATTTTTTGTTTTCACCCTCATCCTTTTGCACCAGATGTCGTTTAAGTAAAATTTCAAAATTCTGCCTCTGTCTATTCGCCCCGTACAAAGTTCACCCATTTTGTACCTTTTTAGTACTTTTTTTATCGGCTTATTGTGCGCTCTAAATCGCTCTAATCGGCTTGTTGTGCGCTCTAAATAGTAGGGTGAACATTTATTTGTATTTTTGGATTATTCGATTAGTTGTTTATTCAAAATCCAGGTTCAGCGAACAGGACCGATTGACTGATTAATCGGAATTATATATTTTGGGATAATTTTTGGGTACTTATGCTTCAAATATTTCTCATAAATGTATGTCAATTTTAATTTAAATATGGCAAATATATCCAATTTATTTGATCTTCCTTATTGAACATACGCAAATCATGCTCATCTCAATCAAATGAAATTTTTGCCAGGCGGGACCCAAATGACCTAAAAAATTCAGACAAATTGTTCGATTATTTGAAAGGTTACATATCATCGATTAACCGAATAAGGATTAATCGAGTGTATACCCTACTAAAAAGTAACCTCGATAGAGGAAACTATTTCAGGAATTGCGTTCTACTTACAAAATCCGTAATTGTTTTCCATAACACGATCGTTCACGTCTGGTATCGTGTCCCAATCTAAGTATCGGTGTCATAGGAAATGTTCCAACGTCTCATTATCTTCCCCACATCTCCTACACATTCTTTCACTTGCCGCACCGATATTGCATGAGTGTGCTCTTAGTCCTATGTGTCCCGTTATGACACCAAAAGCTATACTGACCCCCTCTTACTTCCTTTCAGTAATCGCTTCTTCCTCTCACGATCCCGATCACCCCATAGGATTCTTACCATCCTACCGACTGTTTCGCTGTTCCACTTAAATCGAACTGCTTCAAACCGAAAGGCTTCGGGTTAACCAAGTTTATGGACGGCAGTTCTCTGGCCTTCACTGCCAAATCGTTTACCCTTTCATTCCCCCTTACTCCGTTATACGGGCGCTAGACTTCAAAAAAGTCTTTTTACTAACTCGATGACAATTTCTGAACTGATATTCTTCAATTTTTGCTTGTTTTTGTTTCAAGACGAGCTCAATGAACAGAGATTTTTCTTTGCAAAGGAAAAGGAAAGCCAGAGATCGCAACACTCACCAACCACTATGGGACGCGTTTCGTGATTTGGTTAAGAACTACTCATCAGCCATATTAAGTGTGAAGGCTTCAAGGGCCTTACGTTGGTATGTTGTACTAATACTGAATTTATTGCGAACACGCCTCTATGATATAAATATCACATTACCCACGCTCGACAACCCTGTCTATTAGCTGTACTTTTTCCTAATACATGTGATTTTTGTGTAATGGCAGATTTTTGTTTACACAAATTACACTACACAGGATTCTGTTGGAGGTTGTATTGATGACTTCGAACGCCAGACAACGGCTCTCGCTGTTGCTCCGCGTGCCCAGGTTCGAAGAAGTACAGCTAATAGACAGCGAGTTTTGAAAGAGAGTCTAGCGTCCGTATAGCTGACTTGAAATTGTTGATTGGCGGGTTAGGTTTTATTTCCTTTTTTACTTTTCGCTATAAAACTATAAATGCGGTATCGCAATGGACTCGAATTATACCATCAGATTTCACTGTCTCCCATTACAGATTAGTATTCACATTTGAAATTATTAAATTTTTATAATATTTATCAATTACTACCAATTCATTCTATTTACAGGTAATAAACTTTTTTTTGTTGTTGGTAAGTTTTTGACATATTTTAAGTATTTCACAATTAAAATACTATAATGTTATAACCGTTCCCACTCCGATTTGCCTTCTTTTAGAATAGAAAGGCGTTATGTTATGTAATTATCTTTTGATAATAACATTTCTACAGTATACCAAAAGGTCAGAGGCTTAAATACCAAATTATCGACTCTTTCTCGTATAGCTTTGAGTTTTCATTACAGCTTTTACTGAAACATGGCTTCATAGTAAGGTTTACGATATGGAGATCTTATGTTCAAAATATAAAATTAACAAATGTGATTGGGGCAGCAATACTAAGAAAACCTGCGGCGGGGAACTGATTGCAGTTTCCGCCAAATTACCCTCCGAGCAGACAATAATTCCATTCATGTCTGCTATTGAAATTGTGGTTGGTAGAATCCTTTTGGAGAATATATCATTATTTATTTCTTGTTCTTTCATTCCACCTTACTCGATCTAATATTTGTCAACCATACATCCGCCATTTCTTTATCTAAATCCTAATCCAGTCACATGTTCAGTGGATCGTTTCCATCCTATCCTAAATATTACAATTTCTTCCCCAGAACAAATTCCTCCTAAATGTCCATGCGCTAGAAAAGAATATTGCTTCGCTAAAACTTATTATACTAATCTCAGATCCATATTTTCTGCCACTAATAGGGATAAGATTTTAGGATCTGGTAGTATTGATGAAAAATTCATCAACATTTTATTCTATTCTAAAGGATTGCTTTGCTTTGCTAGCAGTCCCTCCAAAACAAGAAATTTATCGAAACGGTACAATATGGAGAACAAGCTGGCTAATCGCAATTACGTGACTATAATGAAAATGGATTTAAACTCCAATCCTAACTAACATTCCTACACTTTCTAACGTTTCGGTCGGTATCTCACGAATAAATGCTTCAATGCGTCAATTGAAGTGGGGTAGTCTGTATAGATATGAGCTTTAACATAGCCTCACAAAAATATTATAAAGGCGTTAAATCGCTCGATCTTGGCGGCAAATTCACCGGTCCCGAACGTGAAATAAAATGTTTACCGAACTCGCCTCTCAATAAGTCCATTGATTTTGGCAAAACTTTCGATTAGGTTAATCATACACTCCTGATGATGAAATTAGATTCATATGGTTTCAGTAATTCGGTGTTAAATGGCTTAATTCATATCTGATCTGATACACAATATGTGAAATGTGGTAATGCGATCCCTAAGATCATCATTGTTTTGTCGTGTGTTTTCCCCAATGTAGCCATCTCGGCCCAATCTTATTTTTATACCCACCACCGAAGGATGGGGGTATATTCATTTTGTCATTCCGTTTGCAACACATCGAAATATCCATTTCCGACCCTATAAAGTATATATATTCTTGATCAGCGTAAAAATCTAAGACGATCTAGACATGTCCGTCCGTCTGTCCGTCTGTCTGTTGAAATCACGCTACAGTCTTTAAAAATAGAGATATTGAGCTGAAATTTTGCACAGATTCTTTTTTTGTCCATAAGCAGGTTAAGTTCGAATATGGGCTATATCGGACTATATCTTGATATAGCCCCCATATAGACCGATCCGCCGATTTAGGGTCTTAGGCCCATAAAAGCCACATTTATTATCCGATTTTGTTGAAATTTGGGACAGTGAGTTGTGTTTGGCCCTTCGACATCCTTTGTCAATTTGGCTCAGATCGGTCCAGATTTGGATATAGCTGCCATATAGACCGATCCTCCGATTTAGGGTCTAAGGCCCATAAAAGCCACATTTATTATCCGATTTCGCTGAAATTTGGGACAGTGAGTTGTCTTAGGCCCTTTGACATGTATCTTTAATTTGGTCCAGATCGGTTCAGATTTGGATATAGCTGCCATATAGACCGATCCTCCGGTTTAGGGTCTTAGGCCCACAAAAGCCACATTTATTATCCGATTTTGATGAAATTCGGGACAGTGAGTTGTGTTAGGCCCATCGACATCCCTCGTTAATTTGGTTCAGATCGGTCTAGATTTGGATATAGCTGCCATATAGATCGATCCTCCGATTTATGGTGTAAGGCCCATAATAGCCACATTCATTATCCGATTTTGCTGAAATTTGGGACAGTGAGATGTGTTAGGCCCTTTGACATATTTCTTCAATTTGGTGCAGATCGGTTCAAATTTGGATATAGCTGCCATATAGACCGATTTCTTGATTTATGGTTTTGGGCCCATAAAATGCTCATTTATTGTCCGATGTCCCCGAAATTTGGAACAGTGAGTTAAGTTAAGCCCCTTGACATACTTCTGCAATATCGCACAGATCGGTCCAGATTTGGATATAGCTGCCATATAGACCGATATCTAGGTTTTAGGTTTTGGGGCGATAAAAGACGCATTTATTGTCCGATGTCGCTGAAATTTGAGACAGTGAGTTTGGTTAGGCTCTTCGACGTCCTTCTTCAATTTTGACCAGATCGGTCCAGATTTGAATATAGCTGCCATATAGACCGATCTCTGGATTTAAGGTTTAGGGCCCATAAAAGAGGCATTTATTGTCCGATTTCGCCGAAATTTGGGACAGTGCTTAGTGTTAGGCTCTTCGACATGTTTATGCAACTTGGCCTAAATCGGTCCAGATTTGGATATAGCTGCCATGTGGACCGATATCTCGATTTAAAGTCTTGGCCCCCTAAAAGGCGCATTTATAATCCGATTTCACTGAAATTTGACAGTGACTTATGTTAGGCTTTTCGACATCCGTGTCGTATATAGTTCAGATCGGTATGAGGTATATGAGTATAAGGTATGAAATTTTCACCGAATTTTGATGAAAGGTGTTTACATATATACCCGAGGTGGTGGGTATCCAAAGTTCGGCCCGGCCGAACTTAACGCCTTTTTACTTGTTTCTTTTTATTAATGACTTACCTACCATAATAAAGCATTCTAACATATCTTTTAATGACCCAGATGATCAGCAGTTCCTTTTGTTTTGCCTCCGAGGACGTGAAAAAAAGTGCCAAATTGCGAGGACCCCTGGCGGTCACTTAAGCACAAATTTGGATGTCGTTTATCGGGTTGTCAAAAAAAAGAATTGACACCTTGTTATACCCACCACCGAAGGATGGGGGTATATTAATTTTATCATTCCATTTGCAACACATCGAAATATCCATTTCCGACCGATATATTCTTGATCAGCGTAAAAATCTAAGACGATCTAGACATGTCCGTTTGTCTGTTGAAATCACGCTACAGCCTTTAAAAATTGAGATATTGAGCTGAAACTTTGCACAGATTCTTTTTTTGTTCATAAGCAGGTTAAATTCGAAGATGGGCTATATCGGACTATATCTTGATATAGCCCCCATATAGACCGATCGGCTGATTTAGGATCTTAGGCCCATAAAAGCCACATTTATTATCCGATTTTGCTGAAATTTGGGACAGTGAATTGTGTTAGGCCCTTCGACATCCTTCGTCAATTTGGCTCAGATCGGTCTAGATTTGGATATAGCTGCCATATAGACCGATCCTCCGATTTAGGGTCTTAGGCCCATAAAAGCCACATTTATTATCCGATTTTGCTGAAATTTGGGACAGTGAGTTGTGTTAGGCCCTTCGATATCCTACGTCAATTTGGCTCAGATCGGTTCACATTTGGATATAGCTGCCATATAGACCGATCCTCCGATTTAGGGTTATATGCCCATAAAAGCTACATTTATTATCCGATTTTGCTGAAATTTGGGACAGTGCGTTGACTTAGGCCCTCCGACGTCCTCTGTGAATTTGGCTCAGATCGGTCCAGATTTGGATATAGCTGCCATATAGACCGATCCTCCGATTTGGGGCTTAGGCCCATAAAACACGCATTTATTGTCCGATGTCGCCGAAATTTGGGACAGTGAGTTAAGTTAAGCCCCTTGACATACTTCTGCATTATCGCACTGATCGGTCCAGATTTGGATATAGCTGCCATATAGACCGATCTCTCGGTTTTAGGTTTTGGGGCCATAAAAAGCGCATTTATTGTCCGATGTTGCCGAAATTTGGGACAAAGAGTTATGTTAAGCACCTCCACATATTTCTGCTATGGGACATAAGTTATGAGTTTTGCACCGGATTTTGACGAAAGGTGGTTTACATATATAGCAGAGGTGGTGGGTATCCAAAGTTCGGCCCGGCCGAACTTAACGCCTTTTTACTTGTTTTTAAAATAAAATACAAACCATTTGCGATATTTCAAAAACTTCAGAATCTTGTTGAAGAACAATCAAAACATTTATAAAGGGAATTCGACTTCGTTCATATGACCATCACGACACGTTTGAACCAAATCGGCCACACGTTTAAGCCAAAAAGATCGCTATTTCCCATTTTATATTGTCTCTGAGTCTTCCAATGTCCCATAGTGGGCTAGAATCGAAAAAAAAGTAAAAAATATTCCCTTTTGAAAACGGAATTTGAAATGGTTAGAGCTGAGGTGGTATCGAGATCTTGTGCAAAATTTCAGGAACCTATATGTTCCGGGCTCCTCTAAAGTTGGTCACCTCGGCTTTTCTAAACATTATTCCAGCCGCCAAATCTTAATTTGTGGTCCGATTTTCATATTTTTAATGTATAGAGCTCAATCTCTACAAAAACTCCGAATGCTGATATCTTAACAATTTTGAATCGTGCTGATAAAAGTGTCTTTAAACAACCAAAATTAAATTCTGCCCGAAGTTTTTTACAAAAATCCCTAAAATACCCTTTTCGGGCAAAGATGATATCTAAATCGGAATTTTTACAAATTTTGCTGTGGAGGTTGTGATTATGTGCAAAAATTGTTTGCATGTGTTTATGCGATATATGAAGGGATAACAACAAATAAGCCTGAATGGGGCATGGGGCTTTGCATTTGGAGAATTTGAGGGTTTTTTTTTTCAATTTTTCAATAAAAAATTTCCGAGTACATATCTTATCTACAATATGTGTTCTTTACAAAAGAAAAGGAAAAGGTTTTTTAAGCAACTTTTTTCAATAAAGACTAATTAATAGAAATACTTTTTGTTTGAACACAAATTGCAAATCCACTTTTTTCACTAATTTTTGTTCTTCCAAACTTTATTACTTTTGACTGAATTGTCGGATGTTGACACGGACTGCAGTAAAGTCATTGTAAATTTTATCACCAATCCATATCATGCATCAAAATGAAAGTGGACGAGTAAATGCCTTCGTAAATCGCACATCTCAAAAAAAAAAAAAAAATAATAAAATTCGAATATTCTCAAAACCAGTACAGTATACCTCAAGCTGTCTTTTTTGTAGGGATTCTGAGTACAATCCAATAAAACAGAATTTTGAAAATCGGACCGCAAATGAAGATTTGACAGTCCGAAAAATTTTTCGAAACGCCAAGAACATCAAATTTAAGTGCCTGCCAAGATGCTCTCGGACCATCTAGGGCCTTGAGATTATACACGTGACCTCAATAAAACATCACTTCTAATCATTTTAAATTTCAAAGAGTTATCGGTATCCGTTTTCAAATGGCATATTTTTTAAAAATTTTTTTTTCGATTCCATTCTACTGTGCGTTGTCGGCTTGTTGCCATAGACCAATGCCTTGACTAACGTAGCTAAAAAAAACCAGTGAGCATGGTGCGGTGCTTTGTCCATTCACGCTGACGAATTGGAAGTGTCGCATTCGGGAGCATACCGAGACGGCTCGCATATCTTTGGTATTGTATAGATGGGCCCAAGGCCCGCAATGGAGTCTGAATCCAAGGATAGTCCACTGGCTCTACAAGAGCTTCATTAGACCAATACTTACTTATGCCTCAGTTGTTTGGTGGACTGCATACTGATAGTCCCTTGTCACTTTTTTTAACCATGATGGAAATTGCATTTGTAATCGAATCTTCACAAAATTTGAATTTTGTCAACAATCGGTTCATATTCAGATATAGACCCCGTATATATTATTCGCCCGATTGACATTTATAAGGACGTAGGTACTACAATTTGTCACAATCCGGTGAAAATTGGATAACTTAAGCACCTAAATTCGGCACGGACATTGAGTGGTCTAATATGTATGTCACTATTCAATTTTGTAGAACAAAGCATTGGTCTTTTTGGCAGATATAACCAATTATAAATCAATCTGAATCATATTAAGGTCGGATATCGTGAAGCTCAAAAAAACCCATTGTTTCAAATTTCAATAAATAGTGATTTTATGGGTTTCTGTCCCCTTATCGGCAGATCGGTCTATATGGCAGCTATATCTAAATATAGTACGATCAGAACCATATTTAGGTCGGATGTTGGGAGATTTTATTGTCTTCATACCCCTTATCCGCAGATCGGTCTATATGGTAGCTATATCTAATATATTCCGATCTATACCATATTAGGGTCGGATGTTAGGAGGCTAGAAACTGCGCACTATTCCAAATTTCAGCGAAATCGGATAAAATATAAAGCTTTTATGGGCTTCAGTCCCCTTATCGGGAGATAGGTCTATATGGCAGCTATATCCAAATATAGTCCGATCTAATCCATATTTAGGTCTGATGTCGGGAGGCTTAAAATAACCCACTGTTTTAAATTTCAGCGAAATCGGATAAAATATAAAGCTTTTATGGGCTTCAGTCCCCTTATCGGGAGATAGGTCTATATGGCAGCTATATCCAAATATAGTCCGATCTAATCCATATTTAGGTCTGATGTCGGGAGGGTTAAAATAACCCACTGTTTTAAATTTCAGCGGAATCGGGTAATAAATAAAGCTTTTATGCGATCTATAGGTAGCTATATCTTAATATAGTCCGATCTGAACCAAATTTGGATCAAATGTCGGGAAGCCTTAAACTACTAACAGTTTAAAATTTCAGCAAAATCGGATGAAAAAATGGGCATTAGACCCATTATCGGAAAATCGGTCTATATAGCAGCTATATCCAAGTATGGTCCGATTTGGCCCGTTCAAGAACTTAACCAGCGTGCATCAAAAAGACGTATCTGTGCCAAATTTCAGTTCAATATCTCAATTTTTGAAGGCTCTAGAGTGATTACAACAGACGGACGGACAGACACACGGATATCGTTAAATCGTCTTAGAATTTTACGGCGATCCGAAATATATATACTTTGTAGGGTCGGAGATTGATATTTCGATGTGTTGCAAACGGAATGACTAAATGAATATACTCCCTATCCTACGGTGGTGGGTATTAAACTGGATGATAAGCGTTTTTCATGTGCAAAGAAAAAAATTTACCTTTAAAGCGTGAGGTGGTCTAATATATACATATATTATGATAGCCGATTTAGCTATGCCCGTCCATCTGTTCAAAGCAAACTAACATAAGAAGTGGTAAAGTTAGACACTTGAAATTTTGCATAAAAATTTCTCTTGGTAGTGTGGGTCGGTTAGGATGTAAAGGGGCAAAATTTCCACACAACCGATTTCCCGATTTGACTTCTTTACCATCTGTAGATTGGCGAAAATTTTACAATAATATTTATAATAAGGTCATATTTGTGATTTAACTTGTATAATTTTGAACACAGCTGTACATGTGAATGTTCGTCAATTCACTGATGTGACAACGCAACACTTTTCTAAAATGGGTTACAAATCTGGAGGGCGCAATTTTTAACCAATTTAGTTGAAATCTGGCACGTGATATGAACCCGGACTTCATAGAGTCGTACAATTTCTGGAAATCATTTGTGGATCGAGTGCTTCACTTCGACGATAATCTATAGCAGTAACCTTCTAAAATGATGTTGCAAGTTAGCTTTAAATCATAAATATATAGTCTGCTTCAGGAAATATATACACTGCGAGATTTTGCTTTCTCTGCCAAAGAAATTGTTCCCCATCTTGGTCTTGTATAAAATCTCTCCCCAAAGTAATGTCAACTGGCGCCATTTTCGCTTTTGGCCATATTGTTTTATGATTGCAAAAGTGGGTATTCTCAGAATTATAGACAAAAAAAAAAAGAAAATGGGCATCATAAAAAGCGCCACTTGTGGTCAGAGATAGACAAAAATATATGCATACCAAAGTAGCACCCATGACGAAATGAAATGCCACAGATTTATGCCTGTAACTGCAGGAGTAACTTATCACTTCTTTCTCAGCCAAAATAATGTCTGTAGGCATGTAAGTTTAAAGGTGGCCAAATTCAATTCTCTACCTCGTTAGAGTTGGGTTTGTTTAGCGAATCTTTGGGACATCTTAAAACATTTGCCTTTATTCAAGCCATCATCAAAATGGCCATCATAATAGGACTCTTATTATTAATGTTTGAAAGATTTAATAAAAGAGAAACCACAAAAAGACCTTTTTTTTTTGCTTTTATGATGTCTCCATTTGAATGACCTTCTCATTCCACTTCAACCGGCAAGAGGTTCAATATTTAATAGCTCTTCTAAAATGGCTATAATGTGGCCTCTTATGTCGAATATGACATACGACTACTGGAGCTATTACCATACATCTTTGTTAACTTTAGGAGGTGCGAATGACCTTAACCAACTAACCACCCATTTTTATTAGATTTGTAATTTCAGAGTATGGCGAATTTAAGGGCGGGGAAACGAGTATGGTTCCTTGCCACAAATGATTTTCTTATGACACTCTGGTGTAAAATGAAATTAGAATTTATTAGAAGACTAACATATATCGCAGAGCATGGTATAGGAACCATAACGGTTTCTCCAATAAGAATAATTTGGAGTATTACCATGACCATCAAATAAACGAATTATGGCGAATGCATGGCGGTGGCCTGAATTCTGGTCATTGTATGGGGGTGGTGGTGTCCGTAATTGAAATTGAATCATTTCAAAACATTTATTTTGGTGGCCTTCTAAAAAAACAAAAATCTTATGTTTGCTTTAAAGAAATTTGCTTCGTATTAAACAAGCATTCATATGAAAATGAATCATTTCTGGCTTATATAATGTGGCCGAGCACATCTTATATTACTTTCTTTAATAGGCTATGACAGAATATTTGTTCCACTAGCCGAACGTGGAATAGCGTGCCAAGCGCCTCGATCTTCTGCGCTCATTCTAAAATCTCTGACACCAAGTTTCGATGTGTCTCCCACCACTGGATCTTTCCATCGGGATTTTGGTCTTCCCGGTTTGCGTGTACCACCGTGTTTGCCTTCAAAAGACTTCTTTGCTGGAGCTTCTTCATCCATTCTGGCCACATGACCTAGCCTACGCAGCCGTTGTATTTTGATGCGTGTAACTATGCTATCGTCGTCATACAGCTCATACAGCTCGTGGTTCATACGTCGCCTATATTCTCCATTAACGCAAACTGGTCCATATATTTTACGAAGAATCTTTCTCTCAAATACTCCAAGCACTTCCTCATCTGCTTTCACAAGTACTCATGCTTCGGAACCATATGGCAGCACGGATAGTGTCAGTGTCTTGTATAGTGTAATCTTCGTCTGTCGAGAGGTGGACTTGTTTCTAAACTGCTTACTTAGTCCAAAGTGGCATCTGTTTGGTAGTATTATTTTTGGCTAATCTCAAAACTGGTGTCATTCGTTTTGGTGACGGCGGTGCCGAGGTAGATATTGTTACTCACTGTCTCAAAGTTGTGGTTCCCAACTTTCTCCATTTTCTTTATCTGCTCGGTTGTGCAAGGCTTTTTGGGAGTTGAAACAATCCATTTCGACTTATCTCCATTTACTGCCAGACCCATTTTCACTGACTCTCTTTCGATTCTTTCAAAGGCAGCAGTTACTACTTCCGGTGACTGACCTATGATATCGATGTCGTCGGTATAGGCGAGTAGCATGTGTTCTCTTGTGATTAGTGTGCCATATCTATTCACATCTGCATCTCGTATAATCTTCTCCAGCATGATATTAAAGGGATCACACGATAGGCTGTCTCCTTGTCTAAAACCTCGTTTGGTATTAAATGGTTTGGAGAGATTCTTTCCTATTCTTACTGAGGAACGTGTATCAGCAAGTGTCATCCTGCAGAGTCTTATTAATTTTGCAGGGACACCAAACTCAGAAATGGCTTGAAATACCTTTGAAGGTAAAGGTGTATCGAAGGCAGCTTTGTAGTCAACAAAGTGATGGTAGGTGTTGATTTGTCCTTCTCGGGTTTTTTCCAGGATTTGGCGCAATGTGAATATCTGGTGTAAGGTAGATTTACCAGGTCTAAAGCCGCATTGATAAGGCCCAATTATCTCATTGACTTTAGGTTTTAATCTTTCACACAGTGCGCTCGAGAGTATCTTGTATGCGATGGGGAGGAGACTTATTCCTCTGTAGTTGGCACATTCCGTCTTGTCTCCTTTCTTGTATACGGGACATAGTATGCTGAGGTTCCAATCATCGGGTATGCGTTCATCTAGCCAGATTGCGCAGATAAGCTGATGCATACGTCTTGTCAGCGTGTCGCCTCCGGTTTTAAATATTGGGTTGCCCAAAAAGTAATTGCGGATTTTTTAAAAGAAAGTAAATGCATTTTTAATAAAACTCACAGAAGAAAGAATGCAATTACAGAGTCACAAGCTGTGAAAAAATTTGTCAACGCCGACTATATGAAAAATCCGCAATTACTTTTTAGACAACCCAATAGTTCAGCGGGTAACCCGTCGGCTCCTGCTGCCTTGTTGTTCTTTTGTCGGGTTATTGCAACATGGACCTCATTCTGACTAGAAGGTCATCAGGGATTGGTTCTGCGGTATCCTCTTCGCCGCCAACGTCGGACACTAGCAGTTGCATAAACTATTCTTTCCATATCCCCAGCATGCTATCCGTGTCAGTTACCAGACTCCTGTACATCTCAATTCGCTCACACTCACGTCTTTCCATTTCCTTTTTCTTTCTGCGGCATAAACGTTTCTCCTCTCTCCTTTTCTCCCGATACCTCTCCTTCATCTGGCGCGTTGCTACTGATTGCAGGATTGCTCTATATGCCGCATTCTTGGCTTCAGTAGCAAATCGACACTGTTGGTCGTACCATGGGTTTCTTGGAGGAGGCTTTTGGTACCCAAGTACGGATTTCGCGGCATTTTCCATGGAGTGGGCAAGTGCCACTGTGCAATTATATCATCGGAACAAGGAGTGCTTTCATGAAACAGTTGGATCAGTCAAGTGTAGTACGCCGCTGCCATGTGTTGTGTTTGTAGCTTTTCAATGTCGAGCTTCCGTGCAGTGTCAAATCGTACTTTCCTCGCCATGTTCGAACGGGTGCGAACCTTTGCTGCAACAAAATAATAATCCGAATCTATATTCGCTCCACGGATCGATCGTACATCTAACACGTGATCAATTGGTTTCTCGTGTTTTGATCGGGTGACAGCCATGTGTTTGTAGCTTTGTGAATATTTTTATGTTGAGATCTGGTGCTTCTAACTACCATGTTTTTTGCCGCGGCGAAATCTATCAGCCTCAATCCATTACTGGACGTTATATCGTGGAAGCTTAACTTTCCGACTATTGGACCAAAAATGTATTCCTTCCCTATCTTCGCATTTAAATCTCCCAAAACGATTTTAATGCCATGGGCGGAGCTCGTTAAAAATATTCTTGGTCTGCTCCTCTTTGTCTTCCGTCGGGGCATGGGCACAAATAAGGCTGATGCTGAAGAATTTGGAATTTACACATGTATCCCTCGTTGTGCCGAGCCGCTTGCACCAAGATCCGACGCTCGCCTCCAGCCGCCCTAACCTGGGAACAGATGTTGATATTGGTTATTTGAAGGCGCCAATAACTCGCCTTGTCATCTCGAGTATCATTGGCACTCAGTATTTAATTAAGAGCCAGTGCCACCTGACTCCTCACTGAGACTCTCCTCTCAAAAACCGCTGACTGCCCGCGGCCGCATTTGCAGCTACTCCGCATAACGGAGCTTTCCATCATCCGCAACCTGTGGTGTCCGACTTGTTATCACGGGAACGATGGACACCACACAAGTCGGAGCTCAAAGTTCCAGCCTGTGTGGTGCTTATAGTTATCCCGTATCGGCCGGAAACTTCTGATATATGTTAGTCAAATCAAGGGAATAAAAAACATGCTTTGTCTAGTTGAAATCCATCGGTAAATTGCATAAAAAACACATTTTTTTTGAGCACATGAACTAGAAATGAAAAATATATCTAAACGAGGAGCTATTAAACTATTAGGTGCGTTAGGTTCAAGATACCTTTACTGACAGAAAGCTAGACGGACATCTATATGGCTAAATCGATTCGCGAAATCACGATAGCGGTCGTACGAATAAGGATATCCACTAAAGTATACTGCTGTATCCACTTCGGCTATGCGACTTTCGGCGATGGGTGAATGGATTGAGGATAAGAGCAGGTCATACCAACGTGGTATAATCGAGATGACGATAGAAGGCCTGGAATGAATAGAAGAGTTTCCCATCGGATACCTGAGGCGACACGTGAGGTCGAGTGCGACCAAATGCTGCCAGCGGTAGTCTTGGATTGACGAAACTCTGGTATTGCTATCAGGGAGGTCATGCGAATTCCCATCAGGAAGGTCATGTTATAAAGATGGATCAAAGCCGGAGGACGGAGTGGCCCGCGGGGTTTACACCGAGAAACCCAGGGATTTAGATCTGTTTTTCGACTGGCTGACCATAATACCATCCTGCAGGCAGAGATCCACTCATGGAGTGTGAACATCTTTACGGACAGTAAACTGGCCATTAAGGCAATAACAATCAGGACGGTAAGGTCACGAACAGTCTTGGTGTGTAAGAAGGAGATTGACGCCTTCTCTGGGAATGGCACAATCCGCGTCGTTTGGGTGCCAGGTCATAGCGAAGTAACTGGGAATGAAAGAGTAGACGATTTAGCAGTGAAGCCAGAGTACTGACGTAAACAAACTTGGTTAACCCGAAGTCTTTCGGGTCGACGCAGTTTGATTTAAGGACGTGGTCGACGAACGCATGTAACACTGTGGAAAATCCTATGGGGAGATTCGGATCGTGAGAAGTCTAGGCTATTACTGAAAGGAAGTAAGAAGGAGGTCAGTATAGCTTTAGGTATCATGACGGCACACATGGGACTACAAGCTCACTTATGCAAAATCGGTACGGCAAGATAGCATGTGAGAAAGATGATGAAACGTGGGAGCATTTCCTATGTCATTGCCCGGCTTTCGTGGTTAACAGACAACGGTGCTTAGGTGGGGACACAATACCAGACATGAAACAACTTAGGGGCGCGGTATGGTAAAAAATTAAGGATTTTGTAATCAGCACGGAATTTCCTTAAATTTTCTTTTTCGATGTTACGACTACTGCCTTAGGTGTATGTCTGTAGCGGCATTGGGCGGATTAATATCCACACCCTCTTTTCAACCTAACCTTAAATATATTTCCTATTGATCTTGGCTGTTTTATATTGAAAATTGGCCAAATCACCATGTTCGGATAAAGCATCCATATAAAGAGGTCTTTCGTCTTGTTTTTGTCAGTGACTTCCAAAATCAACTACAAATCCCGGCCAAATTAGTCCATAAATTAATAAATCTGCCCTACCTACTGATCCCGGGATTTGAGCCAATCGGCGCATATATGCTTACTTGGCAAACAATTTCAAATTTGGTATGCTCAAAGTGACTAACTTTTAAGACCCTAAAGCAGTCGAGCTTGCGACGCTAGGAACTACCTTATACACTCCAGGGACACTGGAATCTGTGGGTATTTCAGGACCAGACCCGAAGAACAACGAATGATTGGTAGTCACAAAGAGGGGGTTGTGAGCATTCCAAAACTATGTGACCTCATCTAGACTTGAAGAGGTCTACTGCTTACCTGTCATTGGCTAGAACAGACGTCTCAGTCATTGTGTCCGTCATGACAGGTCACAGTCTAATCGGAAAACATGCTGACAGACTGAAGGTTGCGATCAACGACTTTTGCAGAAGATGTAGGGACATCGAGGAAGAAGAGACCAGAGAACACCTTCTGTGTGTTTGTCCCGCACTAGCAGTTAGAAGGAGTTCCACTTTAGGTTCTCTTTTCAGTGAGAACCTGTCTGATTTAGCGAAAGTGAACATCCGCAAGTTATTGGGCTTTTTAAAGCGATCTGGATGGTTTAATGATAGAAACTAGAAGGCATCTTTCTTCTTCTGTTCCTGTGGTATCATAATGGACGAAAACCCAAGACCCCCGCATAGGCAATCCGCACATTATTAACTCTGCTACCAGGGCGCCTGCTAATTGACACAAATCCTCAAAGAAGTGTAGAGCATAAAGTGTATCTCCTTCTGCTTGCCAGTGCGAGACTCCCACATTTTATATGTTCTATATCGTAGTCTCCTCTTCCTCGACCTCCTCGCAACTTCTTCAGAAGTAGTTATTTGCTACCTCCAGTGTATCTGCATGTTTTCCGATCAAACTAGAGCAAATCACAACATTCAATATTTTCGATAGTTTTTTAATAAAAATCGATAGCATCGATACTATTGTTATTTTCCCATCTCCTATATTTCAAACGAAAATGAGAACTAACAATCAGGAGATCAGTGCACAGCTCAAATAAAACCAAGATTAATAAAGTCAGTTGGAAGTTATGAGAGAAATCATTGTACAAAATGTTAGCCTAATAGGATGAAAATTGAGCCCTCTATAGGCTTCTTAGAGGAAACATTTAGTGTCGCATCGCTTATTTTTGTTTAATTTTGCAAACACTTAAAATTTTTCGATACTATCTATCGAAAAAATATAAGTCGATATTCAGTCAAAAATTTAAATATCGATAGTATCTATAGTGCCATCGATATTTTGCCAGCTCTAGATCAGACAGTGACTTGTCATGGCGGACACAATGACTGAAACGAATGCCTTTCAGTGACAACCTCTTCAGGCGCCACGTTGTACAATAGGATGAAATCGAAAAAAAGACTAGTAAGGAATCTGCCGTTTGAGAACGGGAAGAAATTTTAAATGGTAAGAGCTGTTATCGAGTTTATATGCAAAATTTTAAGGCCCTAGTTCCGAGCGCCTCTTAACAGGCCTCTAAAGTTAGTCACCTCGGCATTTCGAAAACATGTTCGGGCTGTCAAATTATCATTTGTGGCCCGATTTCCAAAATTGCTGGACTTGGTAAAAAATCACAAAACGCCTTATGTAAAATTTCAGCCAAATCGGAAAGGATTTGTGCCCTCTGGTGGCTCAAGAAGTCAAGATCCAAAAACGGTTTATGTGAGAGCTATATCAAAACATGGACCGATGTACCCCATTTACAATCTCACCCAACCTACACAAATAAGATAAGCTTTACATCTTCGAAAGTTAGCGTGCTTTCGGTAGACAGACGGACGGACAGACGGGTGGATGGACGGACAGACGGGCGGATGGACGGACATGGCTAGATCGACTTAAAATGTCATGGCGATCAAGAATATATATATACTTTATGGGGTCTTAGCAAATGTTTCGAGGAGTTACAAACAGAATGACGAAATTAGTATACCCCTATCCTATGGTGGAGGGTATAAAAAACCGATTTCTTCCAATTTCAATAGGCTTCGTCTCTAGGCCAAAAACGATGCCTGTATTAAAGACATACAGATAGACGGAGAAATAGACAGACAGATAGACGGAAGAACAGACAGATGGACATAGCTAAATCGAATCAGAAAGTGATTCTGAGTCGATCTATATGCTTGTTAATGGATCTATCTCTCTTCTATAAATTTGTTAGTACTATAAACTAAAATAAATCTGGATTAAATGATCATTTGATATGACCAACGATCTACCTCAATAAGAAGTATCTATGAAAAATTTCATGCAGGTATCCTTCGCTCGCGCTATTCGCTCGAACGCTGTCGTGATTTCGGCTATCGGAACGACGAATGGTTAGTAAAATACCCGAGGCTAGAAATGTCTCGAGTTGGGAAAGAAATAATCTAATGAAATTTAGATTGACGTAAAGTGGACTAATAAAATAAGTTAATAAGGCATATAAGGCCATGTTTGGGGAAAATTGGCTTGCCGAAAGTCGGCAATTTTTTTATTGTTCAAAAAATCAAACAAAAAATTTTCTCAAAATTCTTCGGAGTGAGCTTTCTCGAAACCGTTTTAGAATCCTTTTCCATTTGATGGTTTCTTTATAAAAAAAATCAGCCAAATTGACTGATTTTATGTATTGGTGGAAAACTTGAATTGCCAAATTTTAAATTATTTTTTAAAACCTAGAAAATTAAAAAAAAAAATAAAATTCAAAATGGCTCTATCCGGACATTTTGAGCGGTTTGGTCTTTCTAGTATTGGCGATAAGCTTACTACATTTTCAGTAGGTGCGATTTAATGTCTAAGTTTTTTTAATCCACTTTTCTTTACTAAATGGTCATAAAATATTAGGAAATATTAGGAAATGTTTAAAATTTGTTTAAATGCTTTTAGTGATTCCGATCATAAATATATAAAAAAAAGTCGATGCTGAGCAATTTACCTGGAGTCGTATTCGAGTCCAAATTGCTCGACTCCTCAACCCTTTAAAAAATCCCTACAAATAATTACGCTTAAGGCCTACAATTCTTATCTCAGACATTTACGACAGTATTTATTTTGACGGCCTCCACCATCAGATTGGGGTACATTAATTTCGTCATTCCGTTTGTTACACCTCGAGATATTTCTCTAATATTTTCTTGATCGCCATGACAATTAAAGTCGATCTAGCGATGTCCGTCCGTCTGTCTGTCGAAAACACGCTAACTTTCGAAATTTTCCACAAATACTTATTGTAAGTATATGTCGGTTGAGATTGTAAATGGACCAAATCGGTCCATGTTTTAATATAGCTGTCATATAAACCGAACTCCCGAGTTGACTTCTTAAGCTTCTAGTGGGCGAAATTTTTATTCGATTTGGCTAAAATTTTTCACATTGTGTTTCTTTACGACTTCCAACTTCCGTACCAAGTATTGTCAAAATCGGTAAACCTGATATAGCCATATTACCCGATCTTCCGATTTGACTCTAGAAAGCGCATTTACCCGATTTGATTGAAATTTTGCACAGTTACTTTTTTATGGCCCTATAACTACGTGCCAAATATGGTACGAATCGGTCTAGAACCTGATATAGCTCCCATATAAACTAATATCCAAACAGGGACGACGACTGATGGAAAGATAAAGTGGTGGGAGACATCTAGAAACTTGGTGTCAGAGATTTTACAATAAGCGCAGAAGATCGAGACGCTTGGAACGCTATTCCACGTTCGGCTAGTGGAACAAATGTTCTGTCATAGCCAATTAAAATAAAGTAATAAACCGATCTCCTGATTATACTTCTTGAAGGCGCATCACTTATCCAATTTGGCTGAAATTTTGCACTGTGGCCTTTTCTATGAATGAACCTGATATAGCTCCTAAAAAATAGATCCCCTGATTTTACTTTTTGGGTCTTTAAAGAGCGTAATTCTTATCCGATTTTCTTGAAATTTTACACAATGACATCCACTACTCCAACATCCAAGCCAAGTATGGCCCGAATTAGTTCGTAACCTGATATAGCTTTAACAGCAGTTCTTGTCCATTATTATCCTTTGTTTGCCTGTAAAGAGATACATGACAAAGAACTTGACAAATGCGATCCATGGTGAAGGGTATATAAAATCCGGCCCGGCCGAACTTAGCACACTCTTACTTGGTTTTTTTAAGGACACTTTTATCTACAAAATTCAAAAAGAATTATTCAGATATCGTTATTCGGTTTAATTAAACAATGAATGAATGAATGTCAGAGGCGTGAATGTGTAAAATGAATGACGTGTAAAAGCAAAAAATAAGGGAAAAACTGCAATTTTCTGAAAACGAACATATAGGTTGACAAAATTGTAGGAAAAAACGAATAGATATATTTTAAGGCATTTAAGCAATTCAATAGAGACTAAAAATTATAATACTTTTTTGAATAAAAAAATGCAAAAAATTATTTTTTTTAAGGTTTTGAACTTTTTACTGGATGATACAATTTGGAAACTCTTTGAGGCAAGCTCGTCGTAAATTTTGTCAGTTATCCAAAAATTTTGCATTATGCATTTAAATGAAAATCCAACCACAAATGTCTTCGTAAATCCCAAAATACAAAGTCTCAATCGTGTAAAATTAAAAAAAAAAATAATAAAAATTCCTCCAGACCACAAAATGCTGACAACAGATCTCAAGTGGATTATTTTTGTAGGAATTTTTGAGCAATATCCAGCGAAGAAAGAATTTTGGAAATCGGACCAGAAATTTGACCAAGTGTAGGCGCCGGTCAAGAGGTGCCTGGACAACCTAGGGCTTTAAACTTTTGCATATGATCCCGCTATCACCTCAACTCTAACCTTTTTATACCCACCACCATAGGATGGTGGTATACTTATCTAGTCATTCCGTTTGTAACACCTCGAAATATTCGTCTTAGACCCCATAAAGTATATATATTCTTGATAGTCTCGACGTTCTGAGTAGATCTAGCCATTTCCGTCTGTCGAAATCACGATAGCGGTGGAACGCGTAAAGCTAGCCGCTTGAAATTTTACACAGATACTTACTATTGAAGTAGGTCGTTGGGAATTTCAAATGGGCCATATCGGTTCAAATTTAGATGTAGCTCCCATATAAACCGATCTCCTGATTTGACTTCTTGAGCCCTCGGAAACCGCAATTTTTGTCCGATTTGACTGAAATTTTGCGTGTAGTTTCATTAAGAAACGGAGGCAAACTTCCAACAAATCAATGATTGTTTTCCGATTGAATTTCAAGCTCAATGATAAGGGAACTCCTTTTTATAGCCGAGTCCGAAATGCGTGCCGCAGAGCGACACCTTTTTAGGGAAAAGTTTGTACATGGCAAAGTACCTCACAAATGTCGCCAGCATTAAGAGGGGATAACCATGGCGTTCAGCGCCATAGGTCGACATGCTAACCTATGCGATTTGACTTCTGGAATTCTTACAACCGATTTGGCTGAAATTTGACATGCGGTGTTCTGTTACGACTTGCAAAAACTATGCCAAATACGGTCCAAAACAGTATATATCCTGATATAGCTCTATTGTAAACCGGTCTCTCGATTATCCTTGTTCGATTTGCAGAGGCTTTAATTGTTGCTGATTTGACAGAAGTTTGGAATGTAGAATAAAGTTATGCCCTTCAACTAAATTTATTTTGTATACATTTTTAGCAGAATCCATGGTGTTGGGTTTCCAAGATTCGGCCCGGCCGAACTTAGCACGCTTTTACATGTTATGTTTCAAAGAGATATCTCTACCCGTTCTCAAGCGGCAGATTTTGTACTCATTTTTTTATAACCACCACCGAAAGATGGTTGTATATTTACTTTGTCATTCCGTTTGCAAAATACGAAGTATCCGTTTTCGGTATAAATTCTTGATCGTCGTAAAAATCTAAGACGATCTAGCCATGTTTGTCCGTCCGTTTGTCTATTGAAATCATGCTACAGTCTTTAAAAATTCCTTTTTTGTCCATAGGAAGGTTAAGTTCGAAGATGGCTACATCGGACTATATCTTGATATAGTCCCCATATAGACCGATCCGCCGATTTAAGGTCTTAGACCCATTAACGGTACATTTATGATCCGATTTCGTTGACATTTGGAACAGTGAGTTGCGTTAGGCCTCTCGACCTCTCGGTCCAGATTTAGATATAGCTCCCATATCGACCGATCTCTCGATTTAGGGTCTTAGGCCATAAAAGGCGCATTTATTGTCCGATTTCGTTGAAATTTGGGATAGTGAGTTGTGTTAGGCTTTTCGATATATTTTTCAATTTGGCCCAGATCGGTTCAGATTTGCATATAGCTGCCATATAGACCGATCTCTCGATTTAAATTTTGGGCCCATTAAAGGTGCATTTTTTATTCGATGACGCCGAAATGTGGGACAATGAGTTGTGTTAGGCCCTTCGACATTCTTCTTTAATTTGGCACTGATCGGCCCAGATTTGAATATAGCTGCCATATAGACCGATCTCTCGATTTAAGGTTTTGGGGCTATAATAGGCGCTTTTATTGTCCGATTTCGCCGAAATTTGGTTTAGCGAGTTGTGTTGAGCTCCTCGAATTCATGTTCAATACGGTCCAGATCAGTCCAGATTTGGGTATAGCTTGCATATAGACCGATCTCCCGATTTAAGGTTTTAGACCCATAAAAGGTGAATTTATTAACTGATTTTTCTGAAATTAGGCACAATAAGTTGCATTTGACCCCTTGACCGAGTATGGTCAAGATCGGGATATATTTGTATATGGTTGTCATATGTACCGATCTACCGATGTATGTATGTTTTAGGGACAATAAAAGCAAGTTTATAACGAATTCGCTTAATATGACACAGTGGGGTGTCTTAGTTGAAGAGATTAGTGTTCAATATGGTTCAGATTGGATAAAGCTGTATGTATATATATACTGATCTCCCGATATAAGTTCTAAGCCATGGGCATTTTTTAATCGATGAATGTGGTAGAATGAGTTGTGTTAGGCCCTTACATTGCCTTCTTGAATATGGTGGAGATCGGACTATTTTTAGATATAACTACTATAGGTTCATTAATGATGCATTTTTCACTGTATTATGACGAAAGGTTTTTAATATATATATACGTGGAGGTGGGTATCCAAAGTTCGTGCCGACCGAACTTAATGCATTTTTACTTCCTTTTTTTATCCATCCCACAGAGCGTTGTCTGTTGGAAAGTTTCTCGGGAAACGTGTGCCAAGTAGTAGTTCAAGTGTTTCTTCACTAGATATTGACCATATATTCTCTGACTTCTGGTAAAATAAGGAACATTTATGAGGAAGTTTCGAAACTAGATTATCGTATTGATCCAAAGACAAACGCGTTGGATTTTGATGAAAATCGGTTCAGACTATGATGTAGCTCCCCATATATATAAATCTTCCGATTTGCACTTTTAAGAACGTAGTGACCACAATTTTCAATCAAACAGCGGATTGTATGGATTTTTCTAATACTTATCTGAAAGAGTCTGCTACATTTCATTAAAATCGTTGATGATGATTTGGACACTGCTCCTTTCTTCCTTTGGATATAAACTCCTTTCTGGAATAAAATCCTTGTTTTATTCCTCTGGAATCATTTGCCCAAGTGAATGGTATTGAAGACTACAACTATAACCTACCTAAACAAATTCCAAGTTGTAATGATGGAAAACGTGAAGGTGATACCGGCTATTTGACCTTCAAGTATAGCGATAAACCACAGCATCAGGTTGAAGTCCGGCGAACAAGATCCGAGTCGAATGACTCTTCTTTTGTTTATAGTATGTTAAATCTTTTTGTTGTTGTTGTAAATGCAGTCAGAAATATCTCCTCCTCGTTTATGGCAGAACTCTAAAGTACTATGAAGTTTAGTTCAACTTCAAATTTAATTGAATATTTAATTGTTTGTCGAGAAAAAAAGACAGCTTTAGTAAAGAAAACAAATTCGATTACATTTTTAAAAGCCTCTGATAATTTTTTGTGTTGAAATCAAAGTAGGAAATTAAGTAAAAGGCATCCCAATGTAGTGCCTTAACACTGAGAAAAATATTTGTCGCCTGAACATTGCTGACGAATACAAAAGCTTTAACGGCTGCTCCGGGAGTCAGAAAACGTTTAGGAAGAGGTTTTTTCTTCTTATGAAGTCATTGGTTGGCTGATATGGGCTTTACCGTTTATAACCTAACGTAAGAAGTGACATTTTCGTGATGCTGCTGCTGATGAGTGCTCTTGAACGCAAGTTTGAGTAAATTGTGCTAAAAAAGTCTTACTTTTCATGAAAGTTTCGGATTGCATCTAGCAACGCTAGACTCGTCGAGATTCGATTCATAGACTCGTCGGGATTCGATACATACAAGCTAAAACGTATATTACTCGCAAATTTATTTTCGGGCACTATCTGAATATAGCTGGAACTTTGAGCTCCGATCTATGTGGTGTTCAGCATATCATGACAAGCTGGCACATTCACCCAGCAAATACTTGGTAAACACATGTCATTATTTTTGGCATGCAAAATAATGGATAACTCATTATCCTTAGATTAACTAGCTGCAAAAATGTAACCAGTAATCAACAGGAATACCATCTGTGTTACCGGTAGTACAAATGTCATAACATACAAAATTCGATGAAGCTCAAGAATAAGCATTTATTTGTTATAATACAAACAAAATCATTATTATAACCTTGCTATTGATAATAATGCCATTAAGAAACTGCGGGCAAATTTATCTCATACCAATAAATCTGTCCGTTACAAGGTTAAGCTCAATGATAAGGGACCCCCTTTTGATTTGCAAGTCCGAATGGCTTGCCGCAAAGCGACACCACTTAATAGCACTAGGAGGAAAATACAGTGGAGTTATTAGTTTAATAATACTTTTATTTTTTCTAACTCCCCACAAATCCGTTGATTGTTCCGCATGCTGTGGGCGTAATTTAAAGGAAATAAAAATTTTAAAAATCATTTTGATGGTCCGAGGTTCGAACTCAGGACCTTTGTATTTTAATATAAATATGATTTATGTAGAACATATCACAATCAACAGTTGGAACACAATCAACAATTCAGCTTTTATAGACGTGTCTGGGATTGGCGAAAACGCGGTACTTGGAAATTTAAGGTCATTGAAGATAACTTTTAATCCTGGTCCAGATGGAATTCCATCGAACATTTTGAAGCATTGCACTCTCGAACTTTCATATCCCCTTTGTACACTTTTCAACAGTTCATTAAAGCATGGATATCTGTCGGAATTATGGAAGCAATCTTATATAAGACCGTTATTTAAAGCCGGAAATCGCAATGAGGTTTCTAATTATAGGGGTATTTCAATTTTGAATGTAATTTCTAAGCTATTAGAGAAAATTTTGACTAACACTATTTCACATCAAGTCTCTTCTATATTGTTTGCCTACCAACATGGGTTCCGGAAATCGAAATCGACGATAACAAAAATGGCTTTAGGGAACGCTAACAGACGGATACTATCTATACCGATTTTAGTAAAGCATTTGATAAAGTCAACCACAACCTTCTGTTTAGAAAAAATAGACCTAATTGGCTTCAGTCCCTCTTTACTATAGTGGATCAATTGTTGTCTGTCTCTTCAGGTGTTCCACAGGGTAGTCATCTTTGCCCTGTGCTGTTTTATTTGTTCATAAACGATCTCCCTTTTACTTTAAAGCATTTGAATATTTTGATGTATGCAGATGTGGTAAAGATCTTCAAATCGGCGAGAGACTCTGATGAACAGTGTTATCTTCAGTATTGACCTTGATACTCTTTACAAATGGTGCAACTAGAACTTCATGAAACTTAATATTTCCAAATGCAAACACATATCATTTTCAAGAATAACCTCTCCTAAAACTAGCTTCTTTTTGGGTTCCCATCAACTTGAAGTAGTCTATAGCTTTAAAGACCTTGGATTTCTTCTAGACCAACGCTTAAACTTCTGTCAACACATCTCAATGGTTGTAAACAAAGCACGTGGTGCTCTTGGATTCATGAAACGCTGGAGTAAAGAACTTAATGATTTCTCTGTGACGAAAATCTTATATACGTCGCTAGTCAGAAGTAATCTCGAGTACGGTTCAGTGATATGGGATCCGTACTACAATATTCATTCTGATTTGATAGAATCGGTTCAAAAACAATTTCTATTATTTTGTCTCCGTCGAAATGGGTAGGACAGAAGTTCATTGCCTTCGTATGAGTACCGATTAAATCTTATAAAGCTTCCTACAATAAAAAGTCATAGAACCCTGCTAAACTTTAAATTTTTGACTAAATGAATTCATTCACTAAATCAATTAGACTCAAAAGAAAGCGGCAATCTATTTCCTGCTTTCTTTTGAGTCATCTTTGATGATTGCTTTTGTTTTGTTAGTAATAGTAATGTGGATGAATGCGCCGAGCGTCTACTTGGGAAACGGAAGGTTCTTGTTTCAACTCTCGGCTACGATGAAGGTAAAGTTTTAATTTAATTTAATTTATTGGAATTATTCATAAAAAATTTATCCTCTTCAAAGAAACTGAGCGTTGAGAACGTGGTGGTGGGGAAAAGCGCGAAAATGTTGGAGTCTAAGTAGTTATTTTTTAGGAACGTTCAACTAACATAATATGCCATTATTTTAAGTACCAATTTTTGAACTATTGTGTTGTATGCTTGTGCGGAAGGACTTTCCTTCTAGCACATCGCCATGTAAAGTAATTAGAAACGATGCCTAAAAATAAGTAGTTTTTAGTTTTTGAATGTGCTTACCTTTCTAGTTATGTGGTAATGAGAGTTTTTGCTTGGCACAGGTTGCGGTTAGTGAAATGCTCCATTTGGAGTAGCTGCAACTGCAGTCACGGACATTCACTCGTATCCAGTGGAGAGTCTCAGTGAGAGGTCAAGTGGCACCGGTTCTTGCATTAATTCTAACGCCCATATTCACAAAAATTGACGAAGCTTTAAAATGGGTTTATTTGACAGATTTTATTTATAAAACTGTCAACTAAACCTATTTTTAAGCTGTATTAAGTTTTGGATAAAAACGGGGGAAGTGCCTGCCTACGATACAAGCCGAGTTATTGGCTCGTTTAAAAAACCAATGGCCAGAACATGGTGACCGCTCGATCGGTCCAAGGACGGTAGGAGCTTGTTCACAGATGGACCTTGATGAGGATCGCTACCTCAAGATGCAAATATGTGGCTATTTCAACAACAGACGCCATTCTGCTCCTCCGAAATGCTTACATTTTTTGTAAGTGTATGTGTAAATTCTTTGATCTTAATCGAATTTTCTTTAAGAAATAAAAACAATTTATGTACTGATGTAAACCCCAGCAACGATACTGGTGTGGCATCTTCTTGTATTTTTTCCTTATTTTCTTATTTTTGGAAGTCAACATGATACTATGATAGGAAGTCTAGTCCTAGATAAAAGTTAAGAAGAAACGCAATCAGATGTGGTGGGTGGATGGGTGAATTTGGCGGTGGCGGTGATGGTGACGATGGTAAACTGCCTGTGACACAAGGAAAAGTGAACAATTTAATTACAAGGTAAAAATGAATAAAAATCGGAGCGAAGAGCAGCAGAAAGTAACATGGTCGTTGCCAACATTTTCTTTTATTAAGTTTTTGTGTGCGTTTTATTGAATCAATGACTATGTGAAGGGGAAAATGTCAGAGTCTTAAACGACAAAAAATTTATAGAAAATATTTTTTTGTATGAAAGACGACTTTCTTTTATTCTTGGTTTGGATCTGTATGTGAGTGACCATATCAAAGGGAAATTTGATAAAATTATAAAGGGAAGAAAAAAATTGCAATTTTTAAATTAAATTTGCGTATATAAAAGGGAGTACTTTCGTTTAAGATGGATTGCGTTTTTAATGCCTTAAGTTATGGCAGCTTTTTTAATGAACCACATATGGCGAAGTTAGGTTTTTAATGAATGAGGTGAGCGGCGAGCCGTCTAGGGATTTGTATTAAGGAAACTTGTCAAATTCGTAAAGTACAAATTTGACCATGAACATTCCTTTAAGGAACAGGGTCAAACTCTTATTCTCTTTTATACCTTATTTGAACAAAACACAGAGCAGGGGATGTCCCCGATACATGCAGTGCATTGCGTTGGTGAATGAAAAAATCAGGAGTCCGAGGCAGGGGGAAAGAGGGAGTAATGTTTATTCACATTTGTTCTAAATTTTTGGATATCGAAACAAGTGGAAAAGATAATTGCCGGAAATCGATTCCACATTCGTTTTGTTCGGGCGAGAAACGAATTTTCACGCAGCACGAAGATTTTTCTTTTTGTGAAGTCATTGGTTGACTGATATGGACATTACCGCTGGCAACCTAACAAAAGAAGTAACATTTTCGTGATGCTATTGTTGATGATTGCTTTTGCACGCAAGTTTTTTAGTAAAATTGTTGTAAAAAATTTAAAAATTTTCGAGAAAGTTTCCGATTGCATCTGGCAACCCTGGACTGGTCGGGATTCGATACATTTACGGTAACACGTATATTACTTCCAAATTCGTATTGTTCTAACGAATACTGAATTTTCCGGCAATGCAGGGTTAGGTTCACTGGCTAATCGATCACAAACTGGTGGGCGTTCCTTGAAAATCTTGTGTCCCTGGTGAACCTCCATGCTTCAGGGATAAGGAGACGTATCTCTGCGGAGCGAACTCCATTATAGTATCAATAAAACAGCACCACGATGCCCACATTCCGACGGTAATCATTGGTTCAAATATGCCCTTTAAATATCCAAATAGAAGATCTGAGCTTTAGAATAGAGTACTCTTATATAAAGTTAAGGTTTTCTTTCTTAGTCTCTAAGACATTTGCCTTCCATCACTAGTTTCGCAAACAAAATTTCTTATATAAATGTTAGTGGTAATTTAAAATCTTTACGAAGTAACTTGTACTCTCTCTCTCTCTCTCCTTCAAACAAACTTTTACTGAGTCTATCTAAACACCTCTTAAAATTATCGGTTGGCTAAATTTGAAAGCCGCTCATTTATTTGTCTGTGTTAGTTGTTCGTTTGTAAAGAGAACAAAATTGTGAAAACCAATACTTTTCGTTTCTATTCAAACACTTTGGCACATTCACAAACACTGTTAGGTTTTGCAGAGTCCTTCAAGGGAGTCATCCAAATCACTCACCCGCGAATACAATGGGAATGCAGCCAGTTTGCACAAAAAAAGCAGACGAGCTCCGAAAAAGACAGTCGTCACATATAATATTGCACGTTACAACAATAACTTGTCAGGATTCCAACGACAACAATGGGATAGTGAATATTAGTCCATGAAGTTAGAACGAGCGTTTGAAACAAGGCCTGCATTTTTTCTTGTTGGCCTTAGATTCAAAAGATGACAGTGGTTTAATAACATTTTTGTTTCGATATTGGACTTGCAAAAACTTGTAGTGTATCTTATAAAGCGGACAAATGGACACTTTCACACTTAAACGAATTCTTTGTATACCGTTAACAATAAGATGAAGGGTATGCTAATTTCATCATTCCATTGTAGCTCATCGAAATATTAATATGCGGCTCTAATGTGTATCCTTAATCGGCTTGATCTGCGTGGTTGTCGAACACGCATGTAGTACTGTGGAATAGCGAAACGGTCGGTAGGACGGCGAAAATCCTATGGGAAGATCCGTATCGAAGACGAGGCTATTACTGAAAGGAAGTAAGATGGTGGTAAGTATAGCTTTCGGTATCATAACGGGACACATAGGACAAAGAGCTCACTTATGCATGTGGGAAGATGATGAGACGTTTTAAGGATTTTGTAAGTGGCGCGGAATTTCTTTTTTGAGGTGACTCTTAAGTTTTTAGAGCGCACAACAAGCCGATTACTAGTTTAGGTGTGTGTCCATGGTGGTATGGGGCGAATTAATATCCGCACTAGGGTGATGACTTTTTTACAACCTCTTATTCCTGTATAACATTTTGATAAGCTTTTATTTAAGATAAGAGAAACTCTTACATTTAAGGTTTTATTTCGGCATTTTATGCAATTTCTTGAAGTCACTGTAAGCAGTTAAATAATCTGATCATCAAACAGGTAGTTAAATATCCACTTTGTCATTGGAGAGGATGGATCTTAGTGGGAGGTTGTGTTTTTGCGACAGGAGTTATATAAATCTTGCATAACTTTGATCGCACGCTCACAGATTTATATTTTTTCCAGTGTGTTTTCATGCATTTGAGAGCTTTTGGTTGGTCATTCGGAGGTACAGATTGTTCTTCAAAATCTTCAGCGCGAAACAGTTGGTCAATGTACCAATGATTTCTCCATGAGTAAGAAATGAATGAACAGATTTAACGCAACATGTTCTGGGTTCAAAGCATTATAATGAACGCAAGAAGAGCTAGAGAGAGAGAGAGTTCCAGCATGCATTGCAAATGTTTGGGATCTGGTTAAACTTTACAAAAGGGAATTCACTCCTCAAAGTAAAGTGACAGAAGACACGACATAGTTTAGTTTAGGTGTTAGTGTCAATCTGCCATCAGACTCACTTAGACGTTTTCGTCCATTGTGATACCAACGAAGATGTCTTCTAGTTCCTACCATTGAATCATCCAGATCGCTTTAAAAAGTCCAACAACTTGTAAATGTTCACGTCCCCTAAATCAGACAGGCTCTGCTGCTAGTTCAGGACACACACAGAAGGTGTTCTAAATTCTCTTCTTCTTCGATGTCTTCACAGCTTCTGCAAAAGTTGTTGCAGGCAACCTTCTGTCTGTTACCATGTTTTCCTATTAGACAGTGACCTGTCATGGCGGACACAATGACTGAGACGTCTGTTCTAGCCAATGACAGCAAAGTAGCAGGCCTGTTCAAATCTAGATTAGGCCACATAGTTTTGGAATGCTCACAGGCCCCTACTCCTGAAAACTTAGCTTACATGTCGCTAGAGGCATACCAACAGATTCCAGTATCCCTGGAATGTGTAGGGTAGTTCCTAGACTCGCAAGTTCATCCGCTTTACAATTCCCTTGGATATCTCTGTGAACCGGCACCCTGAACAGGTGAATTTTGGAATGTTCAGTCATCTCGTTGAAAGATCTGCGACAGTCGTGGGCGGATTTTGTGTTCAGAAATACGTTCTCCTGGCTTTTTGAGAACATAGCCACGAGTTAGGTGGATACGAGTGAGATGGAAGAAAAACATCATACCGTCTCTCCAGCCGCCTGTTTCCACAATCTGAGTTTACAATTTCTGATGGCTGCTTTCAATTAATCATAAATGGTCATCAATTCCTGCACAAAGAAGTACTCTATTATTGGTGATCTAGGCGATCCATAGAGATCATCGTCCATGTTGTTGTTTTCAATGACTATCTGTACAGTTGTCGAACGAGTCCGTGCTACTTTCTGAACAATCAAATATCGCTGAGTTGGTAAGTGTAGAAACAGTAGCTTCCACTGCCCTCTTTTGCGTGGATGGTATTAGCACCAGCAAGTTGGCCACTGGAATAGCCAACACGATCTTTGCTCTCAACCTGTTGTTTGTAGAAGTTCTCTTCTTCCTTGCGCATTCATTCCCCTTTTACATTTGTTATGTCAAACAATTGCTTCAATAAATCAAATTTTTTTTCTGTAGCGCTCGTTGTCTTTCAGAAGTTTTGTTAATTATGCACAAATGCCTTGACCAGATATATGCGAGAAGTTGAATGTTTTGCTCAGCAATTAGATCGATCCTCTCTCTTCGTTCTTTGGTAGTGGACTTTAGAAATTTGAATCAGCCAATGACGTGGTTTTTCAGGGGTATGCAACTCCATTCACTTAATGGTCCATCAACAATTGCTACGTTGCAACTTCTTGATGGTGGTTAAACTTGGGTTAGGTTCAATGTCCATATTTCTTTGTTCTTCTCCGTGTTAAAAAAACTCTTCTTGAATGAAATGTCGTATCGTATTCAATAACTTGAATGGAAAATGCCATTCAGGTATGTCTGAACTTGTTAAATGATACAAATCGATCAATAAACACCTATTTACACTACGTATTTTTCAATATTGTTTATGAATGCGAGAATCTTATTTTACGATGGCTCTTTACCTGAGTGAGCACTTGTACGTTGCAAGTTTTTCAAAACTTCCAAATTAAGGACCCCTAATAAATGTGGTTTCTGCAACAAAATCATCCCCAACAGGAGCTAACGCAAAACACGCATATCAATAAAAAATGCACTTTCCTTTACCTCCGGTTTCTTAATGATATGCTCAAGCATTTGCATTTACTTCCCTTTTCCTTCTTAAATTGAATGTAAATGGACTGGCTATAATAAAAAAATCCCCGAAGCGTAATTTAGCATACATTTATGAGAGTTAAATAGTTTCATACCACAATCATATAAATGACATATCCTCTTGTTTCTCACGTACTTTTTTTTAAATCTGAGAATCATAAAAAAGTCGTCAACGATTTTTCCAAAGATGATTCTAAATGAGGTACCTTCACTCAATTGTAAATATAAACGAAGTATGTAAACCGATATTTACGATCAATATTTCATTTTGTTCGAGGTTATGTGGGGTTTCTTTAAAGTTATAAGACTTGATACATCTTGCCCGTTTGGGTTCCGCACCCTCTTTTCAACCTAACCTATCCCTAAAGATCAGAATACCAAGCATTTAGACTAAAGCCGTTTTACATATTCTAGGTCGACATAGTCAAATGTACATCCTGACTTTACTGAAATTTATATTTATGAAAAACTGGTGTTTGAAAGATGTCATTTATTTTTTTTTAGAGATGGCCAAAAGTGTCTGAATATGTAAATTACTGCCATTAGTTTTTGTCAGCTATCAAATTCTTTGTTGCAACTCTATCTTTTGAGCCACTGTGTATTATTGTCGCCCTTCTTCTGGTCATGCATGTGTGATATGTATTGTGGGAGTAACAACAGCAGTAGCATCCAACACTTGATATCTTTATTTGAACATCACCATGTCCTTTTGTGTTGCCTCGATTTGTGGTTGGTGTTGTCGTTGTTTCATCAAAGTCTCCTTTGACTTTTGTTGCAGCCGTTGTTTGCAAATGTGTCCCAATAAAAGGCGCTCTGAATATCAACAAAAGCCAAAACAAAACGCGTTGGGTTTGCCAAATCGCACCCATATTAATTTTCTATACCCCGTAAACACTAACAAGAGACAGGAAGCTTGGAAAAATTTTGAATCTATGGTTTCACTTGGCAACTACTCTTCGTTCTTTGTGCTCGCCCTACTAATTATTTGCTTTCGCTGTTGTTTTAGGCATCCTATAGAAAAATATCGAATTGCATGTCCAGCAAAGCGTTTGGTAACAATAAGGGAAGCAGTGTTCTTTGAAGGATATCAATTCCTTAAAATTGGTGGCCGCAAAGTGCCATAGACTCAGTATCAGGCGAATTATGAAATGATCGGTATGTGATATGACAACATGGCAGGTTTATTTCCGTTTCCTATTGTTTTTGTTCCACAGTTTTATAACTCACTTCCTTGGCAGATATGGCACTCAAGGCATAATTTTTGCTTTTCATTTGCAAATCAATATGAGGATGACATACATCTATTATCCGGGGCTCTGTTAACCGGTTAACCCCGTTAACCGGCATGGTGTGCTTTTAGTTTTTTTCTATATTAACCGTGGTTTACCTCTATTATCCGTGCTTCAAAAATGCTACCTCTATTAACCGTGTTTTTCTGTGTTATCCGTGCACCACTCACATATTTTGATGTAAAATTCTATGATTCCTCTTTTTATTGTGAGTTAAAGAAGAGTATCAAATTACATTCAGTCTGTAACTGAAAGTGAACCGGTTAAGGTGTTTGTTCGAATATGGATCCAACTATATAAGAAAGAGAACATAACGTTCTTTCAATACAGAAAAAAATTAGAACTGAATAAATACACATCTCCGTAGTTTTGTTACACATCTCCGTAGTTTTGTTATACTTCTCAAATATACCTCTAGAAATTCTACAAAACATTTGCTTTGATAAGGAGTGTAAAGTACTCTTGCTTCTAGATATATATACAGCGGTCAAAAAAAGTATTCATCATTCAATGTTTTTTTTTTAATAAGTCTACAAAAGACAATTGGAATAAAAACATATTAAACTAATGATGCAGTAGTGCTTGTGTGATATATATGTACACAATTTCATTGTTTTTAAAGAAAAAAATAGTATTTATTGGAACAAAAAGGGCCATTTTACAGCTGAACACAAAAAATTAAACAAAAAAAGTATTCATCATTGCAAAAAAACAAAAAAATAAATAACATAATTTAAAAAAATTAATACTTTGTTATTCGACCACCGCGTCTTATAACTTCTTTTAAACGGTTTGACATCGATTGGACTAATTTAGCGGTTATATTTTGGTCTATATTAGTCCATTCCTCCATTATCACCTGTTGCATTTGACTCTTGCTCGAAAAATTGCGCGTTCTCAATTTGCGTTCGAGATGTTCCCAAAGATGTTCAATTGGGTTCAAGTCGGGACTTTGAGGAGGAGTTTTAATGACTTTGGGGCAGTTATACAGCATCCACATCTTGGTATTTAAAGCAGAATGTTTGGGGTCATTATCTTGATAATATTGAAAGTTATTACCAAGCCCAAGTTTTACAGCACTATCTTTTAAATTCCTCTTTAAAATGTCAATGTAATACTTATGATCCATTACTCCATTAATAATTTCAAGATTTCCCGCTCCTGAAGCCGCCATACACCCCCAAACCATTAAACCACCTCCACCATGTTTTACAGTAGCAACTGTGTTTCGTTCTTCAAGCTCTGTATTTGGCTTTCTGTACACTATGACCTTTCCATCGCACCCAAAAAGATTAAACTTGCTCTCGTCTGCAAAAATGACTGTTTTCCAAAATGATTCGGGCTGTTTTACATACATTTTTGCGAAGTTTAGCCTTTTCACTCGGTTTATTTTATTTATAAAGGGCTTCTTACGTGCAGTTCTTCCTCTGTAACTATGCCTTTTGAGTGTATTTCGAATTGTTTGTGTAGTAACTTCCTTCCCTAAATATTCCATAGTGTTTTTACGAAGAATGGTCGCATTTGTCTTCGGAGTTTTCTGAACTTGCCGCACTAGCCAACGCACATCTCCAACTGAAAGTGCTTTTGGTCGACCAGATCTTGGTTTATTGTCAACAGTTTTCGTTTCTGTCCACTTTCTGATGATGGATTGTATAGTAGATCGTGGTCTATTTAATATTTCACTGATAGTTTTTTGAGTTAAACCATTCCTGTGGTGTTTTGTTATCAAAACTTTTACCTCATCAGAAACCTCGTTTTGCTTACGACCCATTTTGACAAAAACTATATTTTCAATGATTTTAAATATTTGCTGTCAAGGGCAAAGCCTCCTTTACTAAATAAAACAGAAAAGGGGGATTCCCAAATAATATTTGAATTTGACTTTGATGATAGCACATCAATGATGAATACTTTTTTTTGTTCTGTTTTTGGTGTTATTATATAAAATTGCATTTTTTGCGCTAATTAAATTTATTTTTTGAATTTATTTTAAAACATATTACGAAAAATAAACTATTGCATAAAACTGCATTATTTGTTTACTTTAAATTTTCTTCAATTACCCAAAATAAGTGAATTTATTATCAAATTTGCTAATGATGAATACTTTTTTTGACCGCTGTAAGTAGTGATACCTGAAAAAGTTATAGTAACATTTCCTCCACATGCTTAATTCAGCCTATTGTTCAAAGGACAATCTGAAACTTCAACCACCGTAAATGAATCATCCAAATGCTTTTGATTTCAGCTAGCAGACATGATTTCGCCAAATCTTGGAATATCAAGACAGCTTTGTAGACAGCTGCTATATCTTGGGACAATGTAACACCACTAGTTTAACATAATGTCTGGAACAACCTGCTGTCCTACTATAAAGGAATGCGAAATTATGCAGCTGTTATACGTTGGGCGCCCGGTAGCCCATTTAGTAGCGTGCTTGGATTACCAGTGCAGGGGTCGTGGGTTCTATTCCCACCAGAAGCCTTGGTCTCTCGCTACTGTTGTATCACAATGGACCTAAAATGGTCTAAGTGAGTCTGTAAAGGACTGTCACTCTTACCTAAATCTAACCTAAACCTTTACTATTAAACAATGCAGAAATGTCTGGATTTTCAATTAACGACCTCTCAAAGTAGGTGGAAGTCGATAGTGATATCACATCCTGCGTTATTGTATCTGATGGCGTAATATATATGGCTAACCAAAGCGAAGAATACTAATAGAGATTCTGAAGCATCCGACGAAGGAAACTAAAAAATACCAGAAATCCCCCATTAGCTAAATCAATAAAGGTATATAGTGTTCTAGTGGGATGTCCTGAACTCAATAACATTTCAGAGAAAGATGTAATGCAGGTACATCGCATACAAACTAACCAACAAAAATTAAGAATACACGCGCAAAAACAAACAACAGTGCATAAGTACTAAAATTATTTATGTATATATATTTTAAGAATCTTTCTATATATAAAATCATAGATATATGAAGTTTAAGAAAAAAACCTCCATTAATCGTGTTTTCGATTTTCCGTGATTGGCTCGGAACCGAGCGAGTCGGATAATCGAGGTTTAACTCTAATTGGAGTTTATAAACATAAAACACTGAGAAAATATGTAAGCTAGAATTGTCTTTATTTTTCACTACGAGTTCGCACTTTGAGGGGTAAGCATTCGCCATCGAGTGGGTCTAGCAGACACATATTGCAAATTGTGTAGATTCTTGGACCGTCCAGAGGTTTCTTAGCATTCCATATATTTTACCTGCTGGTGAATTTATATGGCTTGACCAGAATAAATTTCCGTTGAATATAGTACCAAGCTTGAAGGATGACTAGGCAAAGTTAATCACGGAACCATTTAAGTGTACCTCACAGATTGGTGTACCTCACAGATTACGTTGTGGTTTTGATATCTGAGATATTTTGATTTATTGGGGATGATGCTTAATTTATTGTTGGTTGCCCAAACATATATTCTGTTTAGGTCAATGTTAATTTTATCCATACGGATTTTTACATCATTTACACAGCTACTTAAATATAATTGAATATCTTCTGCATATATAAGGATTCTCCAATATTGAAGAACAGCAAACAAGTCGTCAATGTATGTACCTTTTAAAATTGTCCAACATTTTAAGTCGATCTAGCCATGTCCGCCCGTCTGTCGAAAGCACGCTAACTTTCAAAGGGGTAAAGCTAAGCGCTTGAAATTTTGCACGAACTATTTCGATTAGAGCAGGTTGGCTTGGAAGGTTAATGGCCCAGATCGGCCCATATTTCGATATAGCTGCCATATAAACCGATCTCCTAATAGACTTCTTGAGCAATCCTTATCCGACTTGCCTGAAATTTTGCACATATCGTTTTAGTATAACATCCAACAGCTGTGCCAAGTATGGTCTAAATCAGTATATAACTCGATATAGCTGCCATATTATCCGATCTTGTGTCTTGATTCCTTGTGCTTCTGGAGGGCGAAATTATAATCCGATTTGGCTGAAATATCGTTTGGGTATGACTTCCAACAACTGTGTTAAGTATGGTCTAAATTAGTCCATATCATGATATGGCTGCCATATAAACCGACCTCTCGATTAGATTTCTTGAGCCTCTAGAAGCTGCGATTGTTATCTAATTTAGCTGAAATTTTGCACATATCGTCTTAGTATGACTTCCAACAACTGTACCAACAACTGTAAATTAGTCCATAGCTTAATATAGCTGCCATATAAGCCGATCTTGGGTCTTGATTTCTTGAGATTGTAGAGGGCCCAATTCTTTTCCGATTTGGCTGACATATTTCACATATCGTTTTGGTATGACTTCTAACAACTGTGACGAGTATGATCTAAATCTGTCCATATCCTGATATAGCTGCCATAGAAATCGATTTCTCGATTTGACTTCTTAAACCTCTAGAGGGCGCGATTGATATCTAATTTGCCAGAAATTTTGCATATGTCATTTTGGTATGGCTCCCAACAACTGTGCCAAGTGTGGTCTAAATTGTTTCATAACCTGGCTTAACTGCCATATAAACCGATTTCCCAATTTGACTTTTTGCGCCTCTTAAAGGCGCAATTATTACCCGATCTGCCTGAAATTTTGGTTGTGATATTTTTCTATGACTTGTACGGCATGGAAAGTACGGTCCATATCGGTCAATAACTTGATATAGCTCATATATATATTGAAAAAGTCACTCAAAGGACTTCACAAATGCGATCCATGGTGGATAAGATTCGGCCCAGCCGAACTTAGCACGCTTTTAAACTTGAATTTATAATATCGTGTTTTGGCTTTGTACAGTTTTTATATGTATTATATAATTCTGGAGTTTGAATCTTATATTTTTTTGTATGCTTCACCTCTAGGTGCTATAAGTCTTTCAATTGATTCATTAAACCATGGTTTCTGCTTGTGATTAACTTTTCTTTTTCTTATGTTATATGCTCCCGTAGGAATTCCACTTGATCATCAATAGACTCATAATAATATATGACATCTCAATAAATAGAACTCATACAATTATTTAAACGTTCAACCTTTCTAGATAAGAATCTCATCCTCCACGTCTATATCACTGTTATAAGTTAGTATGGTTCAAATTGGTTCATAACCTAATATTGCTCCCATATAATCCGATCTTCAGTTAGATTTCTTGAGCCTCTAGAAGGCGCAATTACTACTCGATTCGGCTGAAATTTTAAACGTGGTATTTTGTGTGACTTCTGACAATCCTTCAAAGAATTTATCCCATGCGTTGCATGGTGGAGGGTTCATAAGATTCGGCCCGGCCGAACTTAGCGCGCTTTTACTTGTTTCCCATCAAATCATAAATCAAGTTGCGAATTTTGTGAAATCTATTGTTTAAAACCACTTCAACTTGTGATCAGATTAAAATAAAATTTTGCTGGTATATTTTTGTCAGCTAGTACTTTCTAAAATTATTATGGACCTGGAGTTTATGGGGCAATTTATATATGATCCTAGGGACTTTTTATTCCACGTGTTAGAGGTGCGGGTACTGCGAATCTTGCCATCATTTATCAATTGAGTTAGGTAATGCAAAAATAAATGCATTGTTTATTATAATCTCCAAAATGTTGTTTTTTATTGTATTTTTTATTAATTGAATTCTTCCTCCAGTAGAACTGTGTAAATTATTGATGGCAATCGTTGAGAAGGCAAGGCTTCGTTAATCAATGAAAGAACATATCATCCTTGGAGTCAGCTTCATCATGCGCAGATTATTAATTTCAAACAAATAATCGTCATATTAATGACGTCGATGATAATGATGATGACGATAACAATACAGATGATAACGACACATTGCCCGATGATAATGATGATTTGACACGCGATAAGGCGCTAGCAAATGACGCATCCCCGTTGCGCTTGTAGGGCATGGCAAAAGACTCAAAAAAGGATACGGCAGCGTAAAAAATACAACAAGACCAATAACAATGGTTGTGAAAAAAGACTAGAGAAATTGAAATAATATTTATGAGTTTTTGGTGAACAGACACCTTCGAAGTAGATACTCAAATGCAGCTAACGACTAAGGGATGATATTGCTATTCGATATGCAACCAGCAAAGTAAATTTGCCCACTGACCTTAAAATATTTATTTATTTTTTTTTTTGTCGTTAGAATAGACATCGCACAGTACAAAGCAATGAAGATTTACTTAATTACTAGTAGAGAAAGCATATGTATAGAATGGCCCATGAAAAGTTAACAATTGAAGAACTCATTCTTCATAACATCAAACAAATCGGATGAAAAGTTGACCCTCCTGGGTCTCAGGGAATTCAACTTGGGGTATCAATTTATATGGGAGCTACATACATAAATACATGACACGGATGTTGGAAGTCATGACAAAAGTACCGCGCAAAGTTTTATCCGGAAAGGGAAAGTCTGCCACCATAATCTAACTGAGCATCTCTAAACTTCTCCACAAAGAGGTGTAGTTCTGCGGCACGTCGTTTGGACTCGTATGTAAAAAGGAAGGGCCTCCTTTAATTGAGCTTAAACTTGAATCGAACAACACCTTTTGATTTGTGAGCAGTTTTTTCGGTTCCGTAATGGGCAAATATGCACTTGCAAATCCAAATTGATTTTAGTTTGGAAAAACTTCACCATAACAAAACTTGAAAATGTCATCTAGCCAGAAAAAAATCACATTACCGGTTAAGTCAGTGGGTAACCCGAAACAAAATTCCGTAACCAGTTACTTTCATTGGGGGAAAGCGCTTCAGAGATAAATAGTTAGTTCTTTGCACAAATACTGAAGTGCTAAAAATAATGACATATCTCTTAACATACCAAAGTATGGAAAGAAATAGCTTCGATTTAGTAATATTAGTAATAATCTACCATTTTTTCCTGCTTCCAAATAAAGGGTGAATTTTTAAGAGCTATAGGAAAGTTGAAAAAAAAAAAACAAAGTGCAGACAAATTCAGGAAATCTTAATTTGAATCAATAGTACGGTCCATAAAATTTACTATTTGAAGATTATTTCATGCAAATGTTGACCGTGATTGCGCCTCAAATGGTCCATCCGCTTAGACCAATGTTGGCATAATCTTTCCAACATTTCAGCCGGTATCTCACGCTAAAATGCTTAAATGTTGTCTTCCAATGTGTCAATTAAAGTGGGATTGTCTGTATAGACATGAACTTTAACATAGCCCCACAAAAGATAGTCTAAGGCGTTAAATCGCACGATCTAGGCGGCCAATGTTCACCGAACTTGCCTCTCAATAAGTCCATTGTTACGCGTGCAGTATGGCATGTGGCACCGTCTTGTTGAGATCACATGTCATCTTGCATTTTGGGCAAAAAAACAGTTGAATATTATCTCACATCTAGCGCTCACCATTCACAGTTGCGTTACGATTCGCATCATCTTTGAAGAAGTACGGTCCAATGATGCTACCAGCATCAAACTGTGACGTTTTCTGGATGCATTGGTAGCTCTTGCACTGCTTGGCCCATTTACGATCCCAACCGACCTACACTAATAAGAAGTATTTGTGAAAAATTTTAAACGGCTAGCTTAACTACTTCAAAAGTTAGCTTGTTTTTGACTGACAGACCGACGGACGGACATGGCTAGTTCGACTTAAAACGTCTTTATGGGGTCTTACCATAAAGTATACCCCCATCCTATGGTGGAGGGTATAAAAAACAAAATTGTTGATTTCTTGGGATTTACTTTAAGATTTAATAAAATTCTTTTCGTTTTAAAATTTTATTTTGGGTTGTTGCTTAATTTTGGGATATTCTTTAATTTTTTATAACCAATAAGTAATTATTTTACCCATTATTTTTTAATCCTAGGTATTCCTACGAGTAATAAGATTTCGATTACGGATATTCCAGTGGGTAATGATATGTGCTTAACTAGTTTTTGCTAAGAACGATCTTATTTGATGTTCTTTCTGAAGTAGTTTTGAGTGGCCACAAAACCAGTTGGGGGAAATTCAAATCAAAGAGTGAGCTAATTTTTAATTCGTTTGACTCAAAACACTGTTGTGGTCTATGGTTACGCGGACATTGTTGCGTGATGTTTGCCACCTCCTAGTTTTCGGTGAGTTTGTGTCTTTTTTAAGGAGCGTTAACATTAATGATGCGCCCTGCTGAGTGATGCATAAACAGCGGCAACAACAACAATGGAAGTGAATATTCATTTTCATTATTGTTCTGGCTGGTCTCGTTGGTGTTGTCATCATTCTCCATAGCCCATTGTAATCGGCTATGATCCTGATCATCATCACCAGTATCAACAAAAACAGCCAACCAAATGGCAACATCTCCTTATAAGCGGTGGTGTGGACCATGCCTCATTGCACCATATTGTGCCTGATGTCCTGTTGCGTGTTTGTGTTCAGTGATAATTTAATTATCCTTTACGTAACCGTATCGAATAACAATTGTCAATGTTTGCTACTTGGATTGGCAATAAATTATTTGGTAGTGCCTTCGTGCGCTTAGTGTCTGTCAAACTTCCAATCCCAAACTATATACATCTTAGTTATTAAAATAACGATTGTACCAAAAGTACAGCCATCATTGAAAGGGCCGATTTGAACCATGCTTGTTATAGATGTTGGAGGTTGGAACAAAAGTCATTGTTCAAAATTATAGTAAAATCAAATAATTAGTGCGTCTGTTGACTTTTTAAATTCAAATCCAAATTTTCCGTGCATGACTCCAAGCCCGATATTCATATAGGTGAGTAGGCTGAACCACCGACCCAAACAGTCAGTGTTCGGTCCTCGACATAAGCCCCAAATTCTATCCATCGATTTGTGACAGAATTAGAGCCCATTCATTCCCTTTTTGACTCTCTCTTCGACGTTCCTTCTTCAGTTTAGTCTCTGGTCAATGATCACATTCAGCTATGTGCACTCTCGAGAGACGGAAAGCTCCACCCTATCTAGAACAGGTCGCCTATAAACACCAAACGTCGACCTTCAGGTGAATAGTACCCGCTCAATTTCTAAGACGTTGGTGTCAAGCACATTGGTCATCGCTCATCTAGACAGCTTTCTCAAAGCTGCATGAACCTTATCTGTAATTATATAGAGAAACCGACCATGCACCACATAACAACGTCAACCCATAGGGAACAACCTTCACCCATTCTGCAAATACCATTGATGAGCAAAGAGGCGATTCAACGATTCCTTGTGGTTTTACTCTGGGCCAAATCGCGTCCTTAGCTAGTGATGCAAAATCCTGTCTATTATCTGTTAAAGGTAGTGAGTTAAATTTGCCACGAGTTGACTTATAGAACGATAAAAAAGATAGGTTGGGGCATGGGGTTAGTAGCCCATCACCGGAAAACCCGAAGGATTTACTTTGAAAAAACTAAGAAAAAAAGGATCCCCTATGTTTACGGCCCCCGCAAACGCTTTAAGGACCATGATTTACGTATCTGCACCTTGAAAATCTGCGCTCTTTATAGGGAGGGTGCAGTGTACGCACTCGGTGATGTATTGGAGAAGTACAAGGCAGACATTACTGCTCGGAAAGGGCTGTGCAACAACACCGAGTGTTGTTGCCCTATATTATAGCTGCCATGAGACGAGGCATGAATTTGAATGTGGATTTGTGATTAGTCGGAGAATGATGCCGATTCTCTTCAGGTTTATTCCGGTGGATGAAAGGCTAGCCACAATCCACACAAAGGCGGAATTCTTCAACATCAGCCTTATTTGTACCCAAGCCCCGATGGAAGACAAAGACGAGCAGACCAAGGATATTTTTTACGAGCGCCTAGAAAGAGAACATGACTGCTTTCCCGCCCATGATATTAATACGAAACTTCCAATAATGGATTGAGGCTAATAGACTTCGGCGAGGAACATGGTAGTTAGCAGTACTACATTCCAACATCGAAGGATTCGCACGGCCACATCACTGTCACCCAAACAAAACACGAGAAATCAAATAGATCATGTTGAGATAGATGGAAAGCATTAAAAGCTTCCAAGAGTCGCATATCGATTCGGATCATTACCTTGTTGCAGCAACCTTGTTGAGTATGGCGAAAAACGTGCGATCTCATACTGCACTGGATCTGGACATTGAAAAGCTGCAAACACAACAGATGGCAACGGCAAACTCCACTCGACTGACCCAACTGTTTGATGAAATCACACCTTCTATCGATGATATAACGGCGCAGTGGCTATCCATTGTCCACTCCATGGAAAGTGAGAAGCCTCCCCCAAAGAACCCATGGTACGACCAAGAGTGTCGAAATGGTACTAAAGCTAAGAATGCGGCATACAGAGCGACCCTGCAATCAGTAGCAACGCGCCAGATGAAGGAGAAGTATCGGGAGAAATGGAGAGGGGAGAAAAGTCTATGACGCAGAAAGAAAAAGAAAATAGAAAGACGTGAGTGTGAGAAAATTAAGATGTACAGGTGTCAGAATGAAGTCCGGAAATTCAACAAAAGAATTACACATTAATCCGATGGCTTTGGTACAGGCACATCCTCCTGAAGAGACAAATAAGGAAAAAACATTTTACCCAACTGCTAGTGTCCGACGTTGGCGGCGAAGAGCATACCACAGAACAAATCCCTGATGATGGTATAGAATGTTTTCCTTCTAGTCAGAATAAGGTTTAAGTAGCTGTGACCGACTTAAGAACAACAAGGTAGCAGGAGACGACGGATTAAGCGCGGAACTATTAAAGACCGGAGGCGACACGTTGATAAGGTGTATGCATCAGCTTGTCTGCGCTATCTGGCTAGAAGAACGCATACCCGATGATTGGAACCTCAGCATATTATGCCCCGTACACAAGAAAGGAGACAAGGCGGAATGTGCCAACTACGGAAGAATAAGTCTCCTCCCCATCGCATACATGATACTCTCGAGTGTACTGCGTGAAGGATTAAAACCTAAAGTCAATGAGTTAATTAGGCCCTATCAATGCGGCTTTGGACCTGGTAATTCCACCACGGACCAGATATTCACACTGCGCCAAATCCTGGAAAAGACCCGAGAAGGACAAATCAAAGGTGTTTCAAGACAAAGCTGAGTTTGGTATACCTGCAAAATTAATAAGACTCTGCAGGATGACACTTGTTGTTGACACGCGTTCCTCAGTAAGAATAGGAAAGAATCTCTCCGAACCATTTAATACCAAACGAGGTTTCAGACAAGGAGACAGCCTATCATGTGATCTCTTTAATATCCTGTTGGAGAAGATTATGCGAGATGCAGATGTGTATAGATATCGTACACTACTCACAAGATAACATAGGTCGGTCACCGGATGTAGTAACTGCTGCCTTTGAAAGATTCGAAAGAGAATCAGTGAAAATCGGTCTGGCAGTAAATGTAGATAAGACAAAATGCATGGTACCAACTTCCTAATCGCTTTGTACAACCGACGATCAGGTAAAGAAAATGAAGAAAGTTGGAAACCACAACTTTGAGATAGTCAGTAAATTTATCTACCTCGGCACCACGGTAACCGAAACGAACGACACCAATTTTGAAATAAAGCGAAGAATAATACTGGCAAACAGATGCTACTTTGGATTAAGTAGGCAGTTTAGAAACCTCTCGACAGATGAATATTACACCATACGAAACACTGATACTACCCGTATTGTTATGTGGTTCCTAGGCATGGGTACTTGTGAAAGCAGAGGTGGCAGTGCTTGGAGTTTTTGAGAGAGAGAGAGAGAGATCCTTCGTAAAATACAATATATAGACCAGTTCGCGTTAATGGAGAATATAAGCGTCTTATAAATCACGAGCTGTATGACGTCTTTAGCATAGATACCCCTATCAAAATACAACGGTTGCGTTGGCTATGTCATGTTGCCAGAATGGATGAAGAAGCTCCAGCAAATCACGGTGGTACGCGCAAACCGGGACGACCAAAGGCCCGATGGAATGATCAAGGGGTGGGAGACACCTCGAAACTTGGTGTCAGAGATTTAAGAATGAGCGCAGAAAATCAAGGCGCTTGGAAAACTATTCTGCGTTTGACAAATGGGACAAATGTACTGTCATAGCCAATTAATGTAAATAAAGTTATCTCCTCAATCAGGGTTTTCTCAGAAACGGAGAAAAGGATATGCTGGTCAACTGTAGATTTCATTCAAGGCTTATTTGTAAAATTTTAAAAGTTTTTTTTTTTTTTTATAAAAATAACCAATTTAACCAGTTTTTTAAAATGATCAAAAACTTAAAACCTTTTTTTATCTTTTGACTCGTTTTACGAACAGTTCGTTACCCGGCTTATTGCTCAGTCTGGTTATTACTAAAAATATTGGCGATCAGTGGTTTAAGCCATAAAAATGGATCCTATGCCTTGCTCACTATACAGTTCCATTTCCATATTGGTTGAGGTTTCCAGTACTACAGTAAACAAATGTGTTCTAAGCTTATATTATTTTCAAGAATAGAAAAAATACGTTTGATATGATTTATTGATATTGACAAATATTGCCTCTTGCTAATTTGCACCCTCCTACTTTCTGTAGGACATCCTTTCCATTTTCCTAATAAAATATGTATAGACTTCACTTTGAACTCCTATTTCAGGTAGCAGCCAATAACTCCTTGCTGTAAATTGAAAATCTGTCATCAAGTTGTAAAGTGTACTGGAGGGGTTGAGCAAATCTCGGATGAGAAAATAAAGCCATCAAATTGATATGGTTATTAATAAATGATTATCATCTTATTAAGGCTTAACGTGGGGATTTTATGGTTGAGTTTAGCCAAAACACCCCGCAGCTATTGCTTCCCAATGGCATTTCATTACCATGCCACCTAATCAAAAGCAAGAGATTCGCCGTTCATCAAAAAGAGCAGTAGCAGCAACAAGGGAAAACGCTCGCGCCCTAAAAACACCAACTATAAGCACAGATGTTTGCATATCCTGCGGATGGTTATGACCTGTCACTTGGGTTGTCTGGTTATCCTTTTCAAATGGAAAAATTTATGGGCAATAACTATGGTACTTATTTTTGTACGGTCTTGTAGGCTTTACTCTCTATTTTTTAATTTATTCATAGGCAATGCCTTTTACTTCTGTTCTTTGTTGGGCGGGAAGTTGGAAAGGGGGAATGAGGGTTAAGCTGGGAAAGGATAGTCGGCGGCAACTACCATGCTTGTGTTCGACTGAAGGTAAAAGGGGTGAACGCCAATAGTTTATATACCCCGTGTCATTATTCACGCTATAAGCATCCATATGTCATGAGCAGGGGTTTTTATGCCACATTCAATACAAACAAGCACAACAACAAAATTTCCACCCTAGCACAGGACTAAACAAATATTTTGGTTTTGGTGTGTCCTCTGTTGTGGAATGACAGGAGGCTAGATATAGTCATCGGTTTTTGCCACTTGCCTCTGCTGATGGTTTCATTACAACCTACCCGGAATGCACTGCACACAGAGAGATTTCTTTGTAGTAGATTGAACGAAGCGCATTTACATTTATTTGCCTAAAAAGAGGACTGTGAATGAGGGAAAAGGTTTTTCTGGTTTGAAACTCCAAATTGCACATAACAATCGGAATATTACTTTTTAATGTGTCTGTATGATTTGGAATAAGCTTGCCAGCCTTGTCATACCTCGATAAGGGGATGATATGGAAATGGTCCAGGCTGCTGCCATCGTTCATTAGTCCTCAAATATTTACAACAAGCATTTGCAACAATGCGAATTGCAAGCGTTTCTGGGTTGAAGTGGAAAGCAAAAATGTTAGCGTTTTGCCAATTTGAAGTCATCCCGAAATTCTTTGGCTGATTTTTTTAAGCTATGAGCAGAAATGGTATGTATGTGGCACATGACGTATAGCGTCTCGGACAAAAGGTTGTACTCTAAGAAATGACAAGAGGTTGTATTACACAGCTTTTAATGGAACTATCTAGTTGGTCCTTGGTTAAGATATCGACTATCTATAGTTTTCTATCCTACGATGCTGTGGCTAGGTAAATATTTCTTTTAAATGGTGCCCTGAAAGCAAGGCACCATTAAATAGTCATAATGGGCGAGAACTTAATTTGGCAACATTTGTCTGTGGCATTTTAGTTTGATAATTGTAAAAACGGTTCCGAAAAGTAGGCCACCATGGTGCTCAACAAGATAGACAGTTTTTCATTTAATTGAAAGTAAAAATGTTTTTAATTAACAAATTAATATAATCAATAATTTTTTAAATTGAATCCGAATTTTTCTTAATAAAGATTGTGATTGATATTTAGGCAATTTTCAATTAAATAATTTATTGATTCGATTATTTTTTAAATTGAATCTGGACTTTTTCAACAACGATCGTGATTGAAATATTTGTCATTTTCAAATAAAAAACTAATTGGTTCAATTATTATACCCTCCACCATAAGATGGGGGGTATACTAATTTCGTCATTCTGTTTGTAACTACTCGAAATATTCGTCTGAGACCCCATAAAATATATATATTCTTGATCGTCGTGAAATTTTATGTCGATCTAGCCATGTCCGTCCGTCTGTCCGTCCGTCCGTCCGTCTGTCTGTCGAAAGCACGCTAACTTCCGAAGGAGTAAAGCTAGCTGCTTGAAATTTTGCACAAATACTTCTTATTAGTGTAGGTCGGTTGGTATTGTAAATGGGCCATATCGGTCCATGTTTTGATATAGCTGCCATATAAACCGATCTTGGGTCTTGACTTCTTGAGCCTCTAGAGTGCGCAATTCTTATCCGATTGGAATGAAATTTCGCACGACGTGTTTTGTAGTGATATCCAACAATTGTGCCAAGTATGGTTCAAATCGGTTTATAACCTGATATAGCTGCCATATAAACCGATCTTGGGTCTTGACTTCTTGAGCCTGTAGAGTGCGCAATTCTTATCCGATTGGAATGAAATTTCGCACGACGTGTTTTGTAGTGATATCCAACAATTGTGCCAAGTATGGTTCAAATCGGTTTATAACCTGATATAGCTGCCATATAAACCGATCTTGGGTCTTGACTTCTTGAGCCTGTAGAGTGCGCAATTCTTATCCGATTGGAATGAAATTTTGCACGACGTGTTTTGTTACGATATCCAACAACTGTGCCAAGTATGGTTCAAATCGGTCCATAACCTTATATAGCTGTCATATAAACCGATCTTGGGTCTTGACTTCTTGAGCCTCTAGAGGGCGCAATTCTTATCCAATTTGAATGAATTTTGGCACGTAGTATTTTGTTATGATATCCAACAACTGTGCCAAATATGGTTCAAATCGGTCCATAACCTGATATAGCTGTCATATAAACAGATCTGGGGACTTGACTTCTTGAGCCTCTAGAGGTCGCAATTATTATCCGATTTGCCTGAAATATTGTAGGACGGATTCTCTCATGACCATCAACATACGTGTTTATTATGGTCTGAATCGGTCTATAGGTCGATACAGCTCCCATATAAATCGATCTCTCTATTTTACTTCTTGAGCCTCCAAAGGGCGCAAATCTTATTCGAATTGGATGACATTTTACACAGGTCTCCAACATATAATTTAATTGTGGTCCAAACCGGACCATATCTAGATATCGCTCTAATAGCAGAGCAAATCTTTTCTTATATCCTTTTTTTTTTGCCTAAGAAGAGATGCCGGGAAAAGAACTCGACAAATACGATCCATGGTGGAGAGTATATAAGATTCGGCCCGGCCGAACTTAGCACGCTTTTACTTGTTTTTTAATTAATTCTGAACTGTTTTTCAATTACGATCGTGATTGAAATTTTCAATTAAGAAGTTAATTGATTCAATAATTTTTTTAAATTCAATTTTCCGAAATTTTATATATTCAATGTGATTAAAAATTTTTCACTTTTTTAATTAAACACTAACGGCATAGACCATAAACTTTTTTTTTGCTAACTTTTTTTCATCACTCGATTCATTCGCCAATTCATTGAAGACCGATTATTTTATAAAAGGACAAAAGCTGTTTTCTTTGAATTGGCGAACGAATCAAGTGACACAAAGCTAAATTTATATGGCTTTTAAACATTTTTTAATTGAATTGGAAACTCTTTTAGGCCCACCAGCACAGTTATTCCTTCTATACATATATAGAAGATAAAACTCCCCCACAAACGACTTCTTTAGCATCGATCTGATTATAACATATTCTAGATAATTGTTTTTCTGTTAGGTCGAATTAAAAGATTAAATTTCAATCATTTTTAAATTGCATCCATTAAGAAATTAATTGGTAATTTCAAATAATTTCAATATTTTTTTAAATGAATACCCAACTCGTTTTTATTGAAACAATTTTTAATCACATTTTTTGAAAACTGTGATTGATATTATCATTTTCGTGATTGAAGCAGTTTCAAATAAAAAAATAATTGGATAAATAAATTTGGTGATTGAACACGATTTTTATTTTTTCTGTGAATGTTTGAGCAGGTCGAAACTTGGCAGTGGTTTTGTCAAAAATTTCGACTTCGACTCCGGACAAGGAAGTAAAAAATGTTGCAACAAAAAAAAAAGAATAAAATCTAAACATTTTTACAATAAAGAAAGTTAAAGCGTGCTAAGTTTGACCGGGCCGAATCTTAGGAATCCTCCACCATGGATTCTGCTAAAAATTTATACAAAAAAATTAGTTGAAGGGCATAATTTTATTCTACATTCCAAACTTCTGTCAAATCAGCAACAATTAAAGCCTCTACAAACCAAACAAGGATAATCGAGAGACCGGTTTTTAGCCAAACCGGGCAAAAATTGAGGCTTGTATTGGTTGAAAAAGTCAAATCGGGAGATTGGTTAATATGGGAGCTATATCAGGTTATAGACCGATGTGAACCGTACTTGGCACAGTTGTTGGAAGTCACAACGGAACACCGTCTGCAAAATCGGACAAAAATTGCTGATTACATGGGCTCAAGAAGTCAAATCGGGAGATCGGTTAATATGGGAGCCATATCAGGTTATAGACCGATTTGGACCGTACTTGGCACGATTGTTGGAAGTCATAACAGAACACTTTGTGCAAATTTTTAGGCAAACCGGTCAAAAAGTGCGTCATGATTTCGAGACGATCAAGAATATATATACCTTATGGGGTCGTGGATCAATATTTCGAGGTGTCACAAACGGAATGATTAGAAAAGTATACCCCCATCCTATGGTGGTGGGTAGCTACACTGCTACACTGTGGACGCGCCCGGTAGATCGCAGAAGATTTCAAGCAAACTTCACAGATATCACACAGATCGGACCTCAAAGTTCCAGCCTGTGTGGTGCTCACAACTATCCCGTACCGGGCTTGTAATTAATTTTTAGATTTTGCTATTGTTGAAAACCAAATGTCTATATGTGCCAAATATTGGCCAAGTCTCAGAATTGATTCTTGATTTGTGCATTTCATTCTTAAATGTCATGTGACGTTTTCGGTTGGGGCAAGTCGATTATTATGGATATTAAGCATGGTATATGCGTGTGTGTACTTTCATTTGCAACTCCCAACATATGACAATAATCTCCCTCATATGCAAGAACAGATGGACTATAAGCAAAACAAAAGAAGGATGCGGTTGCGCTTCGCTGATTGAAAACAATTAAAGCAATGACATTTTTTTTCATTTGGAACGCTGCAATTGTTGCGTTGCGTTGCGTTTCCAAACAGTTTCGTGGCTAAAGGTTTGTAAAGTGGTGAAGGCAGTTCATCCATTAGACGCACAACATGCTCAAATGAGGCATGCAACAAAAACAACTGTTGGCATATTTAAATTGCAGTGTAGGATTAACCTTGCTCTGAGAGGAACCAGCGGTTAGTTAGATTTTATGACTTTAATGGATTGATTTTAAAAAGAAATGCATGCTTGATGTTATTGTGCTGCCATAAATTCCTAATTAACACCTTTATCCCCATAGAGGCAATTGGCATTTTCATAGAAACGACCAAACAGTTTTGGGACTTCTGAAGAAGGTTCCACCCACCTATGCAGCTTTTCCATATTTTATGATCCCATCAATATGCACTGACTGCTGCTTTGGCTTAACTCGAATGTGATTCATTGCAAATTTTGATGAGGGACAACTTGTTTATCCCTCTTCTCTGACTACTTTTGTGGATCTGTCTGGTTTTTTATTGAGGCATCTTTTGTTTGATTTGCATATTGCGACAGCCGTTGGCTAAGTTAAGAACACACTACCAACAAGTCAGAGAATGACAACATCTACATTAATTAGTAATTAATTTTTGTGTTTTCTTCTGGACTGAACTGTCCTGTCCCGTACAAACCGGGTTTGTGCTGACCATTGTCTGATGGTTATCTCTGGGATGACATAATAATAAAATTTTGGTGAAATGACCCATAATTAATTTGCATCATGTTCTTACATTTAATAGGAAATAAATTATTTTTAATTTGTTGCCCCTGTTGGCTTAACAAAAACAATTTATGTTAGCGAATGTCATTTAATCGCGATCTATACAGTCTGTCAATGCATTTTGCAACAACACATTTTGCCTAAGTTAGGTTAGGTTGAAAGGAGGGCGCCCCATGGGCATATATTTAATCGGCGTGTAAGAAAAATAAGCTCCTTCGCACTTCTTTTAGTAATAGTCTCATCTTCTCACGATCCGGATCTCCCCATAGGATTTTCGTCGTCCTTCCGACCGTTTCGGAGTTGAGGTCGTGGGCGAAGACCCCAAGACTGCATCGACTCGAAAGGCTTCGGATTAGGCAAGTCTACTGGCGCCAGTCCTCTGATCTTCACTACGAAATTGTCTGCTTACTCGTCTGTGACCCGGCACCCAAACAATGCATAACGTGTAATGCTGGGAGAAGCCGTTAATCTCCTTCTTACACTCCAAGACTACGCGTCACCTTACCTTCCTGATTGTTATTGCCCTGATTGCCAGTTTCCTGTCCGTAAAGACAATCTCCGCCTGTAGGACCGTTTTATAGTCAAGCAGTCAGTAACAGATCGCAGTCCATTGGTTCTCAATGTAGACCCCCAGACCCACTCTGTCCTCTAACTTTAATCCATCTGTGTAGCCTTATCTTCCAAACGGCAGAGTTCCGTCCATCCAAGACAGTGCTGTTGGCAGTAGTGCCTCGGACACGACCTCAAGTATCGTCTCAGATTAACGATCGGAAATCTCTTCTATTAGCCTCAATTCTGCAGTGCTCTTCACTTAATCAGTGGGTCTATGGGTACTATATCTTGAATTGTCTCCAGTGCCGTAGTAGGCGTAGTCCTCATCGCTCCACCTATGCCAAGACAACATGTTCTCTGAACCTGTTGTACTATTCATTCGTTGCACTTGTTCTCCATCGCAGTCCACTAAACTACTGAGTCGTAAGTAAGTATTGGTCTAATCACGCTCCTATAGAGCCGGTGGAGTATCCTCGAATTCAAGCCCCAGTTCGAGCCTTTACCGAGTATACATAGTATGTGATACTTCCAATTAAGTTTTCTGTCCAAGATCATTCGTATCATTCCTTGTCAGATATCGAAATCGTTCTGTTGAGAAACTTGGTGCTTCAAAATGGCACACTTTCATTTTCCTCATGAACAGGCGTATTTCAGTCTTCTCTGGGTTAACATTGTCACCCTTAGGTCTAGTCCAGTCGTAAGCTTTCTTCAAGACTCTTTCGGCCTTTCTTTATATAACTGATTTGGATCCTTATCCCTTAGAAGGATTATTTCATCGCACATTGGGATAGGATCAAAGAAACTAGGAAAAAATCTGCCGTTTGAGAATGGGTATAAATATCTCTTTGATATTTTAAATAGTTAGAGCTGAAGAGTTAACGCCTCTTGGCAGATCCCTAAAGTTGGTCACCTCGTCTCCTAAGGTTAGTTTGGTTTATGGTGCTCGAAAATCTCTTCAAAAAGTCAAATATCTTTTCTGGTTTTTGGAGATTTTCGACTTGTCTTTTGGAATTACGGCCGATACCGTCTGTGTATTTTTCTAAAACCAAAAATTCAAATTGAAAATGTCATTAGAAAAAATCGAATAGAGACATCGTATTAATTCCTTTTGAATTGTGTAGATAAAAGTGTCTTTTAAAACAAAAAATTAATACTGCTCGAACTTTTTTTTCGCCATTGAAGATTAAAAAAAAAAACAAGTAAAAGTGTGCTAAGTTCGACCGGGCCGAATCTTATATACCCTCCACCATGGATCGCATTTGTCGAGTTCTTTTCCCGGCATCTCTTCTTAGGCAAAAAAGGATATAAGAAAAGATTTGCTCTGCTATTAGAGCGATATCACGATATGGTCCAGTTTGGACCACAATTAAATTATATGTTGGAGACCTGTGTAAAATGTCAGCCAATTCGAATAAGAATTTCGCCCTTTGGGGGCTCAAGAAGTAAAATAGAGAGATCGATTTATATGGGAGCTGTATCGGGCTATATACCGATTCAGACCATAATAAACACGTATGTTGATGGTCAAGAGAGGATCCGTTGTACAAAATTTCAGGCAAATCGGATAATAATTGCGACCTCTAGAGGCTCAAGAAGTCAAGATCCAAGATCGGTTTAAATGGCAGCTATATCAGGTTATGAACCGATTTGAACCTTATTTGACACAGTTGTTGAAAGTAAGAATAAAATACGTCATGCAAAATTTCAGCCAAATCGGATAGGAATTGCGCCCTCTAGAAGCTCAAGAAGTCAAGACCCAAGATCGGTTTATATGGCAGCTATATCAAAACATGGACCGATATGACCCATTTACAATACCAACCGACTTACATTAATAAGAAGTATTTGTGCAAAATTTCAAGCAGCTAGCTTTACTCCTTCGGAAATTAGCGTGCTTTCGACAGACAGACGGACGGACGGACGGACAAACGGGCGGACTTGGCTAGATCGACATAAAATGATCGACGATCAAGAATATATATACTTTATGGGTTCACAGACGAATATTTCGAGTTGTTGCAAACAGAATGACGAAATTAGTATACCCCCCATCCTATGGTGGAGGGTATAATAAAATACGTTAAATTCATCAAAATGTTTGGAAAAAATTTCATTACAATTTTATGTTTTAGAAAAAATTTCATTATGATTTTAGAAAAAAATTACCTTGAAATTTCGACCAAAATCCGTACATAAAATCTGGCGATACGTGTACATGGGAGCTATATCTAAATCTCAACCAATTTTAATGAAATTCAGAAGAGTCACAAGAGAAACCTTCATGGCTAATTTCACAAGTTTCGGTTGACAAATGACGATATATATATATATATATATATATATATATATATATATATATCCATATTGAACGAACGTATATATGTATATATGGTAGCTATATCCATATCTGAACCGATTTCTTCAATTTCATTAGCGTTGTCTCTAGGCCAAAAACATGGACAGGAACACAGTAGAACAGACGGAAAGAAAGACAGACACACACAAAAAGATAGATGGACACAGCTATATCGAATCAGAAAGTGATTCTGAGTCGATCAGTACGTTTGCTAAAGGGTCTATTTCTAGTTATTAATTTATGAAAATTAACTTGTATCCGTTTTTTGAATCTCAGTTTTCGAACATTTTGAAAGTCCGTACTCAGAAACGTAGTACGACACAATTGTTAAGAGTTCAAAACTTGAATAGAATAATAAACTAAGAACAATTTGGACCAAATGACCAATTTGCAACGGCCAACGACCTACATCAGTATCTATGAAAATTTCATGCTGATAGCCTCATTCGTTTGAACGCAATCGTGATTTCGGTTATCAGTTGATCGGACGAATAAACATGGATAGACTGATTTAACCCATTTACGACGAATGGGTGGAAAAATACCAGAGAATAGAACTGTTTCAGAAAAATTCTAGTTCAAGTTTTGATTTTGGGTTGTGTTTTTTGAATAAGGGTCCGTCCGTCCCCCTTCCGATACCAAAAAAGTATATAGCCTATGTTTCCTTCCAGAACAACCTACACAATATGCGAAAATTTCTAGAAAATCGGTTCTGCCGTTTTCAGTCTATACGGAAAAAACAAACCGAGTCCCATATATCCGTGATTGGATAATGTGCCCATTTTGGGCGTTTTCGTGGAGGTGGGGTGACATCCAATACTTCGACATGAATTTATATGCCAGATTCGTTATCTACTCCGGCATACTTTTCTTTTGATACCCATATTGCCTTTATCGGTTCACTTTTGATTTTGGGTGGTGTTTTGGGGTAACGGTGGAGGGTCCGCCCCCTTCCGATATCAATGAATTATAAAGCCTATTCCTATTTCCTGACCATATTCGCAATCTACTCCCGAATATCTTTCATTTGAGTCCCATATTGTTTTTATCGTCAAATAAACCTACATTTGGATATCAAATTCGTATTCTCTTCGCAAATACCTTTATTTGAGCCCCATATTGCGATGGTCAGTAAAAAATTTCTGTTTGTGGGGTATTTTGGGAGAGGTGTAGACCCCCAGAAAATTGGTTCCGAAAATGGGTATCAATTCTTGCTCTACCCCCCAATACCTTTCATTTTAGCTCCACATTGACATGGTCGGTAAATATGCCCGATTTAGGGTGGTTTTGGGGATTGAGTGGTCCCCCAAACACTAAGCCCGGAAACTATATCAGCAACGTGCTCTATTCTCATATACCCATATATCATTTATTTGAATCCCATATTGCCATTGGCCTCAAAATTGGATATTAAATTCGTTTTCAAATCTCATTTAAACTCCTTATTGCAAAAGTCAGCAAATATGTCCGGTTTGTGGTATTGGCCCTAAAAACTATAAATATTTAGATGCTCTCTCTTTAAGACCCAAATTGTCTTGGTGAGCAAATACGTCCTATTTGGGGGTTGTTATGGTGGTGGGACGTCCCCTAGACACTTGGTCCCTAATGTTGATACATTTTAGGCGGACGTTTTAACGTTTACGAAAGTCTTCAGCTGAAAGCTGAATCATTCGCGAGCAACTGGCAATAGCTTTCAGTTGCTGGTAGCTGAAGGGTTGCCATCTCATTTACTCTCAGAAGTCGGCTAGTTCGGGGTTGCCACAGAGTCTTGTTGCACTTGATGGTTTCTATATTAAAAATATAATTAGTGGCGATAATCCTACTACTTTTAAAATCAGGTGCGGTTTTCTATAAAAGTCATTAAAATCAAATTTTCTTCGCTAAATAGTCATAAAATATTAAAAAAATCGGACAGTGGGAGAAAATCGAAATAAAACTGGTAAAAAATATGCCGTAATAGAACCCGTAAATATACTCCTTGAAATTTGAAAGGGTTAGAGCTGAGATTTTTGCAAAGATTGTTTCAAAATCGGCATTTCTTAAGTAAATTTGCCGCGGTGGCTACAAGTATTGTTAGGTGCAAAAAATTTTTCGTATGGGGTTAGTGGATATATGAAGGTAAAAACCCGTAATATTAAAATGGGGGATCTGGTCTTTGGAATTTAAGAACTCGAGGGTTTTTTCCAATTTCTTATTAAAAATTTCCTATTTTGAAGTACATATAGCACCCGTTTAAGTTGTCATATCTTGTTCAAATTTCTCTTAACATGCATCTACAATATCACCTTTTCACAAAAAAAAAAAAAAAAGAAAAGGAAAAAATTTAGGTTTTAGGCAAGTTTTTTCAATAAAAACTAATCAATGAAATACTTTTTTGAACTAACAATGCAAAAGTACACTTTTTGCACTTTTTTTACTTCCAAACTGTATAACTTTTAACTGAATAATCAGATGTGGACTCTTTTAGCGGCAAAGTCGTTTTAAATTTTGTCACGAAATGCCTTCGTAAATTACAAAAATCGAAGCCAATCTCGGCCAAAATTTCAAGAAATAAAAATTTACAAGTAAAAGGGTGCTAAGTTCGGCCGGGCCGAATCTTGGGAACCCGCCACCATGGATTCTGTAAAAATATGAGCGCTATGTCTAGTGATAGACCGATTTGGATCGTACTTAGCACAGTTGTTTGGGAGTCATAACAGAACACTATGTGCAAAATTTCAGCCAAATCGGACAAATTTGGGGCTTCCAGGCGCTCAAGAAGTCAAATCGAGAGATCGGTTTATATGGAAGCTATATCAGGTTCTTGACCGATGTCGGCCGTACTTGGCACAGTTGTTGGGAGTTATAATAGAACACTATGTGCAAAATGTCAGCCAAATTGGACAATTGAGGCTTCCAGGGGTTAAAAAGTAAAGGCGGGAGATTGGTTTATAAGGCAGCTATATCAGTTTCTTGACCGAATTGAACCTTACATGGCACAGTTGTTGGAAGTCAAAAAAGGACAATACATGCAAAATTTCAGCCAAATCGGACAAAATTTAGGGCTTGTAAGGGCTCGAGAAGTCAAATCGGGAGATCGGTTTATATGCAAACTATATCAGATTATTGACCGATTCGTAACGTACTTGACACAGTTGTTCAAAGTTATAATATAACACTATGTGGCACATTTCAGCCAAATCGGATGAAAACTGTGGCTTTCAGGGGCCTAAGAAGTCGGTTTATATGGGAGCTATATCAGGTTATAGACCGATTTGAACGGTACTTGGCAGAGTTGTTGGAAGTCATAACGGAACTTTATGTGGCAAATTTCAGCCAAATGCGGCTTCCAGGGGCTTAAGAAGTCATATATATATATATATATATATATATATATATATATATATACAGGGTGGCTGATGAATATTGCTACAATGATGAATATTGCTACATTTTTTTTCGGTGTATGGAATACATTTTTCTTTTATTCATGTTAAATTAAATTATTAAATTAATTATTAAATTATTATTAATTAAATTAATTAATTAATTAATTAAATTAATTATTAAATTATTATTATTAAATAGAAAAAAAGTTATTACATTTTTTTTTGGTAGCGGCTTTCATCAGCCACCCTGTATATATATCCATATTGAACGAACGTATATATGTATATATGGTAGCTATATCCATATCTGAACCGATTTCTTCAATTTCATTAGCGTTGTCTCTAGGCCAAAAACATGGACAGGAACACAGTAGAACAGACGGAAAGAAAGACAGACACACACAAAAAGATAGATGGACACAGCTATATCGAATCAGAAAGTGATTCTGAGTCGATCAGTACGTTTGCTAAAGGGTCTATTTCTAGTTATTAATTTATGAAAATTAACTTGTATCCATTTTTTGAATCTCAGTTTTCGAACATTTTGAAAGTCCGTACTCAGAAACGTAGTACGACACAATTGTTAAGAGTTCAAAACTTGAATAGAATAATAAACTAAGAACAATTTGGACCAAATGACCAATTTGCAACGGCCAACGACCTACATCAGTATCTATGAAAATTTCATGCTGATAGCCTCATTCGTTTGAACGCAATCGTGATTTCGGTTATCAGTTGATCGGACGAATAAACATGGATAGACTGATTTAACCCATTTACGACGAATGGGTGGAAAAATACCAGAGAATAGAACTGTTTCAGAAAAATTCTAGTTCAAGTTTTGATTTTGGGTTGTGTTTTTTGAATAAGGGTCCGTCCGTCCCCCTTCCGATACCAAAAAAGTATATAGCCTATGTTTCCTTCCAGAACAACCTACACAATATGCGAAAATTTCTAGAAAATCGGTTCTGCCGTTTTCAGTCTATACGGAAAAAACAAACCGAGTCCCATATATCCGTGATTGGATAATGTGCCCATTTTGGGCGTTTTCGTGGAGGTGGGGTGACATCCAATACTTCGACATGAATTTATATGCCAGATTCGTTATCTACTCCGGCATACTTTTCTTTTGATACCCATATTGCCTTTATCGGTTCACTTTTGATTTTGGGTGGTGTTTTGGGGTAACGGTGGAGGGTCCGCCCCCTTCCGATATCAATGAATTATAAAGCCTATTCCTATTTCCTGACCATATTCGCAATCTACTCCCGAATATCTTTCATTTGAGTCCCATATTGTTTTTATCGTCAAATAAACCTACATTTGGATATCAAATTCGTATTCTCTTCGCAAATACCTTTATTTGAGCCCCATATTGCGATGGTCAGTAAAAAATTTCTGTTTGTGGGGTATTTTGGGAGAGGTGTAGACCCCCAGAAAATTGGTTCCGAAAATGGGTATCAATTCTTGCTCTACCCCCCAATACCTTTCATTTTAGCTCCACATTGACATGGTCGGTAAATATGCCCGATTTAGGGTGGTTTTGGGGATTGAGTGGTCCCCCAAACACTAAGCCCGGAAACTATATCAGCAACGTGCTCTATTCTCATATACCCATATATCATTTATTTGAATCCCATATTGCCATTGGCCTCAAAATTGGATATTAAATTCGTTTTCAAATCTCATTTAAACTCCTTATTGCAAAAGTCAGCAAATATGTCCGGTTTGTGGTATTGGCCCTAAAAACTATAAATATTTAGATGCTCTCTCTTTAAGACCCAAATTGTCTTGGTGAGCAAATACGTCCTATTTGGGGGTTGTTATGGTGGTGGGACGTCCCCTAGACACTTGGTCCCTAATGTTGATACATTTTAGGCGGACGTTTTAACGTTTACGAAAGTCTTCAGCTGAAAGCTGAATCATTCGCGAGCAACTGGCAATAGCTTTCAGTTGCTGGTAGCTGAAGGGTTGCCATCTCATTTACTCTCAGAAGTCGGCTAGTTCGGGGTTGCCACAGAGTCTTGTTGCACTTGATGGTTTCTATATTAAAAATATAATTAGTGGCGATAATCCTACTACTTTTAAAATCAGGTGCGGTTTTCTATAAAAGTCATTAAAATCAAATTTTCTTCGCTAAATAGTCATAAAATATTAAAAAAATCGGACAGTGGGAGAAAATCGAAATAAAACTGGTAAAAAATATGCCGTAATAGAACCCGTAAATATACTCCTTGAAATTTGAAAGGGTTAGAGCTGAGATTTTTGCAAAGATTGTTTCAAAATCGGCATTTCTTAAGTAAATTTGCCGCGGTGGCTACAAGTATTGTTAGGTGCAAAAAATTTTTCGTATGGGGTTAGTGGATATATGAAGGTAAAAACCCGTAATATTAAAATGGGGGATCTGGTCTTTGGAATTTAAGAACTCGAGGGTTTTTTCCAATTTCTTATTAAAAATTTCCTATTTTGAAGTACATATAGCACCCGTTTAAGTTGTCATATCTTGTTCAAATTTCTCTTAACATGCATCTACAATATCACCTTTTCACAAAAAAAAAAAAAAAGAAAAGGAAAAAATTTAGGTTTTAGGCAAGTTTTTTCAATAAAAACTAATCAATGAAATACTTTTTTGAACTAACAATGCAAAAGTACACTTTTTGCACTTTTTTTACTTCCAAACTGTATAACTTTTAACTGAATAATCAGATGTGGACTCTTTTAGCGGCAAAGTCGTTTTAAATTTTGTCACGAAATGCCTTCGTAAATTACAAAAATCGAAGCCAATCTCGGCCAAAATTTCAAGAAATAAAAATTTACAAGTAAAAGGGTGCTAAGTTCGGCCGGGCCGAATCTTGGGAACCCGCCACCATGGATTCTGTAAAAATATGAGCGCTATGTCTAGTGATAGACCGATTTGGATCGTACTTAGCACAGTTGTTTGGGAGTCATAACAGAACACTATGTGCAAAATTTCAGCCAAATCGGACAAATTTGGGGCTTCCAGGCGCTCAAGAAGTCAAATCGAGAGATCGGTTTATATGGAAGCTATATCAGGTTCTTGACCGATGTCGGCCGTACTTGGCACAGTTGTTGGGAGTTATAATAGAACACTATGTGCAAAATGTCAGCCAAATTGGACAATTGAGGCTTCCAGGGGTTAAAAAGTAAAGGCGGGAGATTGGTTTATAAGGCAGCTATATCAGTTTCTTGACCGAATTGAACCTTACATGGCACAGTTGTTGGAAGTCAAAAAAGGACAATACATGCAAAATTTCAGCCAAATCGGACAAAATTTAGGGCTTGTAAGGGCTCGAGAAGTCAAATCGGGAGATCGGTTTATATGCAAACTATATCAGATTATTGACCGATTCGTAACGTACTTGACACAGTTGTTCAAAGTTATAATATAACACTATGTGGCACATTTCAGCCAAATCGGATGAAAACTGTGGCTTTCAGGGGCCTAAGAAGTCGGTTTATATGGGAGCTATATCAGGTTATAGACCGATTTGAACGGTACTTGGCAGAGTTGTTGGAAGTCATAACGGAACTTTATGTGGCAAATTTCAGCCAAATGCGGCTTCCAGGGGCTTAAGAAGTCATATATATATATATATATATATATATATATATATATATATATATATATATATATATATATATATATATATATATACAGGGTGGCTGATGAATATTGCTACAATGATGAATATTGCTACATTTTTTTTCGGTGTATGGAATACATTTTTCTTTTATTCATGTTAAATTAAATTATTAAATTAATTATTAAATTATTATTAATTAAATTAATTAATTAATTAATTAAATTAATTATTAAATTATTATTATTAAATAGAAAAAAAGTTATTACATTTTTTTTTGGTAGCGGCTTTCATCAGCCACCCTGTATATATATCCATATTGAACGAACGTATATATGTATATATGGTAGCTATATCCATATCTGAACCGATTTCTTCAATTTCATTAGCGTTGTCTCTAGGCCAAAAACATGGACAGGAACACAGTAGAACAGACGGAAAGAAAGACAGACACACACAAAAAGATAGATGGACACAGCTATATCGAATCAGAAAGTGATTCTGAGTCGATCAGTACGTTTGCTAAAGGGTCTATTTCTAGTTATTAATTTATGAAAATTAACTTGTATCCATTTTTTGAATCTCAGTTTTCGAACATTTTGAAAGTCCGTACTCAGAAACGTAGTACGACACAATTGTTAAGAGTTCAAAACTTGAATAGAATAATAAACTAAGAACAATTTGGACCAAATGACCAATTTGCAACGGCCAACGACCTACATCAGTATCTATGAAAATTTCATGCTGATAGCCTCATTCGTTTGAACGCAATCGTGATTTCGGTTATCAGTTGATCGGACGAATAAACATGGATAGACTGATTTAACCCATTTACGACGAATGGGTGGAAAAATACCAGAGAATAGAACTGTTTCAGAAAAATTCTAGTTCAAGTTTTGATTTTGGGTTGTGTTTTTTGAATAAGGGTCCGTCCGTCCCCCTTCCGATACCAAAAAAGTATATAGCCTATGTTTCCTTCCAGAACAACCTACACAATATGCGAAAATTTCTAGAAAATCGGTTCTGCCGTTTTCAGTCTATACGGAAAAAACAAACCGAGTCCCATATATCCGTGATTGGATAATGTGCCCATTTTGGGCGTTTTCGTGGAGGTGGGGTGACATCCAATACTTCGACATGAATTTATATGCCAGATTCGTTATCTACTCCGGCATACTTTTCTTTTGATACCCATATTGCCTTTATCGGTTCACTTTTGATTTTGGGTGGTGTTTTGGGGTAACGGTGGAGGGTCCGCCCCCTTCCGATATCAATGAATTATAAAGCCTATTCCTATTTCCTGACCATATTCGCAATCTACTCCCGAATATCTTTCATTTGAGTCCCATATTGTTTTTATCGTCAAATAAACCTACATTTGGATATCAAATTCGTATTCTCTTCGCAAATACCTTTATTTGAGCCCCATATTGCGATGGTCAGTAAAAAATTTCTGTTTGTGGGGTATTTTGGGAGAGGTGTAGACCCCCAGAAAATTGGTTCCGAAAATGGGTATCAATTCTTGCTCTACCCCCCAATACCTTTCATTTTAGCTCCACATTGACATGGTCGGTAAATATGCCCGATTTAGGGTGGTTTTGGGGATTGAGTGGTCCCCCAAACACTAAGCCCGGAAACTATATCAGCAACGTGCTCTATTCTCATATACCCATATATCATTTATTTGAATCCCATATTGCCATTGGCCTCAAAATTGGATATTAAATTCGTTTTCAAATCTCATTTAAACTCCTTATTGCAAAAGTCAGCAAATATGTCCGGTTTGTGGTATTGGCCCTAAAAACTATAAATATTTAGATGCTCTCTCTTTAAGACCCAAATTGTCTTGGTGAGCAAATACGTCCTATTTGGGGGTTGTTATGGTGGTGGGACGTCCCCTAGACACTTGGTCCCTAATGTTGATACATTTTAGGCGGACGTTTTAACGTTTACGAAAGTCTTCAGCTGAAAGCTGAATCATTCGCGAGCAACTGGCAATAGCTTTCAGTTGCTGGTAGCTGAAGGGTTGCCATCTCATTTACTCTCAGAAGTCGGCTAGTTCGGGGTTGCCACAGAGTCTTGTTGCACTTGATGGTTTCTATATTAAAAATATAATTAGTGGCGATAATCCTACTACTTTTAAAATCAGGTGCGGTTTTCTATAAAAGTCATTAAAATCAAATTTTCTTCGCTAAATAGTCATAAAATATTAAAAAAATCGGACAGTGGGAGAAAATCGAAATAAAACTGGTAAAAAATATGCCGTAATAGAACCCGTAAATATACTCCTTGAAATTTGAAAGGGTTAGAGCTGAGATTTTTGCAAAGATTGTTTCAAAATCGGCATTTCTTAAGTAAATTTGACGCGGTGGCTACAAGTATTGTTAGGTGCAAAAAATTTTTCGTATGGGGTTAGTGGATATATGAAGGTAAAAACCCGTAATATTAAAATGGGGGATCTGGTCTTTGGAATTTAAGAACTCGAGGGTTTTTTCCAATTTCTTATTAAAAATTTCCTATTTTGAAGTACATATAGCACCCGTTTAAGTTGTCATATCTTGTTCAAATTTCTCTTAACATGCATCTACAATATCACCTTTTCACAAAAAAAAAAGAAAAGGAAAAAATTTAGGTTTTAGGCAAGTTTTTTCAATAAAAACTAATCAATGAAATACTTTTTTGAACTAACAATGCAAAAGTACACTTTTTGCACTTTTTTTACTTCCAAACTGTATAACTTTTAACTGAATAATCAGATGTGGACTCTTTTAGCGGCAAAGTCGTTTTAAATTTTGTCACGAAATGCCTTCGTAAATTACAAAAATCGAAGCCAATCTCGGCCAAAATTTCAAGAAATAAAAATTTACAAGTAAAAGGGTGCTAAGTTCGGCCGGGCCGAATCTTGGGAACCCGCCACCATGGATTCTGTAAAAATATGAGCGCTATGTCTAGTGATAGACCGATTTGGATCGTACTTAGCACAGTTGTTTGGGAGTCATAACAGAACACTATGTGCAAAATTTCAGCCAAATCGGACAAATTTGGGGCTTCCAGGCGCTCAAGAAGTCAAATCGAGAGATCGGTTTATATGGGAGCTATATCAGGTTCTTGACCGATGTCGGCCGTACTTGGCACAGTTGTTGGGAGTTATAATAGAACACTATGTGCAAAATGTCAGCCAAATTGGACAATTGAGGCTTCCAGGGGTTAAAAAGTAAAGGCGGGAGATTGGTTTATAAGGCAGCTATATCAGTTTCTTGACCGAATTGAACCTTACATGGCACAGTTGTTGGAAGTCAAAAAAGGACAATACATGCAAAATTTCAGCCAAATCGGACAAAATTTAGGGCTTGTAAGGGCTCGAGAAGTCAAATCGGGAGATCGGTTTATATGCAAACTATATCAGATTATTGACCGATTCGTAACGTACTTGACACAGTTGTTCAAAGTTATAATATAACACTATGTGGCACATTTCAGCCAAATCGGATGAAAACTGTGGCTTTCAGGGGCCTAAGAAGTCGGTTTATATGGGAGCTATATCAGGTTATAGACCGATTTGAACGGTACTTGGCAGAGTTGTTGGAAGTCATAACGGAACTTTATGTGGCAAATTTCAGCCAAATGCGGCTTCCAGGGGCTTAAGAAGTCAAATCAGGGATCGGTTTATATAGAAGATATATCAGGTTATAGACCGATTCGTAGCGTACTTGACACAGTTGTTAAAAGTCATAATATAACACTATTTGCAAAATTTCAGCCAAATCTGACAAAAATTGCGGCTTGTATGCGCTCAAGACGTCAAATCGGCAGATCGGTTTATATGGGAGCTATATCAGGTTCTTGACCGATTCGAACCGTAATTGGCACAGTTGTTGTAAATCATTACATAACATTTCATCCAAAAATTTCAGCCAAACCCGGTAAAAATTGAGGCTTTCAGGGACTCAAGAAGTCAAATTGGCACAGTTGTTGGAAGTCATAACAGAACATTTCATCCAAAATTTCAGCCCAACCCGGTGAAAATTGAGGCTTCCAGGGGCTCAAGAAGTCAAATTGGCACAGTTGTTGGAAGTCATAACAGAACATTTCATCCAAAATTTCAGCCCAACCCAGTGAAAATTGAGGCTTTCAGGGGCTCAAGAAGTCAAATTGGGAAATCGGTTAATATAGGAGCTATATACAAATCTGAACCGATCGACCTACATCAATGTAAAGTGTCTGTGCAATATTTCAAGTGGCTAGCTTTACGCGTTCGACCGCTATCGTGATGGACGGACATGGCTAGTTCCACTCGGAAAGTCGAGACGAACAAGAATACATATACTTTATGGGGTCTTAGATCAATATTTCGAGGTGTTAAAAACGGATTGACTAGATTAGTTTACCACCATCCTATGGTGGTGGGTATAAATATCGTATATCCCCGAAACCAGTGGAGATATTGCATACCTCAAGTGGACTTTTTTGTAGGGATTTTCGAGCACTATCCACCAAATTTGATGAATCGGGCCACAAACGAAGATTTGGCTGCTGCAGGTGACCAACTCTAGGGGCCTGTCAAGAAGCGCCTGGACGACTTAGATCCTTGATATTTTGCACATGATCTCCATAAGACCTCAAATTTCGAACATTTACCTCCATCCGTTCTTTAATGGCATATTTTTTCTAGTTTTTGTGCTCGGCTCGGATTTTCAAAAGCTCACGTGGTCTGAAATACTAGTCAATGGTCACCAAATCAAATGAAATTTTGCTTCGGCGGAGAATTAGATCGGTAGGATTGGTCTATATATCTTTTTGTGGTTTTGGAGTAGTGCAGAGCATAAATAAAAACAAACGCAAATGGATTTTTATATAAAAGAAAATGATGTGGCTTTGGTCACATTCATTTAGATAATGGGAGAAACATTGAAAAACACTGTGTTTGGAGAACACTGTATTTTGGCCAGATTCATTCAAGCGATTTGAATGTGTAAGGACCCATTTTATTAGTTAAAAAAAAAACACATAAATAAATTTGCATTTCATTTAAATGATTGTGTCCCTTTTGGTAAAGACCACAGTTTTGTATTGCCTTCACCGATAAACTAAACGGAACTTCATAAAGCCACCACAATACTCCACCCTGTGGTGCAATGGAACAAAATATTTACAATATTTTGCTAAATTTGAATTTAGAATTCACAAACAATGAACTTGTATCTGAGTCGACGAGTAATCTCAATCAATGGAAATCCATTCTCCGGCCGATATTATTTGCTATTGGCGTTCAACAAACATTAGGACCAATTCATTTAATGGGTCAACATTTGTTTCGAAAAATCTGACAAAACAAAGGCGAAGATGAAAACATCATGAAACTACAAAATCCACACCCATAGATTTGTTGCGGCCGCTTTCTCTCCCTCTTCTGGTTTGATGACCATGTCCATTAAATTTTATGCCAGTTCATTATTGGACATTCAATAGAGTCACAGTTGGAGACCACAATATGGGATGAGCGATATACGCAAAGATCCCAATTCTCTAGTTAAGGACACACGACTATGAATATGCCAGGGTGTATATGCCATGGGTGATTAATTTTCGCAACGGTCATTATAAATTTTGATTGTTTTGCCACAACAATTGTTCGATAATTTCTCACTGAATTCACACAATATATGTGGGGTGGGAAGATGACAGCGAGAGTCCCATGTCCTGAAGGGGTGCACCCAAGTGTATATTGTTGGCGAAAAAAAAAAACATTGCACTCACTGTCATAATGGCAAAAGGACATTGTGTTGAGATTTAGCCAATGGAAAGCATAGCAAAGTTTATGAGGGTTTGGTTTGATTCGCTCAACTCAACTCTACCCCTCTGCTCTTTGCTTGATAATAATTTTTAATCGCTGTTGAGCGATATTAAAAGCTAATAGTTCTATAATAAATATTTTGTGAAATTTTAAACGCATTGCACCATGTGTGCCCATCGATATGGGTCATCCCTTCTAGTCTGTGACCACAATGGCACGATGAGGAGTGTGCCGTAGTGGGGGAAAAGTATTGTAATTGTCATTTAATGCTTCCCGTAGAGTTAATTATGATTGTGGTAAATCGAAATTTAAAATTATTTTTAATTTTGAGATTCAAGAGTTTTGTCACGCCCTTATTGCCAACATCATTTCCGTTAAAATGTGCATTAAGTAATCACATCTAAGAATGGCCATTAGGGTTTGATTATTAATTTTTTTTCACAGATTTTTGGAAAATCTCTCCATTGTTTGAAAACTCTTTACTACCTTCCTTCAATTTTTTAATGGTGTTACTAATTCATGTTCTCTCTCTTTTTATTGCAGGTAATTAAGGAAATCTGAAATGTTCTATGCAGTGAGTAAGTAGCATAATACAACTATGTAATACGATAGATTATAGATTTCATCATATAGTACAATCTTAAATGATATGTAAATATTTAACAAATAACGTTCTCCAAAAATTGCTTATAATGGGTGAAATATTTTTTGGAATGGCGTACCATTATATTTGGATGAATGTTTTTTTGTAATATGTTTTTTTAGAGGCCACCGTAGCGCAGAGGTTAGTATGTCCGCCTATGACGCCGAACGCCTTGGTTTGAATTCTAGAGAGACCATCGGATAAAAAATTTAGCGGTGGTTTTTCCCTCCTATGCTGTCAACATTTGTGAGGTACTATGCCATGTAAAATTTCTCTCCAAAGAGGTGTCGCTCTGCCGCACGCCGTTCGGACTCGTCTATAAAAAAGAGGCCTCTTATCATTGAGCTTAAACTTCAATCGGACTGCACTCCTTGATATGTGAGAAGTTTGCCCCTATTCCTTGTTCTCTGCAATTCCTTTGTATAAGGTGATTTTTTAGCTATTATCTTTTTGGCAATACTGGTTTAAACAGCTCATGCACGTTTCGTGTTTTGTTTCACTGTCAAACATCTTCAATTTGGTCTATAATTTAACCATGAATCGTCTTAGAAATTAACATAGTTTGCTTGCTTGCTGTTAAAAAAGTTCACCGCGTGCTTCTTCCATTTGACGACGAAGCTCATTTGTAGCTCAATTGGTACCTAAATAAGCAGAATTGTCGATTTCGGAGTGAACATCAGCCGGAAGCATTGCAAGAGCTACCAATGCATCCAGAAAAGGTCACAGTTTGGTGCGGTTTGTGGGCTGGTGTCATCATTGGACCGTACTTCTTCAAAGATGATGCGAATCGTAACGTAACTGTGAATGGTGAGCGCTACCGTGAGATGATATCCAACCTTTTTTTCCCCAAAATGCAAGAGCTTGACTTGCATAATATTTTATTTCACTTTCGGGACTGCTCAATTGGCCACCTAGATCGTGCGATTTAACGCCTTTTGACTATTTTTTTGTGGGGCTATGTTAAAGCTCATGTCCAAACAGATAAGCCTGCTTGAATTTGCGCATTGAAAGACAACATTGAAGCATTTATTCGTGAGTTACCGCCCGAATTGTTGGAAAGAGTACGCCAAAAATTGAACTAAGCGGATGTACCATTTGAAGCACTTTCGCGGATTTCATGCATTTTTTTGAATTTCATGTGTGTTTTTTCTTTTCGAAAAACTTTCCTATAGCTTTTAAAAAGTCACCCATTATTAAGTGAAGGTACCAACCTTGGAATCATCTTTGAAAAAACCGCTGATGACTATTTTTGTGTTTCTAAGATTTAAAAAAGATTTTTGAAAAATTAAGGTTATGCCAAAGGTTATGATTGTATAAGGAAACTAATAAACTCTCATAAACTTATGCTTTTGCCTTTGGGGTTTTTTAGTATAGCCATTCCGTTTACATTCAATTTAAGGAGATAAAGAAAAGTGAATTTTTATTGATGTATGTTTTTCAGTTGGCTACCTGTTGAGGGTGGTTTTGTTACAGAAAGCACATTTATGAGGCGTCATTAATTTGGAAGTTTTGAAAAATATGCGCCAATTCATTAATACCTGTAAGTAAAATATTGAAAATTACATTGCATAAATAGGTGTTCATTGATAGATTTGTATCATTCAACAGAATCAGACAAACATGAATAACATCTGGAAGGCATTCCATCCAAGTAATTGAATACAATACAACATGTCATTCAAGAAGAGCTCTTTTAACAGGGAGAAGAACAAGGAAACCTGGATAAAGAACCTGGCTCCTTACATTTTTCAGCGACCATCTTCCACTTCCGTGATGGCTGCGGCTTTCTTTTGGAAGTAACAGCCCAACATGAAGACTCAGGGGCCGTTCGCGCTTACTTTGTTCCTGTTCCGACTTTGTCTCCTTCCGCAGGACACTGTCTGGAGTTTTCATTGATATAGGTTTGGTTTTCATAGAGTTCTTAAAAGCAGGAAGCTCCATTCTTTTTCAGCAGTTTAGTAGTGATATTCTCTTGGGGAGAACTGTGTCTCTTTCCAGCTTCCGTAAATGTGGTTTGAATGTCAGTTTTCACTTTCGCCCAATAACGCTGCCGATGCATACTCCTTCTTTCTTTATGTGAGCTTAGCAAAGCCCTTGCTCACTTCTGCCTTTATATCGCTGACCTCATCTCTCGAGTCGGCATTGACACTGTAGTTGTCTGAATCTGAATCAGAAACACAACCTTTATTTAAATGCTGGGGACCAAATGCGCATCCCTCTGGGTTAACCTCATTTGTTAGTCTGACAACTGGTGGTTGTACGCTTCAAACATTACTCTCGACTATAGGTGCCAAGGCACCCAACCCTATAGAAGGGGCGGACAACATGCTACGGCCTGATGCCACCACCGCTGCTGTTAGGTCTTTAGAGTCTCTCTACTCCCGAAAGTCCTTTAAGTTTTTACGCAATAGTTAGTCCTATTCCGAGATGTAGATATATATATATATATATATTTTTTTGAAACACGTCCGCTCCACTCAGCGGTTACTTTACAATTACCTGCTGAATTAGATTGAGATAAATTTGGCCTTTATGCAGATCGTGGCTAGTCTTTCGTCCCCCGGAGTAAATCTGGTGACAAGAAGTTTCAGTTCACGACTAACCACAAATCTAAAGCCAAATTCATATATTGTATCATTGTAGCTAGTCGCCGTAAAACATTTACGCTAAACATGGGCCACACCAAAGTGATAGATTTTCCGTACAAAAATGTATCTTTTTTTTGTAAAAAATCAGCCAATGTGCGCTGAGAATTTGCCCAGACTTGGGAGGCGGTTAAAATTTTATCCAAACAATGATGCCGCCGAGATTCGGAGATGAATATCATTATTTTTAATTGGATCATTTTAAAACTAAAACATGCTTCTGCTTTCATGAAGACCTGCTTATGAAAAAAAGGTCTTGAAACACTCCACTATGGAGTGGCAATTGAAGCAATTAAGGACATTCTACAATAAAACTATAACAAAAATACAAATTACTGCTGAGACACTACAGTCCCCAGGAATTTCTATGGAAACATATTTAGAAATTCTGTCAACTTGTAATTTTTTGGGTTGTTTCTACTTTTGCCCAAACAAATGCAAATTTATTTTCGTTTTTTTCTGTAGCATTGGGAAGCTATATCCTGTCATACCCTAGACTGCCTCTCCGCTATGCCTTGGCAATACTCGGAAAATAATTGAATTTGTATGTTTTGCCATTGTGATACAGCAAAAGTACACCAGAGTTACGACCATCACTGGCACGCAAGTGAATAGGAAAAAAACCAACTTCTAATGTGCCACCACACAAAATATTTGCTAATTCTGTAGATGCGATTGTTCATTTTTTCCGTTTCCGAATTCATTTTTTTTTCACAAATATACTCCGGAGAGGTGTTGTTCTTTTGTAGCAACACTCCAAAGTAGTTGTCTTTCATTTTTGTTTTGGGGTATATAAAATTCTCAATACCCTTACCCCAGGGGAGGTGATGTAGCAGGAGCTGTAGCTTATCCTGCAACGTTGCCATGTTAACTTCGTGTCTCTAATATTCCAAAGCAAAAACAAACAAGTAAAAAGGCGTTAAGTTCGGCCGGGCCGAACTTTGGATACCCACCACCTCGGGAATATATGTAAACCACCTTTCATCAAAATTCGGTGGAAATTTCATACCTTATGTCCCATATCAGTTATATCAAAATATGTTCCGATTTGGACCAAATACTAAAAGTACACTAGCTATATCTAAAAATAAACCGATCTGAACCATATACGACACGGATGTCGAAAAGCCTAACATAAGTCACTGTGTCAAATTTCAGTGAAATCGGATTATAAATGCGCCTTTTATGGGGCCAAGACCTTAAATCGCGATATCGGTCTATATGGCAGCTATATTCAAATCTCGACCGATCTGGACAAAATTGAGAAGGACTTCGAAGAGCCTAACCAAACTCACTGTCTCAAATTTCAGCGACATCGGACAATAAATGCGTCTTTTATGGCCCCAAAACCTAAAACGTAGATATCGGTCAATATGGCAGCTATATCGAAATCTGAACCGATCTGTGCGATATTGCAGAAGTATGTCAAGGGGTTTAGCTTAACTCACTGTCCCAAATTTTGGCGACATCGGATAATATATAAGCATTTTATGGGCCCAAAACCATAAATCAAGAAATCGGTCTATATGGCAGCTATATCCAAATCTGAACCGATCTGGGCCAAATTGAAGAAAGATGTCGAAAGGCATAACACAACTCACTGTCCCAAATTTTAGCAAGATCGGATAATAAATGTGGCTTTTAGGGGACTTAGACCCTAAATCGGATGATCGGTCTATATGGCAGCTATATCCAAATCTGGACCGATCTGAGCCAAATTCACGGAGGATATCGAAGGGCCTAACACAACTCACTGTCCCAAATTTCAGCGAAATCGGATAATAAATGTGGCTTTTATGGGCCTAAGACCCTAAATTGGCATATCCGTCTATATGGCAGCTATATCCAAATCTGGACCGATCTGAGGCAAATTGACGGAGGATGTCGAAGGGCCTAACACAACTCACTGTCCCAAGTTTCAGCAAAATCGGATAATAAATGTGGCTTTTATGGGCCTAAGACCTTAAATCGGCCGATCGGTCTATATGGGGGCTATATCAAGATATAGTCCGATATAGCCCATCTTCGAACTTAACCTGCTTATGGACAAAAAAAGAATCTGTGCAAAGTTTCAGCTCAATATCTCTATTTTTAAAGGCTGTAGCGTGATTTCAACAGACAGACGGACAGACGGACGGACATGTCTAGATCGTCTTAGATTTTTACGCTGATCAAGAATATATATACTTTATAGGGTCGGAAATGGATATTTCGATGTGTTGCAAACGGAATGACAAAATGAATATACCCCCATCCTTCGGTGGTGGGTATAAAAAGTGACATAAAAAGTAATAATAAACATATCCATCCCTCCCAACTGGGTGAGCAATCCCCTTTCCCATTGGTTGGGCAAAGAGCGAGCATTGAGTAGAGGACTATTTTTGCCTTGGCCATAATCTATGGAAGACTTAGCAAACATGTGGAAAATAATAGCAAACAGAAACACTCACATACATGTACCTACACTCTTGTATGGTTTCATTCAGCAGAATTGAGGTTCAACAACTTGACATAAATCCATGAAGTGAAGAACGTGGAAATGTAAAGATTTCATTCAGACTTTTATTATAAAAATCGTATTTTTTAATGCCCAACTTGATATCTACACACATCCCAAACCTTGTCTGATAGCTTATCGTAGTATTGCTTAAAAAATCCTTTCTACTTTTGAATGATGTCCTTTGTTGTTGTCAACTGTCACAATGCTAAACCCGCTCTTCATTTTTGTGTGGAAGAAATATTTTTTTTTTGTAAATTACAACATTTAAAGTATATTTTTTCTATCTTTTTTTTTGACCACTTTAACCACTTGGTTCCGGTACATCACTGTTATCCACTCACACGTGTTACTGACAACCCTTGGTGAAAAAAAGAGTCATTTGGCAGTTCTGCTTTTGTGGTTGGTGGGTTCTTGCTTCGTATTCATCTGATTCGCATTTTTGTTTGGTCAATTGAATTATCAAGTTGAAAATGATGTCCTGAACTTGTTGACCTCTCCATATGAGTGTGGTAAGATGACCACAGGGTACGGATGTTAGCCGGAATTTGAATTATTTTAATAAATATGTTGTTGGTGTGGTAATATGTTTGAATTGTTGTGAGTTTCAAATCAACTCGTACCATTGCTAAGACGAGCAAAGAAATAGAGGTGGCAGCTTTATTTCAATAATCTAAATTTCAGAATTCATTCATCCACCTTGTGTTGTTGTTGCAACAGTTTGTTGTGTTCTATCTTACGTCTGCTTGATTGTGTTGAGTGTCAAGACCCAGGAACTCTGCGACTAAGATGGGGTGCATCCATAGGGATCTGGGTCTGAGTCGAGTGGGTCTGGCTGGGCAGTTAAACAGGTGACGTGTATTGTGCGGCCTCTGGTTACAATCGGGACATACATCTTGCACGATATACATCTTGCATCAATCCTTGCTCTGTAGGAGTTGAGACGGCTGCATCTGCGGGAACGTAATTGAGCCAGAACTACTTTGGTTTGCCGGGAGAGGTCAAATTCTTCGGGTGCAATGGGAGGCGGTCGTTCTCCAAGGACTACATTCACCCGGTAGCCAAGTACCGCATCTGCTACCGTGTCTGCATGAATGTTGTCTAGACCTGCTTGATGTGCCGCTTAATCTAAAGGTTCTCTCTTGTAGCGCTGAACCTCTCGCTCTAAATCATGTAGATCTACCTTAAGGCTAAGGATATGTATCCCCAAGATGATGATTTGGATGGTCTCTGTGATAACAGCCCAAAAGGTATTGCTTAGACAGCATGTAGTTATGTCCTCGCACTGGTAGGATCTTTGTCTCCTAATGGAGGTGGTCAACATGAGAACTAAGGAGATAGCCCGTCGCAGTTGGAAGAGCGGCATCGTGACAGATCTGAATATTATTTCACTTCGTGTCACAAAGTTAATGCACTGACGCTGCATAACTTACCACAGACCGGCCAATTGTTTTGTACGTGGTCTACAAGGTGCTGCCAGCAAGTGACCTGAGGACCTTGTTTCTACTTTTGACTTTATCGCAAATTGCTGTGGCATATGAGGAGAATGTGTAAGAGCTGTCAAATGTGACGCCAAGTATTTTGGGACACTTGATGGTCGGAATCATTTCTCCATCGACCATCACAGTAAGCTCAGTATTTAGTATCAGTGAACAATGTGGCTGAAGATTTGGTTTCAGATATCTTCAGATTTCTTGCAGCGAAATATGAGGCAAGTTCGTTGAGGTAGACGTTCAACCTCTCGCAGATGTTAAAAATGGGTGGAGGCCTGATGCCATGATCGTACAATCGTCCGCATATGATACGATCTTAATGCCGTCTGGAGGGGTGGAATGGAGGATAGGTAGAGGTTAAACAGTGCCGGAGATATCACCCCACCTTGGGGAACTCCCTGTTTCACTCTACGGTGCTTCGACTTCTTATCCCTAAATTCCACAAATGACTGGCGACCACACAGATAATTCACAACCCAGCGTTTCAAGCCTGGCTGGAGGGACGTGTTGACGATGTCCTCAAATAATTTGGCATGGATGACCGCGTCGAATTCCTTCGATAGTTCCAGTGCCACGAGGACCTTCCTATCACATGGCCAGGGCTGATTGAAGCCACTGCAAATGTGTGCGGTGGTGGCATGCAAAGCTGTTGTTGTGCTGTGCAGTCTCCGAAATCCATGTTGATGTTCGGCGAATGGAAATTCTCCTACGAGGCTTGGGAGGAGTAATGTCTCAAGCGTCTTTGCTAGTGAGAGAAGGGAGATCGGTCTGTACGACTCCCCCAAACTCGGGTCCTTTCCAGGCTTCAGTAGCGGGATCACTCTGCCCATTTTCCAGACATCGGGAACTATAAGAGTGTTCAATGACAGGTTGAGGACAGTGGTAAGGTACTCAACTCCAGGTAAATCCAGATTCCTCATCATCAATGTAGGCGCCACGGATGACATTTGTAACTTCGCCCTCCGTAAATTGTAATGGAGACCACGAATACGGCGAATGGCTCTCCTCCTTGCCCTGTCACTCTCGGGATGCACAATAAATTGATGGTTGAACAACCTGGCGCATCTCGTATATATTTCGCCAAAAGTGATTGAGGTCCTGTCATCCCGTCTACCGGGGTTCGAGAGTGACTTAACAGTAGACCACAGCTTGCCTAAACCGGTGCCTAAGTTTCATTGCTCCAAGTGTTCCAGCTTGTGCCTTGACTATTACTCTGAATCAGTGAAAAGACGAGTTGCAATCTGCACGAATAAATTCGACCGGTATTTTAGCTCATTCCGGTTCAATAGATTTCTTCAGCATATTCATATTGGCATATTTTTATACCCACCACATAGCATCTAGTCATTCCGTATGTAACACCTCGAAACACTGACCTGTAGCCACATAAAATATAAAAAATATATATTTTTGATCGTCTTAACATTCTTAGTCCCATACAAACCAATGTCCTGATTTGACATCTTAATCCACTAAAGGTCACAATTTTTATTCCATTAGGCTGAAATTTTGCAGGTAATGCTCTGTTACGACTTCCAGCTATCGTGCCAAGTGTGGTCTGAATCAGTATGTAAACTGATATAGCTCCCAAATAAACCGATCTTCCGATTTGACATCTTGATCCATTAGAAACCGAAATTTTTATCCGATTGGGCTGAAATTTTGCAAGTAGTATTCTGTTACGGCTTCCAACAATCGTGAAAGGTCTGGTCCAAATCGGTGAATAGTCGGTTATAGGTCCCATATTAGCCTATCTCTCGATTTGACATCATGAGCCTCCAGAAGCAGCAATGTCTATCCGATTTGGGTGAAATTTTGTACGTAGTGTTATGTTATGACTTTCCACAGCCATGGTAAGTATTGTCCAAAACGGTCTTGAAGCTTTAATTGTTGCCTGGTTTGACAGAAATTTGGTACTTAAAGTACTACTAATGCGACCTAAAATTAAGTACGTTTTTTTTAACTTTTAGCAGTATCCATGGTGCTGGGTTCTCAAGATTAGGCCCGGCTGAAATTATCACACTTTTACCTGTTTAGTATGTCTATGATCTACGAGCAAAATTTTACGTGCCCAGGGCTCCAAAGCAGCATTAAAAATGTTTTCCCAATAATAAATCGCATTTACTTTGACACCAGCCTGGCACTGGATAGCTATGAGCACAACACAGGCTGCAACTATGAGCTCCGATCTATATGGTTATCATGAGAAGCTCAGCGGAAAGGGCGCTTCCATATGTTGCAGATAGTGAAATACTCCATACAGAGAAGTTACAATTGCCGCCGCGGACAACCAGTGGTATCGAGTGGAGAGTCTCAGTGCGAGGTAGAGGTTGGGCGGCACCGGCTCTCGCGTAAATACCGAGTGCATGTGATGCTCGATACACAAATAAAAATAATTTAAAAAAAAAAACAACTTTTGTTGAAAAAGCGACGACAAAATTTGTTAATTTTCCTGCGACAATTTATTTTGAATCTCAACGAACCAAAGTAAAACAAGGGAAAATAAAACAAAAATAAGTAACATAACCTCTTATTGTGCCATGCTGCGGCACTGCTTCGGTTGGTGGTGGTTTTATTTTCTATATTCGGCTCGCGGGCTGTTGCTTTTTTCTCGTTTACTTCTTGATCTCGGTTTTGTCTCTGCCAAATCAATTTTACTAATTTTGCCACGCATCCTCTAGCCTACCGACATCATTTGTTTTATGATAAATTAACGCGATAACTAATTCTGCGTAGTAATAAGTTGCTCATTAGTTTAAATTTCAAATAAATGTAGGAACCACTTACATTTTTTTAACATTTAAAACATTAACATTATTTAATACGTGATACATATTTTTTTAATTCGAATTTAAAAAAAAATTGAGTTTAAAGAAGAAATAACAAAATAATGATTTGGTCACACGAGGCACCCGAACTTGGGCTTGCAAAACATGAGTAGCATGAAAATCCACAACATTTCAATTATTTTGTCTGTCAATTCTCTACAAACCTACTTCAACAATGAATGTCTTCAATTCAATGCTAAAATTCGTAGGGAATTAACTGCTTCACATACAAATTTAGTTGTTTGTTTTTTTCTTAGAGTTTGAAAAAAGTGAACATAAAATCATGCAAATTCAAATTTGCCAATGAATATCCCATTAAGAACAGGAGCAAACTTCACATATCAATGAGTTTCCTCTAAATTATGTAGTTTTGACTACAACGTACATACAAATCTTTGGACCTGCTAAAGTTAAATAGGCAATGGCCACCACGTTCCCACTGCGATCGATCCAGCAATCGGAATCGGAACAATCGTATCGGTTGGAACAAGCTTGTTCACCCATAGGAGCTTGACAAGGATCACTGCCTCAACATGCAATTGTGCCTACTACAACAACATCTTTGACGCCAGGCTCCACGAAAACGATTGGAAATTGGAGGTCATCGGCGCTCACATGTCAGATTTTTCTTGTCAGAGAACACCATGTTCGGAAATTCACCACATTCGTGAAAGCGCAGTAACTAAAATGCACTTTCCACTTTTTTTCGTGTGTCCGGTCCTTTGGTGCAAGATAGTGTGTCTTGTACGTCTTAACCTTGATCTCTGTTCGAGATATTTTCAAATCTCTTGCCATTCGCTTGCCTTCACTTGCCGAACACTATCAGGTGTTGTTGCAGTATTTTTGGACCACCACCATGGCGTGATGCTACCAGTATCACTAACGAGGTATTTGAGTTCCCCAATAATAACCGGCGATTTTGCAGCTTCCATGGCGAATTTCTTTCTTTTTTAAAAACTCCGAAGCAAATGGTTTTTGTACCTTTATTCATTTATTACCAGCTGGCCCGATGTGCTTCGCCACACCCTTAAGTGTCTGCCTCCTTTTGACATGATCTATATTCGTATTTAACTCTCAAATACCGTTCATTAGAATCCCATGTTGTCCCTTTCGGTATACATATCCACTTGGTGCATAATATAGGGGTGGGGCGACCCCCCAGAAATTGACCCAAATGTGTTGTTAAAGAGACTCCAAATTTGTATATAAGTTTCGTATTTTACTTCCAATTAGCTTTCATTGACTATACCTATATTGACCAATTTGTAAACATTTAATTTTTGGGCGGCTGTTTGACAGTTGGGGGACCTTCCGATGCTTGGGTTCATATTTTTAGATGAAGTTCCTACTCTACTCTTAAATACCCTTTGTTTGCTACCAATATTGTCCCAATCGGTAAACATGTCCATTTGGGTGGGTTTTCGGGGCGGGGAGTCCGAACTGGTTGTTTGATCCCAAAGTTTCATATCAATTTTCAGTTACCATAAAAATTTTGTATGCCACAATATTTCGCTTAAATCAGTGCACTCATCTCCGAGATCTGGCATATTTAAAAATTGGAGTAAGGGGGAAGGTCCACTGTGGTAATCACGCTATAGACTATATCGTGAATTAGCTCCCATATATATAACGATCTCCACATATACAGTCTTTGTCTTATAAATGCCGCATTAATTGCAATAATACCCAATATCTGTATCGAATGTGGTCCACATCGGACAATATCTTGATATAGCTTCCATATAGACCAAACTTCCGAATTGAAGATTGAAGACTCTCTACGTTCGGCTAGTGAAACAAATATTCTGTAATGGTTCAAAGGATTATATATATTTTAAGAAATGTTCATTTGGCAGCCACCTCGAAGTCTCAGCTGGCTTCGGAATGTACAAAAAACAATAAAAAATAAATAAATACAAATGGTGTCTAAGCATTATTTTCAAATAGCACAATTAAGCAAAGAAACCACCTGCTTAAGTATTTATTTTATTTATGTGATGACTTTTTCAAAACTTCTTTTAAAATTCTAACAATATTGGTTCAGCTCTTAAGACTTTCAGAGAAAAATTGCATTTCCTCTCTATCAGGAACAAAATGTTCTTGTTGCCCAAAATGACCTTCACGTAATAGCAACATCATCATCAAGTCAATAGCCATAAAGCGGCAATTTAAAACTTTGGTCGCAGTGGTAAAATGACCTATCAAACTTTTGCTGTCATCACCCGCTCTTATTCTTTTATGAAGAGTAGGAGAAGTTGAGTTGTCATTAACCAATACCATTGTGCAACTTAAGTTTAGTATGAGAACACCTGATGATGCTGCTGTCGATGGGGATAATTTGCAAGTTGGTCATTTTCATGAAGCAAAAGGCGATAACAGTAATTCTGGTAGCTTTACAGAGACACTGACGCAATTTTGGCACTTTTACACTTAATTTATTGTGTTATGTTCTTGCATTTTTAACAGTGCCAACTAGCTGAGTCCGAAACGTTCCACTGTAGCGTTCTTTTATAACAGACGACTCGTTCTCCTCTCCCAAATACCCGTTTCGGTTTCGATCGATTGGCCACTTCAGGGTTTCTGTGGGTGGGACACTTGGTTCCAAATTTTGATATCAGATTCGGGGTTTTGGGATACTATTGGAATACATAAAAAATCGGTTCACGCATCTTCGAGACATTGCATTTTCTAAATTTTGGTAAGGTTAGGTAATTCGAAGGTAGAGTTATAAACTTAAATATCCTACAAATATGTAAAATTGCATCCTTTAGGTGATCAAGAAGCTGAATATATTTACATCATGTTGAAAGCAATAAAGGAACTCAAATTCTCAATTTCAGCCAAATTAAAAAAGAATAATTGGATAAGCCATAGTGTATAACTTTAGTATTACGGTACTTTTTTTTTATACCCACCGCCGAAGAATGGGCGTATATTCATTTTGTCTATTCGCTTCTAAACACATCGAAATATCCATTTCCGTAAAAATCTAAGACGATCTAGACATGTCCGACCGTCTGTTTAAGTCACACTACCGTCTTTAAAAATAGTTTATTGAGCTGAAACTTAACATAGATTCCTTTTCTGTCTATTGTCAGATTAAGTTTGATGATGGTTTATATCGGATTATATCTTGATATAGCCCCCATTTAGTCCGATCTGCCGATTTAAGGTCTTAGGCCCATTAAAGCTACACTTGTTATCTTATTTCTCTTAAACTCGGAACAGTGAGTTTTGGTGGGCCCCTAGACATCGGTGTTCAACACGACCGAGATCAGTCTATATTTGGATTTAAAGCTGCCACATATACCGATCGCTCAATTCAAGGTCTTGGGCCGATTTGCTGAAATTTGAGACAGTGAGTTGTGTTAGACCCTTCTTCAACATCCATGGCTGGCCCTTCGACAGCCCTAAGGATCAAATCGGTCCAGATTTGAATATATCTGCCATATATACCAATATTCCTAGTTAAGCTTTTAGGTCCATAGAAAGTGAATTCATTAACCGATTTCGCTGAAATTTAGCACAATGAGTTTTGTTATGCTCCTCGACATTCGCACCGATTATGGTCAAAATCGGGTTATATTTGGATATAGCTGCCAAATATACCGATCTTCCGATTGAAGTTCTTGTAACATAAATGTAACGGAGCTATGCTACCCAAAAACAAAAATCGATTTCAAACCCGAAATTAATTTATCCAATTAGTTAACTGAAAAATTAACTGAATTACGAAAATGATAATATCAATCACCAATATTTTAAAAAATAATTGAAAATATTTTTAATTGAAAATTTTGATTAATTTTTCAATCACGAGAATGATAATATCAATCACCAATATTTTAAAAAATAATTGAAAAAATTTTCAATTGAAAAAACTTCATATTCAATTAAAAAAAACATGGATTTTTTTGAAATTTTCAATTAATATTTCAATTGATCCAATTAAAATAATTGAAATTTCTGAAATTGTCAACTAATTTCTAATTGGTCCAATTAAAACTGATTGAAATTTTTTGAAAATTCCAATTAATTTCTATATTTGGTACACAGATGTTTACCTCCTAGAACATGAACTTGAGGTGTATTGTTTGGGGAAAGCTCCCTGTGCATTCGTATAAAAAAACGCTCTACCAGAGATTTGTTATTGTTATCGTAGCAGTGTGTTTTGCACTGATTAGGCAGCACTTGGCCAATGAAGGACTCCATCGGGTTAATACGGCATGTAGAACCGGCTGCCATAGACTTGTCGAAATGAAGGACTTATGGGTTTTTGAAATCTCCATCCCTTTATATAGCCATTAATTGAATTTACTTAAGCACCATATTTGAAATTTTTTAAGATTCGATTAAAATAAGACTGAATCAATTAATTTTTAATTGAAAATTACAAAATTTTATTTCAAGATTGTGTATGAAAAAATATTCAGATTCAATTAAAAAATTGAATCTCAATTCAAAAATCAATTAATTTTTTAATCGAAAATGGCAAAAATTTCAATCACGACTATAATTGACAAAAATTCATATTCAACTACAAAATTATTGAATTAATTAATTTTTTAATTGAAAGCTATTTTATTCTCAATAACATTTTTAATTGAACTTTTTTTGCAATTCTTTTTATACCCTCCACCATAGGATGGGGTATACTTATTTCGTCATTCTGTTTGTAACTCCTTGAAATATTCGTCTAAGAACCCATAAAGAATATATATTTTCTTGATCGTGGTGACATATTATGTCGATCTAGCCATGTCCGTCCGTCCGTCTGTCTGTTGAAAGCACGCTAACTTTCGAAGGAGTAAAGCTAGCCGCTTGAAATTTTGCACAAATACTTCCTATTAGTGTAGGTCGGTTGGTATTATAAATGGGCTATATCGGTGCACGTTTCGATATAGGTGCCATATAAACCGATGTAGGATCTTGACTTCTTGAGCCGCTAGAGGGCACAATTCTTATCCGATTTGGCTGAAATTTTGTATGACGCGTTTTATTATGGCTTCCAACAACTGTGCTGAGTATAATTTAAATCGGTCCGTAACCTGATATAGCTGCCATATAAACTGATCTGGCGTCTTGACTTCTTGAGCCACTATAGGACGCAATTATTATCCGATCTGGCTGACATTTTCATGAGTTGTTTTGTTATGACTTTTAACAACTGTGCTAAGAATAGTTCGAATCAGTCTTGATATAGCTGCCATATAAACCGATCTTGGGTCTTGACAGGGAGCAATTCCTATCCGATTTGGCTGAAATATTACACGACGTGTTTTGTTATGACTTCCAACAACTGTATTAAGAATGGTTCAAATCGGTTCAAAACCTGATGTAGCTGTCATATAAACCCATCTGGGGTCTTGACTTCTTGAGCCACTAGAGGACGCAGTTATTATACGATTTGGCTGTAATTTTGCATGAGGTGTTTTGTTATGACTTTCAACAGCTGTGCTAAGAATAGTTAAAATCGGTCCATAACCTGATATAGCTGCCATATAAACCGATCTGGGGTCTTGACTTCTTGAGCTACTAGAGGGCGCAATTATTATGCAATTTAGCTGAAATTTTGTACAATGACTTCTCTCATGACCTTTAACATAAGTGTCGAATATGGCATGAATCGGTTTATAACCTAATACAGCTCCTCTATAAACCGATCTCCCTATTTTACTTCTTCCGCCCCCTAAAGTGCGCAATTCTCACTAAATTTGGCTGAAATTTTTTTACTTTTTTTTGAATATAAAATGTAGTTCCTACACAGAAAAAAATAAAACTGAGTTTAATCACAAAATTAATTGATGCAATTAAGGTTTTAAATTGAAACTGCTTCAATCATGAAAATTTTAATATCAATCTCAATATTTGAATTAAATTTCAATTTTAAAGGTGCATATTCAATTAAAAAAATGATTGAAATTTTATAATTTTCCGCCTAATTTTTTAATTGGTCTAATTAAAAAGATGTTTGAAATTTTCAATACATTTTTTAATTGTTCAAAATAAAAAATGAATGAAATAACCTCTCCAATTATTTTTTAATTGAATCTTTTAATTAAAAACACCGAAAGTGCACATGTTTGCGAAAAGCGCGCCGTAAAGGGTGCACCCTCGATTTCGATGCAACTTGATTCACATAAGTATGTTAAGCTCTTGAAACACTAATTTGAGTTTTATGTTTGGGTTCATGACCACTGCTTAGGCACAAAATACACCCGCGGGTTTTAAAACAAAAAATTGCGGATGTTTGGGAGTGTTGATATAGACTTGCCGCAATGTAGGACTTATGAGTCCTTAAAATATCTTTCCTATGTTATATGATGGTAAAAGAAAATCAAAGGCTACATTGCTGAAATGCAAGGGAAAATATTGATTGCCAATTATAAAGGTAAGATAGTAGTCGCGTTTAGGCCTAGCTACTGACATATACTAACAGTAATTAATATATTTTTGTAGCATTAAATTTACGATTTACGCAGGAAGTAACCCCAAATGTTATGGGGAAGTAACCCCAAATGTTATGGGGAAGTAACCCCAAATGTTATGGGGAAGTAACCCAAAATGTTATGGGGAAGTATAATCCGATTCAAATAAAAAACTGATTGAAAGAACTTATTGTTTTCTTGAAAAAGATAAAATTTTCAGTCAAATTTAATACATAAACACTTTTCAGATTCTAATCGAAATATGATTTAATCAATTAATGTTTTAATTGAAAATTGTCTAAATTTAAATCACGATCGTAATTAAATAATTTTTTAGTTGAAAACGTTTTTATTTTATATTACATTTTTTAATTGAAAAAAATGTTTGTGATATTTTCTTCTGTGTCCATAACGATAATTGAATGTCAGCAATTGAATGTTCACTGCTAAGTTAGTGCTAAGCAGTGCTAACCAATTGCAGCATTTTTTGTTCAAATCACGAATAACGCCTTAATGCTGCACAGAAACTGGCAACATATGTGGAATATCTGTCTCTCCGTGTTCTATTATACATCTTGAGAATATTGAAGGAATTCAATTAGAAGTCACAAGGTGTCTTAACTTAGAAAATTCCACCTAAAAGGAATAGATGCATAGAAGTCAAATTTGAAGATTGCTTTAAATGGGATTTTATCTAAATCTTCACATGAATCAGTTTGACGAACGAAATTTACGCCTTAGAATAAAACCGCAAAGTTTTGGTTTAAATTATTACAACAAAAGTTGAGAAATAAATTTCATATGAAAATAAAAAAATTCTTATCTTAAAATGACTGTATTTTTATACTCAAACTAGCTGACCCGGTGTGCTTCGCTACGGGCCGCTTCTGACGTGGACCAAATTTGAAAATGATTTATATTCGAATTTAACTCTCAAATAACTTTCATTAGAGTCTCACATTGTCCCGTTTGATATGCGTGTCCATTTGGGGCATAATTTTGAGGTGGGGCTACTCCCTGGGATTTGACCCAAATTTTTATATAAGTTTCTTATTTTACTCTCAAATACCTTTCGTTTGAATCTCATATTGTCCCAAACGGCCCACATGTCAATTTGAAGGGTGATTTTTTGGTTGGGTGCGACTCCCTGGGTCTTGACACCAATTTTTTTATAAAAGTTTCGTATTCTACTTCCAATTACCTTTCATTTGATACCCATATTACCCCCATCGGTAAGCATGTAATTTTTGGGCGGTTTTTGGAAGTGGAGCGGGCCCCCAAATTTGTATATCAAGTTCGTACCATACTCTTAAATACCTCTCATTTGATACCTAAACTGTCGCAATCGGTAAACATGTCCTTTTTATGGGTTTGGGGTAGGGTTATTTGACCCCAAAGTTTTATACCAATTTTGTGTGTATGGGTTACCAAAATGGGGCATACAAACTTTCGCCTAAATCGATGTACCCATCTCCGAAATCTGGCATTTTTGAAAATTGTGGTTAGGGGGAAGTTCGGCCACCTCGCTCGTATCATAAAATGGGATACCATTTATTCATCCTCTACCATCTACGCAAATTTCATGAAAATCGGTCCAGCCATCGTTAAGTCTATAGAAACACTTTCATTTTTAGACAATAGATAAAATAGTTTTTATTAGAAAACAGCATTGAACCTTATTTGAAACATTTCCTATTTTTAAACTTTGATCTATTCTCTTGTTGACCAAACTATTGTAGTTGGTGGACGGGGCTTTTATTTTATTTGTCTTTTGTCATTGTCTTTCAGTCGCCATTGACACTGCTGCTGTTTTTTTTGGTGCCGGTGATGATGATTCTACCATTTTGCCATTTTAATGGCCATCATAATCATCTGGCCAAATGGTGATGGCTTTTCGTAGCTCCAATCCGTATTTTCCTCTCACTTCGTTCCATTTCGTTGCCTCTTTGTTGTTTGTTTATTATGTCGCAAGTTTAAAGTTGTTGTTTCTTTATGCTCCAACGAGCAAGAAAATACATTTTTGTTCTTCCTTCTGAAGTCGAGTTAATGGTTCTATGGGTTATAACAATAAAAATGTTATTAGTCCAACAAACTTTTAGTGGTGTTTATTTTGCTAGAAAAAAAAAACTAAGAAAAAATAACAAAAACTCATAACCGTGACCATGGAATGCTGACGACATTGAATGGATGAACTAGATATAGCCAAGTGCCATTAAGGTGGATGCTGCACCTGTACGACTCTTTAGAAAGGACATCATATAAAGTTCTTGTTAAACTCATTACAGCATGAACTTCAGTTGGAGTAATATAGGGAAACCAGAAGTATTATATATAAATTAATAATATGAAAGAGATTATAATAATAAATGCGATAATATTAGTTAATTAGCCCCATAGGATGGGGGTATACTAATTTCGTCATTCTGTTTGTAACACCTCGAAATATGCGTCTAAGACCCCATAAAGTATTCTTGATAAAGTATTCTTGATCGTCATGTCATTTTAAGTCGATCTAGCCATGTCCGTCCGTCCGTCCGAAATACTTTTCGTTAGTGTAGGTCGGTTGGTATTGTAAATGGGCCAAATCGGTCCATGTTTTGATATAGCTGCCATATAAGCCGATCTTGGGTCTTGATTTCTTGAGTCTCTAGAGATCGCAATTCTTATCCGATTTGACTTAAATTTTGCACGCGGAGTTTTGGTGTCACTTCCAACAAAGGCGCTATGTATGGTTCAAATCGGTCCATGTTTTGATATAGCTGTCATATAAACCTATTTGGGGTCTTGACTTCTTGAGCATCTAGAGGACTCAATTCTCGTCCGATTTAACTGAAATTTTGCACGTAGTGTTTTGGTATCACTTTCAACAACTGTGCTAAGTATGATTCAAATCGGTTCATAATCTGGTATAGCTGTCATATAAACCGATCTTGGATCTTGGCTTCTTGAGCCAATAGAGCGCGTAATTCTCATCCGATTTGGCTAAAATTTTGCATGAGGTGTTTTGTTATGACTTCCAACAACTGTGCTAAGTATGGCGTAAATCTGTTTAGAACCTGATATAGCTGCCATATAAACCGATCTGGAATCTTGACTTCTTGAACCTCTAGAGGACGCAATTCTCATCCAATTCGGCTGACATTTTTTACAACGGCTTCTCTCATGACCTTCAACATATATGTCCCATATAAACCTATCTCCTGATTTTGCTTCTTGAGCCCCTACAAGGCGCAATTCTTATCCGAATGAACTGAAATATTACACAATGACTTCTACAATGTTCAGCATTCATTAATGGTCCGAATCGGACTATAACTTGATATAGCTCCAATAGCATAACAGTTCTTATTCAATATTCTATGTTCCATCGCGCTTTTGGTCTTCCCGGTTTGCGTGTACCACCGTGTTTGCCTTCAAAAGACTTCGTTGCTGGAGCTCCTTCATCCATTCTGACAACATGCCCTGGCCAACCCAGCCTTTGTATTTTGATACGTGTTACTATGCTATCGTCGTCATACAAGCTCATACAGCTCGTGGTTCATACGTCGCCTATATTCTCCATTAACGCAAACTGGTCCATATATTTTACGAAGCACTGACTCATCTGCTTTCACAAGTATCCATGCTTCCCAACACGGGTAGTATTAGTGTCTTGTATAGTGTAATCTTCGTCTGTCGAGAGGTGGCCTTGTTTCTAAACTGCTTACTTAGTCCAAAGTAGCATCTGTTTGCCAGTATTATTCTTCGCTCAATCTCAAAACTAGTGTCATTCGTTTCGGTTACAGCGGTGCCGAGGTAGATAAAGTTACTCACTATCTCAAAGTGGTTCTCAACTTTCACCATTTTCTTTATCTGCTCGGTTGTACAAGGCGTTTGGGAGTTGAAGCCATCCATTTCGACTTATCTCCAAACCCATTTTCACAGACTCTCTTTCGATTCTTTCAAAGGCTGCAGTTACTACTTCCGGTGACCGACCTATGATATCGATGTCGTCGACATAGGCGAGAAGCATGTGTTCTCTTGTGATTAGTGTGCCATATCTATTCACATCTGCATCTCGTATAATCTTCTCTAGCAGGATATTAAAGAGCTCAAACGAAAGGCTGTCTACTTGTCTGAAACCTCATTTGGTATTAAATGGTTCCGAGAGATTCTTTCCTATTCTTACTGAGGAACGCGTATCAGCAAGTGTCATTCTGCAGAGTCTTATTAATTTTGCAGGGATACCAAACTCAGACATGGCTTTAAATACCTTTGAACGTAAAGCAGTATCGAAGGCGGCTTTGTAGTCAACAAAGAGATGATAGGTGTTGATTTGTTCTTCTCTGGTCTTTTCCTTTCTGTGTACGGGACATAGTATGCTGATCGGGTATGCGTTCTTTTTGCCAGATCGCGCAGATAAGCTGATGCATACGCTTTATCAGTCGCCTCCGGTCTTAAATAGTTCAGCGGGTAACCCGTCGGCCCTTGCTGCCTCGTTGTTTTTTAGTCGGGTCACTGCTACTTGGAACCCATTCTGACTAAGAGATAAACATTCTGTACCATCATCAGGGATTGGTTCTGCGGTATCCTCTTCGCCGCCAACGTCGGACACAAATGGTCTTTCCATATCCTCAGCATGTTATCTGTGTCAGTTACCAGATTTCCTTCTTTGTCTCCGCAGGAGGATGTGCCTGCACCAAAGCCATCGGTTTGATGTTTAATTCTTTGGTAGACTTTCCGGACTTCATTCTGACTCCTGTACATCTCAATTCGCTCACACTCACGTCTTTCCATTTTCTTTTTCTTTCTGCGGAATAGACGTTTCTCCTCTCTCCTTGGTCTGGTCATCTTTGTCTTCCGTCGAGGCATGTGCACAAATAAGGCTGATGTTGAAGAACTTGGCTTTTATGCGGATTGTGGCTAGCCTCTCATCCACCGGAGTAAAGCTTGAGACAAGGTGTTTCAGTCTCCGACTAACCACAAATCCACAGCCAAATTCATGCCTCGTGTTATGGCAGCTATAGTATAGTTAGCACCTTCTCTATAAAGAGTGACAAAAATACGCATAAATATTACTCCAATGCCTTTTCCTGGAACCGAAAACAAATTAAGACGGTATTTCTAGTAATACCTTTTTATAATGCCTCGAAAAAATTTCATAAATATTTTTTTGGAGTTTGTTTCATTTCCTTAATTAGGAATTATTTCATAATGAAATAATGTCCGCACAGTATCGAGTAAGTAAACTGAACTAAAATGAAATATTCCCCAAAACAGTTTTGGGGGTTATATAATTTTTTTGCGTTGGAGGTTATTTCGTAGCCCCAAAGATTTCAAAAATTGCGAAATTCTAAATTATTTTGAAACTATAAGAACGCCAACAAATGGGCTTTGTGTCACCATTTTTTGTGCCTTATAGCCACTATGTGATTAGGGCTTTAACGCCAGATTAGGGCTTTAACGCTCAAAATCAATTGGTAACAGGTCGTCGCACAGTGTTGCCTCTTCATACATTCGTTGGACAAAAATAATTAAAGTTAACATAGATCTCTAAAATGTGCACAATTTTGAGGTATGGTCCTAATCGGCCCATTTCCTGATAAAGCTCCCATATAAACCGATCTCTCGCTTTAACTTCTTGAGCTTCTGGAGTTTGCAATTATTGTCCGATTTGGCTGAAATTATGCATGATGACCTCTGTCACTTCTACAACTACAATAAGTATGGACCTAATCGGTCTGTAGCCTGATATAGCTCCCATATAAACCGATCTATCGATTTAACATTTTGAGCCTCCAGAGGGTACAATTTGTATCCGATTTGGCTGAAATTTTGCAAAATGACTTCGGCTATGACTCTGCCATATATGGTCCAAATCGGTAAATAACCTGATATAGCTCCCATATAAACCAATCTCTTGATTTGAAATCTTAAGCCTATAGAAGGCGTTTACTTTAATTGTGTTTTCCGTTTAAATTATTTCCGGCGTGAACATTTGGGTTTTGGTGTTTTCAGGGGACTATAGTAAAATGTTCCGGCAAACATTTTTACAGAATATTTTGATATGCTTAAATCCTATTTTAAATGATTTTTTAGCCACCTTTCTACAAAAGGGCCGAAAAATGCGTTTTTATACACACCACCGAAGGATGGGGGTATATTCATTTTGTCATTTCGCTTGCAACACATCGAAATATCCATTTCCGACCCTATAAAGTATATATATTCCTGATCACCGTAAAAATCTAAGACGATCTAGCCATGTCTGTCCGTCTGTCCGCTTGTCTGTAGAAATCACGCTACAGCCTTTAAAAATAGCGATATTGAGCTGAAACTTTGCACAGATTCTCTTTTTGTCCATAAGCAGGTTAAGTTCGAAGATGGGCTATATCGAACTATATCTTGATATGGCCCCCATATAGACCGATCCGCCATTTAAGGGTCTAAGGCCAATAAAAGCCACATTTATTATCCGATTTTGCTGCAATTTGGGACAGTAAGTTGTGTTAGGCCCTTCGACACCCTTCTTTAATTTGGCCCTGATCGGTTCAGATTTGAATATAGCTGTCGTATAGACCGATATAAATATATATTTTTTCGATTCTTCTTATTTTAAGTCTTTTTTTAAAGCTTAGTAAAAAATTTCATAATAATTTTCATTTTTGAATTTTGCATTTTTGTCCACCGGGGAAACACTGTGCACCGTGAGGCCATTGCACCTCATTCGTTAACGCGAGGACATCGGATACTAAATTGGCCATCAGGGCAATACCAACCAGGACGGCAAAGGTAACGTTACTAAAGATCATGGAGTCTAAGAAGGAAATAAGCGCCTTCTCTGAAAATGACACGATTCACATTTTTTGGATGCCGGACCATAACGGCGTACGAGGGAATTAAAAAGCGGTCGATTTGGCAGTGAATGCCAGAGAACTGACGTCAATAAACTTGGTTAGTCCGCAGCCTTTCGGGTCGACGCAGTCCGCGTAAGAAGCGTGAGCGAACACTGGAATTGTGAAAGAGTCGGTTTGTAGGACGGCGAAAATCCTATGGGGAGATCCGGATCGTGAAAAGACGAGGCTTTTACTGAAAGGAAGTAAAAAGGAAAGGAAGTATAGCTTTCGGTATCATAACTTGACACATATGACTAGAAGCGCATTTATGCAGAATAAGTGCGGTAAGTGCAGAAGTCATTGTCCGGCTAGAAGCACCGACACTTATATCATCAGCCGATACAGTAAATGTTTACTGAAAATCGAACCGGTATCAATTCATCCATAGCAGTTTGTGTGTTTACAATGTTTTTACCACAGACACCTATCTACATGCAATGTTTAAAGAGTTTTTAAGACTTAGTTTTTAAACCTTTATCTCAATCCGAAGTCATCGAATAGTCACCATAAACTTTTGTTGTTGAAGCGTTCTTATAACATACATTTGTTGTTGCTCTTTCAGGATTTCTATTAATTTTAAATTTCTCTCGCTGGACATTTTACACTGTCCAATTTTTTGTTTTAAAGTTTAGTTCCGGTTAAGCGTGTGTAACCATTTCCGAAAATATTTGAGAGTGCCGTAAAACTAGTTCACTTTGTCGAGGATGAAAAAAAGAGGAATGAGCAGTCCGTGCTGAACCGTGGAAAAAGGACTTTTGAAGTGCACAGACACACACTTCATTAAAATACAATTTCATGGGAATCGTATGGAAAGGCAGTTGATTATAAAATTGGCTTTTAAATTCCACTCGTAAAACTAACAACGTGAAACCAACCAAATCTGTAGTGTCTGGCGACCGGAGTAGGAGATGGTTGGTTGCTGGCAATGTGTGCGACCGTTGCTTCGCAAGCGCATGCGCCCAAGCGCGTTGAGCGCACATGTCCTTAATGTCAAAACAATGGAATTGTATACATTAAATTTACAACATAATGCAATGTAACATATCCAGCAGAGGCCAAGGGGAGAGCGAGCGGCCCAGGGGCTGGGAGATTATAAAGACATACAATTCGAGCACACATCATCGTCATCATCAACCCTAATCATGTTTTGCATACAAATCCCAACACGACACCGCACACTGATTGCCCACAAGAGCTGCTGTTGCTGTTTGTACATAGATCCCCGCTGGCAATGCCAATGCAACTTGGCTACTGCACCACCACCGTTTCAAATGTTCCGGCAGCAAATGCCGCCCTTGTGCATAGTTTGGAAATTTGAGTATTTCAAATTGAATTAACATTGACTGACGACAAAACATCATTGTCCCTTTACATATTTCGTTTTTCATTTGCCAAAGATTCGGACGGGACAAGATGAGTTGCATCCGTTGTTGGATTGGGTTGCAGATCTGTCTGTGCTGTGAGTTTTTGTCCCTCAATCCTCATATGCAGATTATTTCATGAAAACAATTGAAGATTGAAATAATTTCATTGAAAACAACATCTAAATCAATGAAAGAAGGGCTTTCATTTTTTCTAGCCATAAGCAAGAAATCAACGCATTGACGAAATCATCATCAACATTCTCATCATTTGACAAGGGTCGTCCCTCTGCCGTTTGTCTGTGAACGTTGTGTGCATGAAAGGAGCAACTCAGCAAGGCTTGTTATGGGGAGCTATTTTTGAAATTCTACACCTGGTCAAAACAATTGTAGTAAAACTGTTAATATTTTGTAAATTTGTGATGGAATTAAGGCAGCATTTCAAGGAATCTCATGCATCATGTTGAAGGGGGAAAATAATGAGGAAATCGAAGAATTTATGTAAATTTGTTGTAGCGCTTCTAACTACGAAAACATACTTTTTGATATCATAAAACTTACTGAAACTAGAAAAACTGAATTGGAAGTGTATGCTCGAAATGGAACCTGAATCCGAGGATAGTCCACTGGCTCTACAACAGGGCTATTAAATCAATACTTACTTACGCCTCAGTAGTTTTGTGAACTGCGATGGAGAAACTGCAACTGAAGGATAATACAACAGAATCAGAGAACATGTTGTCTTGACTTAGGCGGGGCAATGAGAACCACGCCCACCAGGGCACTGGAAACTATGTGAGATATCCGACCCATTGACATACAGATCAAGTGTGAGGCAGCCCCTGCGGCTGCGGCTATGAGACTTAAGACGATGAGAGAATGGATAGAGGATAAGCTACGTTAGGAAACCTGGTAGGAATGGAATAGGTCGGATACATTTCATGACACTTGGGGTCGAGTACGAGGAACTGCGGCCTGCATTTCAGTTTTGGATTAACGGAACCCTATCTGAAAGTTCATGCTACCCCGATGGATCAAAGCTAGAGGACGGAGTAGTAGTTGTTGTTAAATGAATGTAAAAACACCCTTTTATATTACTACTTTTAATTTTGTTAACCTATCGAGTAGACATTGTCATTTAGTATTTCTGTATTTTCATATGAATATATAATTTTCAGTTTGAATAAAACATTTAAACACAATAGGTTATGGGCCTATAGACACGCAAGAATAATTTTTTTCAATCGTTTTTTTTGTGAACAAAAAAATTTTTTGAGAAAAATTTGGCCAGCAACCAATTATCAACTCCTTTAGAGCGATTAAAGGGCAGGGAGAATTTTGATGTCTGGAAGAGAAAGCAAAATCATTATTGGTGATAAAAGGATGCTGGAAGGCTGTCAAGGAGGCAATGCCCAACACGGAAGTTGACGAAAGAGCTTTAGCAGAAATTATGCTAATGATTGACCCCAATAATTATGGACACATCGCTACACAACGACTGCCAAAGCTGCATGGGATGCATTGCTTAAAGCGTATGAAGATACAGGACTAACTCGGAAAGTCGAGCTATTGAAGCAGCTGGTCAATATTAAGTTGAAGGATTATACATCTGTTCAAGACTATGTAAATGAGCTGGTTATCATGGCGATCAAGGTAAACAACGCAGGCCTCAATAAAGAAGATGAACTAACAGCTTCATTGATGTTAGCTGGATTGAGCGACGATTTTAAACCTTTGGTAATGGCCGTAGAGAATTCTAAAGAAAAATTGACCGTTGATATTGTCAAGAATCTTTTGTTGCAAGACGCAAAGTTCGACCAGACCTGTGAAAAAGATGCTGTTCTTCAAGCCAAATCAAGCAAGAAGACCAAAAAGCAATTCGTCTGCTATAATTGTAACAAGATTGGCCACATCTCTAAAAATTGTCCAAACCGAAATTACTCCAACCAAGCTGTCAAAGGAAAATCTGGTAAGAAGTCTGAACTTTTATTTGCTAGATCTGAATCTGTCCTCTGTGCAAATGCCTCTACCAATGCGAGCACAAATGCTTCGTCGTGGTATATAGATAGTGGTGCAAGTAACCACATGATCAATTTTGATGAGTATATGTATAACAAGAGGAATGTTGAAGGAAGGAAGATCATTGTGGCAAATAAAGAAGAACTTCAAGTGAAGTGCGTTGGAGATATAGACTTGGAAGTTAACCAGGGAAAGAAATCGGGCCTTGTGACAATAAAAGATGTGGAATATGTTCCAAATTTATGTGCAAATTTGCTTTCTGTCAGACAAATCACCAGAAATGGTAAAAAAGTTATATTTGAAGGTGATTCGTGTAAAATTGTTGGTGGCAGAAAGAATGTTGTGGCTTCTGAGAAGGTAACCAATGATTTATACCGCTTGGAATGTAATACTGGCAGTTCGAATTCAAACGCATTTTCGGTTACTAATGATTTTAATATTTGGCATCGCAGAATGGGGCATATTTGCAACACAAATTTAGAAGCAGTAAAAAAGGCAAGTTTTGGAGTTAATTTTTCTATGAAAAATTTGGATCCGTGCACGGTGTGTGTAAAAGGCAAACAGACTCGTAAACCGAATAGAGAAGAAGGCACACGAGCTAAAGAACTCTTGGTGATTATTCATTCTGATGTCGTTGGACCGTTACAAGCTGAATCTTTCTCCGGCAAGCGTTTTATGGTGACATTCGTGGATGATTTCTCTAGAAAAGTTTTTGTGTATCCAATTGCCAGAAAATCAGAAGTGTACTCTAAGTTTGAGGAATTCAAAAATCTAACGGAAAAACAAACTGGAAAGAAAATCAAAATCCTTCGATCTGATAATGGAGTTTAGAGTTTTATATGTGAGTTTAGAGTTTTCTAAATTTTTGAAAGACCATGGAATAATTCACCAAACTACCTGTCCATATTCGCCTGAACAAAATGGGGTAGCTGAAAGAATGAATCGTACTATAATCGAGAGAGTACGTTGTATGTTAATCGATAGTTGTCTGGATAACCGATTCTGGGCTGAGGCTGCTGTTACTGGAGCATTTTTCATAAATAGAGTTCAGTGTAGAGGATTGGAAAAGTGTCCAGAAGAAATTTGGTCAAACCGTCGTCCCAATTTGAAGTTTTTGAGAGTATTTGGATGTCCAGTGTTGGTTCATGTACCGAAGGAAAAGAGATATAAGTTGGACTCAAAATCAATAGATTGTATAATGGTGGGCTACAGCGCAAACCGCAAGGCGTATAGACTATTGAACACCCAGAAAATGAAATAGCAGATGATTTGACAGTGAATGCCATAGGACTGCCGTCAATAGATTTGGGTCACTGAAGCCTGTCGAGTCGACGCGCTTCGAGCTAAAGGCGTGGGCGATGAACGCGCATTTGCAACACTATAGAACAGCGAAACCTTTGGTAGGACGACTAAAATCCTATGGAGATATGCCGATCGGGAGAAGACGAGGCTATTAATGAAAGGAAGTAAGAAGTGGATCAGTATAGCTTTTGGTATCATAACGGGACATATAGGACTACGAGCTCCATTATGTAAAATTGGTGCAGTGGTCGGGTGACCGTCTCTATATGATCAGTCCAAGTTCTTCAGAGCTGGGCTGCGGAGTCGAAGTCGAAAAAATTACCTCGACTCCGAACAAAATAGAAAAAAAAAAATTAACAAAAAAATCGTATTATATTAAAAAAACGAAATTCATTAAAATTTTGTCTATAGAGAAAATTTATTTGAAACCTTGTCTTAAAAAAAATTTCATTAGCATTTTTTCTTCAAATTTTGTCATTTTAGCTCTTTAACAAATTGCATTGTCTTTAGAAAAAGTTAAGTTAAAATTTAATCTTTGGGAAAAAATTTCATTGAAATTTTGTCTTTAGAGAAAAAATGATGGAAATGTTTTTCTTTGGGGAATATTTGAACGAAATTTTGTCTTCAAAAAATTTTTATGGAATTTAGTCTTTAGAAAAAATCTCATAGAAATTTAGTCTTTGATGAAAATTTCATCGAATTTTGTCTTTAGAAATAATTTTGTTGAAAGTTTTCCTGTCAAGTTTTTAATAACTTTCTTTGAAATATTGCCTTTAAAAATGTCCTTGAATTTTTTTTTAACTTGTCTTGGCTTTTTTTTTATATTTATTTTTTTCAATCAACCAACACGCAGGGGATGTCCCCTATGTATGTAGTGCATTGAGTTGGAGAGAATAATAAGAATTAAGGATCGGAAGGGGAGAAGAAGGAGTAGTGCTTATTGACATTTGCTTTGAAATTCTGGATGTCGTAAGAAGTGGGAAATACATCTGCCGGAAGTCGATTCCATTTACGAACTGTCCTTGCGAAAAAGAATTCTCTCGGTAGTGCATGGTCCGATCAGCTGGCCAATCGTTTATAAACCATTGCGCGCCTCTAGAAAATTTTGTATTTCTCACAAATAAAATTATGTGAGGAATCAGAAGACTCATTTCCGAAGAACAAACACCGTGGAAGAATCGATAGAACAGCACCACACAACCCACATTTCGACAATGTTAAAGGGAAACAATAGAGTTGAATACCCTACCATCTCCAATCAACACTAACGCCCGCCTCTAAACATGGTCAAGCAGCTCCAATGATGATTTTGGGGCTCCGACCCATATATGCGAGTTATATTCTATTCGGCCTGATGTACGTTGTGTAGATATTAAGAAGATCAGAGGGAGTGAAATATTTCTTACATCGCTAAAGAAAGCCCAAGCACTTGAATGCTTCTTTTGACACTTCGAATACATATTTTGACCAACGGACATCACATTGAATCTTCATGCCCAGAACATCAGAGCCTTTGACTGCTTGATATCTACACTTTCGATAGATATTGACGATTGTAAAGTGTCCGTGAATCGTTTGCGGGACAACAAACAACACTGCGTCTTGCTCTGTTCATTCGACCCCACTCAGAAATGGTCAGCAAATCCTGGCAGAATGCCATTGGACTCTAAGTATCTCACTAGTTGGTAATTGACCATACTCTCCATAATCTTGGAAAGCGCGGAGTCGGTTGTCTCACCCTTCTTGCAGATAGGCTGCACGTTCGCAACCTTCCAAAGCGCCGGTAAAACATCCGCAGATTAGCAAGGTTGAAATGATTGCGTTTTTACGCGTAGCGTAATTCGAAGAACACTAGCATAAATAAGTGACGATACGCCATCCGGGCTCGGAGATTTATTTACGTCGAGATTCGCAAGAACCCTTTTAAGGCATGTAACTAGATACGTCTTCAATAGCGGTGAATGGGTGATCGCTTTTCGTCAGGGAAAAATTTTCGCAAACATGTCCGAAGAATTTCCCGCTAACAAGTCATGTCATTTGATTAAAAAATTCTACATAAAAATTCTATTAAAATTGTGTCTTAAGAAAACACTTCATTGGAATTGTGTATGTATTTGGAAAGAATTTCGTTAAAGTTTTATGTTTAATTGCATTTAATTTTGCATCACAGGACCAAATTTGTTATCCTGCATATCCTGCAAATCCTGCAATGGATATTTAAAAATATTAAAAATTTGAACACGTTTTTTGAATAAGCTCAGTTTTCGAATAGTTTGAAAGCCCAGCTGGGGCAAAGGCCCCTCAACCCCCTAGCGACTCAAAATGTCTTCCCGGCATTGTCGTTGGCGCAACCCATGGATTGCCGCGTGGGAATGCCCTCGGGAATATGTTTAATGTGGGCTCCATTTTCACCCACGACCACGTCTTGATACTTATCATCATCCTCCTTTTCATCCTATATTTTGAATATAAAAAGAAAATTGGAACAAATCGCCGTAGTCTACTTCCTAATACCTTTCATTATATTGCCTAGGGCTAAAGGGGGTCCAACATCCTCAAGATCCCATAGGTCCTTCCCAGGTACATTTTTTTGTTAACATATTCGTAATCTACCCGGTATCATCCCATTCTTTAGTGGTGGTGGGTATAAAATATTGTATTTTTAAGTGCCCGGAGTTTGAGTCGAAGTCGAGTCAAAATTGCTCGACTACGCAGCCCTGCTTCAGAGTACACCCTAAAGCCCACCTGATCCGTATAGAAATCTATGGAACTTCTAATACCAGGAATATTGTAGTTCCAATGGGCAGTAGCACAGAATTGCTGACTTAAAATTTTTTGTCGAAGTAACTTTTTGCTATTTATTGTGCACAAAAAGGCGTCTAATAGCTTAGGTGTATGTCCATAGTGGCATGGAGCGGATTAGCCCTAGCCTACTTACTTATATAGTTGGCTGTCACAGATGGTTTTGATTTATTGCTCAAACTAAGAATAGTTTTTCAAGCTCCTCGACTTTCTGCTTCTTCTCTAATATGTGACAATAAACTTTGAGATGTCTTTCTTCACTTGGTCTTTCCATCGTGGTTTTGGTCTATACCTTATGCGGTTGCTATCTTCTTTTTCATCTATTCCGACAATATGACTTAGCCAACTTAATAGTTTTATTTTGGTACACTATTTGAACTATGCTCGATATTTTTCACAGAAGATGATTTGTCCATACATCCTTCGAATAGTCCATCAAACTCGCCAAGTATTACCTCCTTTGCTTTTGAAATGGGGTAATTGGCAGTATAATAGATAAAGTAAAGTTGTTGCGTGTAGAGGGTGTAGATTTTAATCCGCCCTATGCCGCTTTGGACATACACATAATTCATTAAACGGCTTGTTGTGCGCTCTAAATACTAAAAAGTAACCTCGTAAAAGAAAATCTACATTTGGAATTCCTTGCTTGCGAATCATAACGTAACTGTGAATGGTGAGCCTTACAGTGAGATGATTTCCAACTCTTTTTTGTCCGAAATGCAAAAGTTTGACTTCCATGACATGTGGTTTCAACAAGACGGTGCCACATGTCACACAGCACGCCTAACAATAAACTTATTGAGAGGCAATTAGCCGCCTGATCGTGCGATTTAACGCCTTTAGACTATTTTTTGTGGGTGCTATGTTAAAGCTCATGTCTATATAGACAAGCCCGCTTCCATTGGCGCATTGGAAGATAACTTTGAAGCATTTATTCGTGAGACACCCGCCGAAATGTTGAAAAGGGTATGCCAAAATTGGACTAAACGGATGGACCATTTGCTGTGGGTCTGATCTTAGTCCTTTGTGCATATAGGGTTTAGACGAATACAGCGTTTTTCTGGCGGAGATCTTCGCGATCCTGAAGACACTGGAGACGGTGTTGATGCGTGAGCGACAACTCGATCAGTCTGTCACAATATACGCAGACAGTCAGGCGACGCTAAAGCCTTTGGAGTCCTGTCATGCAACTACGAAAAGGCCTAGCTGGCTACCGCGCCATCATAAGTGTCGGGGGACGAAGTGAGCTTGCCAGGAATGGACTACTGAGTTTTCCCTCATGTGCGAGCCTCTTAGTAGGGTGAATGCCTTCTAAGATGACCGCGCGAATAAAGCGTGCGCTTAGTTAACGAGAAAAACAAATATTGCCCCCTGGGCCAAAAGAATGAACCACACCAACACTGTTATATTCAACTGGGTGCTGATCTTTAGTCAGGCTGGAGATCCCGATTTCCGAAGTAATCGACCGAAGTATACTGGTTGGATCATCTAAGCAAGTCTAGTAACACTTAGACACCAAGTAGTCTGTAGTGTTGTGGATTGCAGGGTGGCACAGTCTCCTTGCTGAGTGACCGCCGATTAGCCAAACTTGAAGAAGAATGACTTCTGACTGTTGATAGAAATCCTGACTGGTAATTGCCAGATCGAGACTGCTTGGAAATGCAAAAAACTTCATCTAACTATAGGAAAGGCTGTGCTGGTTCCCGGGTCATCAAGGAATGTCGGGGACCGAAGCGAGCTTGCCAGGAATAGACTGTTGATTGGCGCAAATCGTACTGCGAAATCAGTGAGCATTCCCTTCTGTGCTAGCCGCTAGGAAGAGTGGATGCCTTCTTATATGACCGCGTGAATAAAGCATGGGCTAGTGCTATGGGTTGCAGGTTAGCACAGTCTCCGTGCTGATAATTTGGCGGAAGTGGGCACCGATTATCCTGACTTGAAGAAGGATGATTTCGTACTTTTCGGTCCTGACTGGTAATTGCAGGTTTGTGAGGAGAAGACATCGAATAGTCGGTGATCATCACTATTATTATATTTCATGACTTCCTTTTGACTCCTATATAAAGCAATTCACTCACAAACACATCTTGTCTCGATTTGTCGTAGTGTTAATACCTGGTTTATGGTGGTTTTACCAGTTCTAAGGCCTTTTTGATAGGGCCCAATTATCTCATTGACTTTAGATTCTAATCTATTACACAGCAAGTTCGAATTTCCGTCATTTGATTCCATGTTTAAACCACCTTGCCAACATGCTCTCAAAATTTCCGGTTTATTACTCTTATTAATTAATCAACTAAAATTAAGCAATAACGTTGCTTTTCGTAAGGCTTATTCATAACTGAGCTAGTTAAAGTTAAGTATTTCTGAATTCAAGCGTTTTGAATGAAGGGTACTATCTATCCCTTATCATCAGTTTCTGGCGTTTGTTTTTCATTAACACCTTTTCGCCAATGTTTAGTTTTCTAAAAGCAAACGTTCAGATTGTGGTAGCTTCCTATTTTGGGATTTGTTATTTTAGGTGCTATTTATCCCCGGCTCGCTCTCTCTCTCTCTCTCTGTCCATCTATTTTCACCTCTCGCCCAGCCGTCTGTCCTTTTGGGGTTGTTTACTTAGCACATTAACTCCTTTATTTGTGATTTGCCTGCCTTGTTTTCTAAGTGAATCAGTCATTCAATCGCTCAGTCACCATCTATAGTGTCCATATGCATCCTATCTTCATGGCTGTCATGGCCTTCTTCACAAATGTTTTGCATTGTTCAAAGGTCTTGATGTAACGGAGTCGGTGGCTGTTTCCCTTCATCGAGGATGTTCAATACTTTTACCGCTCTGTTTATTCCCGGTTTGTTTTGTTTTAATTTTGAAATGTTATTTTTTCTTCTCGTCTCATATCCTTTTGTTCAGCATCGGTTTGCTGTGTGCGCATGTTGACTTTGCTTTATCGGATTTATTAACTTATAAACTTTTGCCGTTTATTCATTTATTGGTAACGAAAATTAAATGCAAATATTTGACAACTTCTTTAAAAAAGAAAACGAAGAAAAGTTGCCATAAAGTTTTCTTTTCATCTGTAGATTATTTTGGAATAATGTTGGAGAAATAGTCCATAGCTAACTTTTGAGTGAGAGTTTAGTAAACCCATCATATGATGGTCAGTCAGAGTTGCTTAGTCGGCAAGAACATTAACAATGGTCAGCAGTGGGTTTCTTCCTCAAAATTTCAAGTGAATATCTGCATTCCTTCGACCGCTATCGTGCTTTCGACAGACGTTCATGGCTAGATCGACTCATAAAGTCAAGATGATGAAGAATATATGAGGGATCCAGTTCCATATTTTAAGGTATTACAAAATTTCCCAAAATTTCAAGTGAATTTCTGCAGAAAGTCAAGATGATGAAGAATATATATACCCTATTAGGGGTCCATTTCCATATATCAAGGTATTAAAAATGGGATGACTAGATTAAAATACCCCTATCCTATGGGTGGTAGAAATAACTAGCATCACTTTGCTTAGTTAACGAGAAAAACATATATTGCTCCCTGGGTCAAAAGAATGGACCACACCCACACTATTATATACAACTGGGTACTTATCTTTAGTCAGGCTGGAGATCTAAAGTACCAAGTCCCGATTTCCGAAGTAATCGACTGAAGTATGCTGGCTGGATCATCTAAGCAAGTCTAGTAATACTTAGACACCCAGTAGTCTTCGACTGGTATCCCTCATTAGAAAGTCTATTTTAAAGTTACAACAGGTTAGGATTTTATTTCTTTCGATGCCGCATTGAAGTATGACGATGTCGTCAACTGTGCACTTCAATGTGAATAGTATGGTAATGCCAGGGCGATATGATCTGAACCTAAAACATCGAAATCAGTTCACTCAACGAATGATGTTGGTGAACTGTAATAAAATCTAAGACGCCTAACATACCAACCATCTAACAGTTACTTGATTTAGAAAAGCTGGTCAAATTGATCTACTTAAACTTACAGAAAAAATAAAAATCGGTTTCAATCACAAAATTAATTGAACCAATCAATTTATTAATTGAAAAAATCGCGAAAATTGTAATATTAATCACAGTTTTTAAAGGAGATTATTGAGAAATTGATCAATTGATCAATTAAAATAAAATAAAATAAAATAAAATAAAATAAAATAAAATAAAATAAAATAAAATAAAATAAAATAAAATAAAATAAAATAAAATAAAATAAAATAAAATAAAATAAAATAAAATAAAATAAAATAAAATAAAACAAAACAAAATAAAACAAAACAAAATAAAATAAAATAAAATAAAATAAAAAAAAATAAAATTTAATAAAACAAAATAAAATAAAATAAATAAAATAAAATAAAATAAAATAAAATAAAATAAAATAAAATAAAATAAAATAAAATAAAATAAAATAAAATAAAATAAAATAAAATAAAATAAAATAAAATAAAATGAAAAAAATAAAATAAAATAAAATAAAATAAAATAGAATGAAATAAAATAATTGAATATGCAATTAAAAAAGAAAGAAGAAATTCGATTAAAAATGTAAATTAAAATAATTGCTTTGTCTTTTAATCACGGACTTATAGCCGAACTAATTTGCGAAAATATTTTAATAAATGTTTTAGTTGGATTAATAAATAATTAATTAAAAACATTGAAAATGTGCAAATATTATAATAAGAACGCGTTGTAACGTGCACTCCCTCTATTTTGATAGACCTTGGCTCACATATGTTAAGCTCCTGGAACAAGTTTTTGAGGTTAATATTTGGGTCCGTGATTACACCTTAGACACAAAACACCCCCTCGAATTTTTCCAAAAAATTCCGGATGTCGGGGAAGTGTAGATACAGATTTGCCGAAATATAGGTGCTATGGGGTCTAAAAATACCCTTCTTATGTAATAACAAAACCAAGTGAAAGCGTGCTAAGTTCGGCCGGGCCAAATCTTATATACCCTCCACCATGAATCGCATTTGTCAAGTTCTTTGAGTTTATTTTTTTTTTCAATATGTATATACATATGAGCTATATCAAGTTATTGACCGATACGAACTATACTTGTCATGCCGTACAAGTCATAGAAAAATATCATCTCCAAAATTTTGGGCAAATCAAGTTATAATTGCGCACTCAAGAGGCTCAAAAAATCAAATCGGTTTATATGTCAGCTATATCAGGTTATCAACCGATTTAGACTATACTTGGCACAGTTGTTGGAAGTCATACCAAAACGATATATGCAAAATTTCAGACAAATTGGATTAGTATTGCGCCGTCTAGGAATGAAGTCAGGTCAAAGTCAATTCAGGCGATCGATTTATAAGGCGGCTATATCAGGTTATAGACTGATCCAGGCTATACTTGGCACAGATGTTAGAAGTCATACCAAAACGACATATGCAAAATTTCAGACAAATTGGATATCAATTGCGCCTTCTAGAGGCTCACGAAGTCTAACCGGGAGATCGGTTTATATGGCAGCTATATCAGAATATAAACTGATTTAGACCATACTTGGAAGTCATATTAGAATGACATGTACAGCCAAATCGAAAGAGAATTGCGCCCCCAAGAAGCTCAAGAAGTCAAGACCCAAGATCGGCTTATATGGCAGTTATTATCAGAACTCGAATCGATTTAGCCCATTTAAAATCCCAACCGACCTAAACTAATAAAAAGTATTCGAGCAAAATTTCAAGCTCCTAGCTTAACTCCTTCGAAAGTTTGCGTGTTTTCGGCAGACGGGCGTACGGACATTGCTAGATCAACTTAAAATGTCATGACGGTCAAGAATACATATACTTTATATGGTCTTAGTCGAATACTTCGAGGTGTTATAAACGGAATGACGAAATTAGTATACCCCCATTTTATAGTGGAGGGTATAACAATGCGTGCTCTGTTAAGAAAGTTAATCGCACGCTTCTTCCATTGAACGACGAAGCTAATTTTTAGCTCAATGGGTACGTAAATAAGCAGAATTGCCGATTTTAGAGTGTAGATCAGCCATTGCAAGAACTACAAGAAAAAGCCACAATTTGGTGCGGTTTATGGGCTGGTGGCATCATTGGACCGTACTTCTTCAAAAATGATGCGAATCGTAACGTAACTGGTGAGCGCTATCGTGAGATGATATCCAACTGTTTTTTTTTTTTTTTTTGCTCAAAATTTAAGAGCTTGACTTGCATGTCATGAGATTTAAGGAAGACGGTGCCACATGCCACACAGCACGCGTAACAATGCGCATTTTGAGAGGCTAGTTCGGTGAACATTTAGATTGTGCAATTTAACGCCTTTAGACTATTTTTTGTGGGGCTATGTTAAAGCTCATGGCTATACAGACAAGCCCGCTTCAATTGACACATTGGAAGACAACATTGAAGCATTTATTCGTGAGGTACCGGTCGAAATATTGGAAAGAGTATGCCTAAATTGAACTTAGTCACGGTCAAGATTTGCATGAAATAATCTTCAAACATTAAATTATATGAATTATATACTATCGATTCAAATAAAGATTTCATCCATTTTTCTAAATTTTATGTGTTTTTTTGAAAAACTTTTTTATAGCTCGTAAAAAATCACCCTTTAGAATACGTCAAAACTAAACAGAAAAGCATGGCCACATTTCATAAATTAGATTTAGAAAATGTTTTGCTTTTGTGTTGTTCGCAAGTACTGAAAGAGGAAGATAGTCGAAGACTCAACTAATAGTGATGTGGATGTATTCGTAGTAAGTCTGTTTTATAAACATTAAAGTTGTTGGTTCAACTCTCGTCAGTAACAAAAGGTAAAGTTTTATTAAATTTATAATTGCAAGCTGAGCAATTGATAGCGTGGGCCTGGAAGACAGGCGGAACTAAAAGGGTTGTGTTATTAAGATGTGTCCGCCAGTTTCCAGTTGGATGCTTTGAAGGGTTCGGAAAAAGGATTTTGTCAATAATTTTACCTCTCAATTTCAATGCTCGTTAGTTCATATCTTACCTGTGGGAAGTTTAAAGTGGACTAATTCTCTGTAAAAACAATTTCGTAACTGTTTTGAATTTAATGAACACCTAGCGAGCATATAATTCTTTAGCGCCGTAGGAAGTTCAATATTTCTCAAATTTAGTTGATTTTAACTAATGTTGAGGTTCAAACATTTTTGAGTGTAGGCTATCTTTCTTCGAGAGAATACAGTAAGCTTGTTGTGTGTTCTTTTTTCTACTTAACCAAAAAATTAACTACTCAAAAGTATAATTCGTCCGATTTTTGCATATGGATCTCCTAATGGTATAAAGCTGCCCGTACTCACCTGAAACGATTTCAATTCAATTAGAACAAATATCTGAAAATGATTTTCAATAAAAACTGGCGATTTTCAACCCGTGAACTGCATGAAGAAATGGGATATGAGATGTTCATCGATTTCATCAGCAGTTTAGTTTGTTATATTAGTAAGATACAACATATTGTTGTAAAGAGTTTTTAAAAATTTTGAAAAATATTCGTTGCATTGCCTTACGGCCGTATACACGAGACTTAATGGAACCTTGAAAGAGGTTTATTTTAAACCTGTTTATATTGTACCTGCCACCGAAGGATGGGGTATATTCGTTTTGTCATTCCGTTTGCAACACATCGAAATATACCTATAAAGTATGTTTATTCTTGATCAGCGTAAATCTAATACGATCTAGCCATGTTCGTCCATATGTCTGTTGAAATCACGCTTCAGTCTTCAAAAATAGAAATATTGAGCTGAAACTTTGCAAAGATTCTTTTTTTATTTATAAACAGGTTAAGTTCGAAGATGGGTTACATCGAACTATATCTTGATATAGCCCCCGTATAAACCGATCCGCCGATTTAGGGTCTTAGGCCAATAAAAGCCATATTTATTATACGATTTTAATGAAATTTGGGACTGTGAGTTGTGTTAGACTCTTCGACATCCTTTTTCCATTTGCCCTAGATCGGTCCAGGTTTGAATATATCTGCCATATATACCGATCCGCCGATTTAGAGTCCAAGGCCCATAAAAGCCACATTTATTATCCGATTTTGCTGAAATTTGAGACAGCGAGTTGTGTAAGACCCTTCGACATATTTCTTCCATTTGGATCAGATCGGTCCAGATTTGGTTATAGCTACCATATGACCGATCTCTCGATTTAAGGTTTTGGGCTCATAAAAGGCGCATTTATTATCCAATTTCGCCGAAATTTTGAACAGTGAGTTGTGTTAGGCCCTTCAACAACCTTCTTTAAATTAGCCCAAATCGGCCTTGAATTGAATATAGCTGCCATATAGGCCGATCTCTCGATTTAAGGCTTTGGGCTCAAAAAAGGCGCATTTATTGTCCGATGTCGCCGAAATTTGGGACAGTGAGTTGTGTTAGGCCCTTCGACATTTTTCTTCAATTTGGCTCAGATCGGTTCAGATTTGGATATAGCTGCCATGTAGACCGATCTCTCGATTTAAGGTTTTGGGCTGATAAAAGGCGCATTTATTGTCCGATTTCGCCGAAATTTGGCACAGTGAGTTGTGTTAGGTCCTTCGACATTTTTCTGCAACTTGGCCCTGATCGGTCTAGATTATCTTATAGCTGCCATATAGACCGATATCTCGATTTAAAGTCTTGGCCCCGTAAAAGGCGCATTTATAATCCGATTTCACTGAAATTTGACACAGTGACTTATGTTCGGCTTTTCGACATCTGTGTCGTATATAGTTCAGATCGGTTTATATTTAGGTATAGCTACTTAAATAGCCAATAGTTTGTTATACACAAGTGAACAATGACTTGTACTTATTAGTATTTGGTCCAAATCGGAACATATTTCGGTACAGCTGCTATGGGGCATAAGGTATGCATTTTCACCGGATTTTGACGAAAGGTGGTTTACATATATACCCGGGGTGGTGTGTATCCAAAGTTCGGGCCGGCCGAACTTAACGCCATTTTAGTTGTTCAAAGCTAAATTAAGTTTCGCGAATACCGGTGTTAACCTTTTTCAAAAATATCTATAACCTTGAGAAGTTCAACTTAATAATTACATAACTCAACCATTGATGTTATATCCTAATAGTAACTCATAAAGTTGTGTGCATAAATACTGGCTTAAATCTGTCTACAGATTTTCCGATGAATAAAATGCAATGAAATGAAGCTAAATTACTTTACCACCATAAAGTAATGCATGTTTACCGAGTTCCAGCTTAATATGCAATGACTGTTTGGTGATTCGTGCTACTTCCAATTAAAGATTTTGTGAGTAGCACGGAATTCCTAACTTCCAATTTTCTTTTTAGAGGTTACTTCATAGTTTTTAGAGCGCACATCAAGCCGATTACTGGCTCAGGTGTATGTCCATAGTGGCATGGCGCGGATTAATATCTGCACCCCCTTTTCAACCTAACCTAACCTAACTTTGGTGATTCTTTGTTGTGCCTAGTGCGTGTTAGAATTCTGCGACGATCAATTATATACATACTTTATAGAATCCGCCATGACTATTTTGATATGTTGTAAATTTTATGACAAAGTTCTTGTGCTGGGTATAAAAAACACATGTTTGTTGTAAATGAAAAAGCCATTCTGGAAAGAATTTTCGTTACATATCAAATTCCTGGATTTCATAACATATTTCGCTATTTGGACCACTGTGCGGTTTCGTTGCCAAGAAATTGTATAAATTTTTTTCTGTGTAATGCATTAAAATTTGTTGAAGCAATAAAATGACTTGCCATCAAAAAATATTCACATCCTTATTTGTCGATGATGATTTTTTTTGTTGTTGTTGTCGAACACAGTTACTAACTATAGAAAGTGATAATGTTTTTATATTCTCTTTAAAGATTTGTTTGAGTGAATCAAAATTTCCAATGCCATATAAAACCATGGCGCGGTATCTTAGTAGTCAGTCATATTTTGAAGGTTGTATTTAAAATAAAATAATATTTGATTTGTATGGTGATGATGATGCTTTCGATGGGGCCTGGGCTTCCTTAGTGTTTCTCAGAGCACCGTTGTGTCAGACAGACAGCGTAGATTATGGGGATTATTACTTGGTCGTATATCATAACTTTCGAAAATTGTTGATTTATCGGCACCTCTTTTATGATGCGAGTTGAGTGAGTTTACTTAGCGTACAAATCAAAATCCATAAATGTATTGTTTACCTACTTTATGGCCCACTAAAGTTTTATGCTTGGCCACTTAACATTACACTACGAGAGGCGTAAACATAATAAATGAAAATAGGTTTTGAGAAATAAGTGTTGTCCTCTTTTGCCATTAGTTTTCCCGCCACAATACCCAAAGATTTATTTATGGGTATTACCTTACGATTGGCTCTATCTGTCAAGAATTGCTTGTTATAGAAGGGAGCCCAAATTGCGGGAGAGTGCAAAATGGAATTAACCCATTGAAACCTCAATGTGATGGGTTTTTACGTTTTTCGGCATGGGTCACCGTTATAAGAGTTTCTTATTATTTACTTGTAATGACTTTTTGTGTTGAATATCATCAAAAAAATTATGGTCCAAATGATCAAGTATGCTCCAAGTTGGTCAATAAGCAGATAACGTGAACCAGTCTGCGGATTCACTTGCTCTTGAGCCCCTAGAGAGCGTAAGTCTAGTCCAATAGGGGTAACATTTGGCATGAGGTTTTTGCTTTGGCTTCCTACATCCAAATCTAGTTTGGTCCATTACCTTATATGCAAATTGCGAATTCGCCCATAAACAATCCCTTAAGGAGCAAACGGAATACTTCTATATATCACTGAATGCTGTCCGATTTACGTTTAAGATCTATAGACGATACCTCGTTTAATTGTAACAATAATTTCTCTTTTTTAACACTTTTTTACAGAAACGTATTGTTGTAGGTTAGATTAGGTTGAAAAGAAGATGCGGATATTAATCCGCCCCATGCCACTATGGACATAAACCTTAGTCAGTAATCGGCTTGTTGTGCGCTCTAAAAACTAAAAAGGTAACCTCCAACAAGAAAATGTTATGTTAGGAATTACGTGTTGGTAACAAAATCTTTAATTGTTTCCCATGCCCGTCCCCTAAGTTGGTTCATGTATGGTGTCTTTTCGCCGCAAAAGCCGGGCAATGACATAGGAAATGCTCGAACGTCTCATCATCTTCCCCACATGCCCTACACATGCTATCACTTGCCGCACTGATTTTGCATAAGTTAGCTCGAAGTCCTATGTATCCCGTTATGATACCAAAAGCTATACTGACCACCTTCTTACTTCCTTTCAGTACACTAATAGAAAAAAGACGTTGTTAAATCATATACCAATGTTATCATCATACACAGACGTTGTTGGAAATATTGTTAACAAGCGTGGATGGTTTTGTGAACACGCGTTGTTGTTTCATACACCGAGCGTTGTGAACATCATCCCTACAGAATGTGTATGTATACCAACTCTAAGTTTAAATGACTTTAAAAATATTGTGTGTACATAGCCAGCTGTGGTGCAATGTGGTAAAGCATTTGTAAATATTCAATGCAATGAATGGAACGCAGGTTCGGTACTCAGCAGCACACAAAATCTTTTTGCAATCTTTTAAAAAACTGTGCACTAGACGTTGTCAGAATGTGAATGGGTGTAAACGTTTCATTCACATATACTGTTGTTGATTGTTGAAGATTTGTGTATGATCTGATAACATCTGTGTTGTTAATTCACTTTTATGAACGAATCTGGTTCCCTTGTCAACGCCGTGCTTGATTTTTTCTATGGGTGTAATAGCCTCGTCTTTTCTCGACCCGGATCACTCCATAGGATTTTCGCCGTCATACTGACTGTTTCGCTGTTCTACAGTGTTACATGCGCGCTCGTCGCCCACGCTCTTAACTCGGACTGCGCCGACCCGAAAGGCTTTGGGTAAACCAAGTTTGTTGACGGTAGTCCTCTGACCTTCACTACCATATCGTCTGCCCTTTCATTACCTCTTACTCCATTATGGCCCGGCACCCAAACGACGCGGATTACGTCATTTATGTTATGGGACCCGCAATTATCCACCTGTGCCTTAGCATTTGGTTTATCCAGTCTCTAAGGATCCGATCCACCCGGTACTGTCCAAAGGATTGGATCAATGTTTCGGTCCGCACATTGTTAAACGTTTTGGCATTGAAGAATAGGCATGCCTTGACATAGGCATGCTGTTTGTATTCAAGCAGTTCGCTAGATGTCCTACTCTTTATTATGGTATTCACAATACTTTCCATAGTTTTGAGTAGAATGGGCGTAAGGCTTATAGGTCTGTAACTTGCCTTGCCAGACTTGGGTATAAATCGAAATCAGTTCAGATTTGGATATAGTTCCCAGTAGACTCTATAGAGCCTAACGAAAAGCAACCAAACAATGGAACCTAATCGATTTTCTCAAGATTTGGAAGACTAGGATAGGCAAAGATCCTAATATTGAAACATCAGGCAGTTCAGTGACAGGAAAATTAATGCAGGGAGCACATGATGAGACTATCACCCACTCCCAAAATGCCAATTTTATGGAGGGCCAATGATAGAGGTCATCCAGATAAACCTCCACCGCAACGAGACAGCTATAAACTTTTTTTTCATGCTCTCATGGAGAAAATCAGCAAGGGCAAGATTCTTATTGCCTTAATTTAGGAGCCATGGACGACCCGGATCACTTTATCTGCCTTTCGACTCTCCGACGCCGCCACTCACGTCGGAACTGCAACGGCTGGTGAGGAAAGCACAACAGTCAGGAAACGAGATACTAATAGGGGGCGATGCGAACTCTCACCACATTTCGTGGGGTAGTACCAACACTGGCAGAGTTCTTGAATACTACCGACCTAATAACACTTAATATTGGTAACACCGCTACCTTTGTTAATAGTATTAGGGAGGTGGTATTAGATGTGATGATATGTTCGGAAAATCTAATCGGTGAGGTTCTGGATTGGAGTGTCTCCATGGAACACTCTTTCTCTGATCATCATTACATTAGGTTTAGAATCCGATAATCTTCCGGAATAAATTGAAAACCAACTAGACAAAATTCGGAAGGCTACTCAAAAGAAGGCTTGGGCAAGATAATTTAGATTGTCCAAGCATTGAAGACATTGACGACAATGTCAACAGTATTACTACTGCACTAGTGCAGTCTTTCGATCATAGCTGTCCTCTTCGAGAAAGGAAATCGGCATTGTAAAAATTTTAAGTTTACTGAGCTGTGTACTTCTCCTAGAAGCTTTTCTGTGATAGGTCGATAGCGTTAGTGACGTCTCCAAGATGATAAAGTTTCTCTCAAAAACCCATGTCCACTTTGAAATGTTAGTAGACGACATGGAAGTGAAAGCAAAGACAACAGAGGACATGTTGAGGCTTTCATGAAAATCCATTTTCCACATGATAGGACGGGAATCTCGGAGACAATGGAATCTTGGAATAATGAGGTTAATCGAGTGCTTATCATAACAGAATTTATTTGAAAGGGAGCCTTGAGGAGCTTCAATCCATTTTAGTGACGCAGACCTGATGGAATAATATTTTCACAGCGTGCCTAGGACTTGCATAAATTCCGAAAGCCTGGCAGGAGGGAAGGAAGCCTAGGCCCGACAAGGCAGTTATGCGACGACAAAGGCCTACAGACCTATAAGCCTAACGCCCTTTCTACTCAAAACCGTTGAAAGTATTGTATATACCATGATAAAGAGAGGACATCTAGCGAACTGCACAAATAGAACAGCACTTCTATGTCTCGGGAAGGTTGTGCATAAAATAGAAAAATACTTCGATGCCAAGACGTACACATTCTTAGTTGTGCGGACTGACACACTGATCCAATCCTTAAATCAGCCTATAGACCTATAAGCCTAACGCCCTTTCTACTCAAATCCATTGAAAGTATTGTATATACCATGATAAAGAGAGGACATCTAGCGAACTGCACAAATAGGACAGCACTTCTATGTCTCGGGAAGGTTGGGCATAAAATAGAAAAATTCTTCGATGCCAAGACGTACACATTCTTAGTTGTGCGGACTGACACACTGATCCAATCCTTAAATCAGTACCTGGTGGACCGGGCTCTTAGATAGTTGATAAACCATGTGCTAAGGAACAGGGGGATAAATTGTGGCTCCAGTGGCATAAACATAAGGAAAAAGTGGCACCAGGCTCGCCACAGGGGCCACTTTTTCGCCACTCCTATGGGTGACCACCTTAAATAACCTATTATGGATCCTGACTGAGGGATTTTAACCCGTCTGCTACACAGACGATGTTATAAAAGTTCCAAGTCGTCTTATAGAGGCTCAAGAAGTCAAATCTGAAAATCGTATTATATCAAGTTATGGATCGATTAATTAGCACAGTTGTTGGTAGTCAAAGCAAAACACTTCTTGCACAATTTCAACAAAATCGGATAATAATTCCGAACTCTAGAGGCTCAAGAAGTCGAAATCCGAAAGCTTTAGCAAACCATGGACCGATATGGTCCATTTACAATCCCAAGCGACCTACACTTATAGGAAGTATTAGTGCAAAAGTTCAAGCAAAAGTTTATTCCTTTAAAAGTTTGCATGTTTCCGAAAGACAGACAGACGGACGGAAATGGCCAAATCGGCTTAGAATGTCAAGACGATCAAGAATATATATCCTTTGCTGTATCTCAGATCAATATTTCGATGTGTAAAACGGAATGAAGAAATAAGTATGCCCCCATCTTTTGGTGGAGGTTTTAAAAATAACATTTTTATCATTTAAATTCAAAGGAATGTGAATTTTTCGAAACTAAACAAATAATCTCAAATTATATGGCCACCATTGTACATGTTAGTCAGTCAATAATTGCAAGGACCGTCATTATTTTCAAATCATGAACAATAAGAATTTCCACATTACCAAATAAATCCCAGTTTCATTTATGTGCATTGATTTGTAAGCTTAAGGACACACAACTGTAAACATATTCTACTAATGTTAATAAGGACCATTGGCCTTATCGTTGTCATGAACGCCAACAATGATGTGCTGTGACACGAACATCGACATGTAGATTGACTGGCAGCCAATGAAAAAGGCAGACAACAGCAGATTAGGATTTTTTCTACCATTGAGATGAATAATTCAAATTCAATTGAGTTCTAACTACTCACTTACGCTGGCACAGTAGAAGATTTTGAATTAAAATTATGAGAAATTTTTTGTAAATAAAATTTTGTTTGGAGTAACATAAACTAAAAAAGACACCAACACATTCTAAAAAATGTTGGACAAAATTTGATCTCAATTTGAGCCATTGGACTTTATATAGCACTAAAGAATTGTTTGTACGTTACGAGTTCAACAATTTCTTAGCATTAACAAAATTTCTTTTATTTAGTTTTAGTTCACTTTTACTACCCTGAAATGTTTTACCTATCTGTAATTAGTGGCAAATAGTTCACTAACTTCGTTTTGGGAAGTCATTTTGGAAAGTCATGTTAAGTTTATGTAAATACCATTATTTCCAACTCATCGGAGGGTCCAATGGCAATAGGAAAACTTCTCTATATACACAACATTTGTTTGCTTAGTTCATTTTCCTTGATTTCAAGCATGTATTTGAAAATCTAAGAAAAGGAAAAGAAGAAAAAGCGTGCTAAGTTCGGCCTGGCCGAATCTTGGGAACCCACCACCATGGATTTGCTACAAATTTATAGAAAATAAATTTTGTTGTACACTCAGAAAAATACTTATCGTACATAGGAGCTAATTACATAATACTTGTTAGTCCATGATTAGTTAAAAATTGCTAAGAGTATAGATAAAATAGCTTACAATTCAGGTAGAGTTAGTAATTTTCCTTAAACGATTATTTTTGAAATAAGCGAGAATTTTACTAAACATTGGCAAAAGCATATAATCGTTGGCAATATCTTTTCTGAAATTTATTACTGAATGAACTACTTAAAAAAATAAAGATTTTTAGTTCAATATAACTTAAACGTTCATTCCCATTCCCATTTCTATAAATAAACAAACTTCTAATGGTGAGAAATTGTGTCTATAAACAGAACACGACAAAGCTGAACAATATAACCATGGCCTTCTTGGATGAAAATAATTGAGAAATGTTTTGCTTTTGTTGTTGTTAGTAAATATTGAAATGCGAAAATAGTCGAAGACTCAAACAATACTGATGTGGATGAATGCGTAAAGCGTCTGCTTTGTAAACAGAAGGTTCTTGGTTCAATACTCCGCTGGGTCAAAAGGTAAAGTTTTACTTAATTTATAATTGCAATGTTTCATATTAAATTTGTACTCTTCACAAAAGCTGAGCAATTGGTAGCGTAGGGATGTCCAATTGGATGTTCCGGGGTGTTCAGAAAAATCGATTTTTTTTTTCAATAATTTTATCCTTCATTTTCAATGCTCTTAAGTTAATTTTTTACCCGTGGGAAGTTGAAAGTGGACTAATGCTATGTATAAACAGATTCGTAGCTATAATGAAATTATTGAACTCGCAACGAGTATATTGTTCTTTAGCGCCATAGGAAGTTCAGTATTTCCCAAATTTAGTTCATTTTAACTAGTGTTGAGGTACAACATTTTTTGATTCTAGGGCATAATTTTATTCCACATACCAAACCGGTCACACCAGCAAATATTAAAACTGCTAGGAACCGAATAAGGATGATCGAGAGACCGGTTTACATGGGAGCTATATTAGGTTTTAGACCGTATTTGTCACAGTTGTTGGAAGTTGTAATAGGACATCGCATGCAAAATTTCAGCCTAATCGGACAAAAATCGCCACCTGTAAGGACTCAACAAATCAAATCGGGAGATCGGTTTTTATAGGTGCTATATCAGGTTATAGACCGATTTGGACCGTACTTCACATAGCTATTAGAAGTCATAACAAAACACTAGTTGTTCAATTTCAACCAAATCGGACAAAAATTGCGTCATATACGGACTCAAGAAGTCAAATCGGGCGATCGGTTTATATGGGAAGTATATCAGGTTATAGACCATTTTGGACCGTACTTTGGAAGTTGTTGGAAGTCATACCAAAAGACTACATGCAAAATTTGAGCCAAATGTGGCTTCCAGGGTCTCAAGAAGTCAAATCGGGAGGTCGGTTTATATGGGGGCTATATCTAAATCTGATCCGATATGACCTATTTGCAATCCCCAATGATCTACATTGCTACATAGCTAGCTTTACGTGTTCAACCTCTATCGTGATTTACACAGACGGACGGGCGGACATGGCTAGATCGACTTAGAACTTTGAGACGATCAAGAATATATATACTTTTTGGGGTCTTAGACGATTATTTCGAAGTGTTGCAAGCGGAATGACTAGATTAGTATACCACCATCCAATGATGCTGGTTATTATATATACATTTATATATATATTATATATACGTTTTGTTGAACTTAAAGTCAAAACTTCCCTTAGTGGTTGATTCAGTTATAAATTTTGGAAAGTGCATCGTCAACATTGGTATTCTTTTACTCATGGTAAGTAAAGCTTTGGATTGTAAGCCCCCTTTAACGTAGAGGTGATCTTGTCCGCCTATGTCGTTGAACGCTTGTGTTAGAAAACATGAGATAAATGTTAAATCATGTTTATCCGCACCTAATGCTTGCAATATTTGTGTAGTACTAGGCTTAATTAAAAGAGCTTAAAGCTTTAATCGGACAGCACGCGTTATATGTGAAAAGTTTGGCCTCTGTTCTTTAATACCCATTAAAGAACAGAGGACAAACTTGCAACTTGCAAGTCAAGTGCATGCTTATTTTGAAAAAAATCAAAGAAATAAAATGTCCATCTGCGTTATGATCTTTCATCTGAGTAAGGTCATGAACAATAATCTCACAGTTTCGTATTTCATTGAAATCAGAATAAAATATGCTCTTTGCGTCTCTTGAGAAGCACTAAGAGATCGGGTTAAAAAATCTATTGAAATGCGACTATGGATATTTTAACAAGTAAAATCAAAAAAATCGATCTATGTGGGAGGTGTATGTAAATAATTTTCGATGTGGTTCACCTCGAACATATCTTAACCAGTGACAAAAATGTTTACACACACCGTTTCGGCTCGATAGCTTTGCCTTTGAAGACTGTAATGTATTTCCACAGAAAAATTTTTAGCGGTGGTTATGCCCTTACTTACGTTGGTTACATTTGTGAGGTATCCTGCCATGTTAAAAATTTTCTTCCAAGTGAAGTCGGTATGCGAACTCGGCGTAAAAGAAGAGGATCCTTATCATTGAGCTAAAACATTAATCAGACTGCAGTTATTGATATGAGAGAGGTATCCCCTGTTCCTAAATGTAATGTTCATGGGATATTTAGTAGTATTAGTAAATATTACGACACAGGCAGAGAGAGGCTAGATACACTGACATAACTTAATTGCCTTTGGACTTTATTGAGTCAGGTATGAAAATATCGATGTGTTGCAAAGGAAATGATAAAACTGGGCTGTAAAAAGGGTTACGGAACACAACACCGACATCCATGTGATTAAAGTTGCGTTCCATTAATGCAATGAATACAAATTTATTGAAAAATATTTCTGAAACTGTACTCTAAATGTGTTAATTTTTTACCCTCCACCATAAGATGGGAGGTATATTAATTTCGTCATTTCGTTTGTAACACCTCGAAATATGCGTTTAAGATCCCATAAAGTATATATATTCTTAAACGCCATGACATTTAAAATATATCTATCCGTCCGTGCGTCTGTCGAAAGCACGTTAACTTTCAAAAGAGTGAAGCTAGCCGCTTGAAATTTTGCACAAATACTTATTAGTGTAGGTCGGTTGGGATTGTAAATGGGCCATATCGGTCCATGTTTTGATACAGCTGCCATATAAAACGATCTTGGGTCTTGACTTCTTGAGCATCTAGAAGGCGCAATTCTTATCCGATTTGGCTGACATTTTGTTTCATTATGACTACAACTACGATAAATATGGTGAAAATCGGAACATAACCTGATATAGCTGTCATATAAATCAATTTGGGATCTTGACGTCTTAAGCCTCTAGAAGGCGCAATTCTTAACCGATCTTGCTGAAATTTTGTACAACGGCTTCTCCCATGACCTTCAACATACGTGTCCAATATGGTTTTAGTCGATCTATAGCCTGATACAGCTCCCATATAAACCGATCTCCTGATTATGCTTCTTGAGCCCCTACAAGGCGCAATTCTTATCCGAATGGACTAAAATATTACCCAATAACTTTTACTATGGTCTTCAACATTCAATTCGCTTATGGTCCGAATCGGACTATAACTTGATATATCTCCAATAGCACAACAATTCTTATCCATTATTCTTTGTTTGCCTAAAAAGAGATACCGCGCAAAGGACTCGACAAATGCTATCCAAGGTGCAGGGTATATGAGATTCGGCTCGGCCGAACTTAGCACACTTTACTTGTTTTTAATCAGATGCTATACTTGCCAGGAAACAAGCATAAAGTATCCGTGCCGACAAAGTATTTTTAAATAAACTGAATACACGGGGTATGATTGTAAATCTGTGACAACCAACAAAAAGGGCTAAAGCATCACAGGCAATTGTTTATATGCCGACAAACGATCAAGAAGACAAAGATTAGTGAAGGCAAATATTCAACTGTCAACGAGCCTCGAAGGGCAAATAACTAGTGCTGGCTATGCCAGAATGAAAATGTTGGTGAATAATAAGGATTAAAATCAAAACAGATTTCTCTAATTTGCAGCAACAAATAAACAGAACCCTTGGCCAAATCAAATCTCCACACATAGATACCTAAGCATATTTAACTAGTATTGAATTGAGTGGATGACGAAGGGGCGGCTACGAATATGTCAATGAGAACAATGACAAGTACGAGGTTAAGTACGTTGGGAACCAGCACACCTTGTGCGACATCAACCAGCAAGTGTTCCATATGTTGGCTGGTCATAGCCGTAGGATGGATTAGTTCAACATAGAAACACAAGAAAAGAAGCCAAAAGGGTTCAATGATTTAACGCCTTAAGCGGCCTCATTATTTGACAATTATCATTTGTGTCAATTTTTGCATTGCGAACGTCTGTGAGGCCATATGTTCAAAAGTTTACTCTGAGAGTTCATGCTTCGCATATTTTCTGTTTTTTTTTGTATTATTTGAAATTGATTTTATCCATATAAGTCGATCTATTGGGTTGCCCAAAAAGTAATTGCGGATTTTTTAAATGCATTTTTAATAAAACTTAGAATGAACTTTAATCAAATATACTTTTTTACACTTTTTTTCTAAAGCAAGCTAAAAGTAACAGCTGATAACTGACAGAAGAAAGAATGCAATTACAGAGTCACAAGCTGTGAAAAAATTTGTCAACGCCGACTGTATTAATGCACTTACATTCTTTTAAAAAATCCGCAATTACTTTTTGGGCAACCCAATATACCCACTTTAGTAAAGCTTTCGATGGAGTCAATAATGGACTACTGTTGTTGAAGCCGGGTATGATATGGTTTGCTCCCACCACTTCTGTGCTGCACGCTATTCTAACTTAGTGCAATTGTTTGTAACACCCAGAAGGAAGAGAGATAAACCCACTGAAACGTATATCGATCGAATCAGAATCGCTTTCTGATTAAATTTGGCTATGTCCGTTTACAGGTTGCAATTTTCATCTGATAGTCTTTAAATTTGGCACAGAGATTTTTTTAGCCTAAAGACGAAGTCTATTAAAAATAGAAAAACCCGTTCAGTTTTGGATATAGCTTCCATTTGGGCTACTGTTGTTGAAGCTGGGTAAGAAAGGGGTTTTTTCATGTTTATACCTTACACCACTTCTGTGCTACAGGGTATTCTAGCTTAGTGCAGTTGTTTGTAACATCCAGAAGGAAGAGAGCTAGACCCATTGGTAAGTATACCGATCGCTTTCGATTTGATTTGGTTATGTCCATCTGCCTGTCTGTCCACGTTAATTTGTGTACAAAGTACCGGTTGCAATTTTCGTCTGGCTATCGACATTACTAGTGAAATTCGTAAAAATCGGTTTAGATATCGATATAGCTCCCTTATATATTTTCGCCCGATTTTCACTTCTTCCCTTCCTTCACTTTTCAAAACTTTGCACAACGCTTTTCTTGATCACTACCATGTTTTCGAAATCGAATTTGGTCGAAATCGGTTCAGATTTAGATATAGCTTCCATATATATATCTGGCTTGAGTTATTTGTAATAATGTGGTCATTTGTCACGAAAAGTGACACATATAATTCTCTTATGACTGTTGAGATTTTTCTTAAATTTTATCAAAATCGGTTCAGATTTATATAAAGCTTGCATATATATCGTCCTAGTTTTGACAATTTAGAACACATTTGTTCGAAATTTGATACAGATTTTTTTATAACCCATCTGACACCCTCTACAGATGTCCATCCCATTCGGTTCAGAATTGGAAATAGTTTCCAATCTCCAATTATAGGGTCGGTCTTGAGTATTATATAGTCAGCACCGCCCTATTTTTTGCCTTTCCTTTCTTGTATTGAGTTGGGTTAATGTGTTCAGAATGTACATTTCAATGATATTTTTTCTCGGCAGATTTCTGGGAAATTTGGTGTTCCACAGGGTAGTCGTCTGGGTGCAATTCTTTTTAATCAGTTTGTTAATGTACCTCTTGTTACTTAAAAGTCTTCCATTTTAATGTTTGCTGATGATGTTAAGCTTTCAAATCTTTCTCTGTTCCTTCTGAGAATAATTTGCTACAAATCGCTCTAGATTCCTTTTTTTATGGTGGGATGTAGATTTAATGGACGAGGGCAACGCTTGCCAAAAAGTTATTATCCTAATGGTCCTGAAGTTGATAAGGAAGAATTTTTCTTTGATCTTAGCATCTTTACAGGTCTTTAATAGAATATTAGACATGTATGTCGTAAAGAATTGGATGGCACTTAAATATTTTTCGTGTCCGTAGTACACTTGAGTATGGGTCTGTTTTTTGGGATCAAATGCAAATTTTGCCCATGAACATTCCACTAAGGAATAGGGGCAAACTTCTCACATATCAATGAGTGCAGTCCGATTCAAGTTAAAGCTCAATGATAAGGGACCTCCTTTTTATAGCCGAGTCCGAACGGCGAGCTGCAGTGCGACACCTCTTTGGAGAGAAGTTTTACATGGCATAGTACCTCACAAATGTCGCCAGCATTAGAAGGGGAAAACCACCGCTGAAAATTTTTTCTGATGATCTCGCCAGGATTCGAACCCAGGCGTTCAGCGTCATAGGCGGACATGCTAACCTCTGCGCTACGGTGGCCTCTTATTTGGGATCAGGCTTATACATTTCACAGTAATATAATTGAGTGAGTGCAGAAACAATTTTAACTATTTCACCTTCGATGTCTTGGTTGGAATTATCGAACACTTCCTTCTTTTAGATTGAATTTAATGAAGCTTACCACACTCTAAGTAGCAACAGAAAGTCACAACAGAATGTCTGCTGGAAACGAATATTTTTTGCACAGACTGCAGAAATTTTCTACTGTTTTCAGAGAGTAACAAGTAAAAGCGTGCTAAGTTCGGCCGGGCCGAATCGTAGATACCCTCCACCATGGATCGCATTTGTCGAGTTCTTTTCCCGGCATCTCTTCTTAGGCAAAAATGGATATAAGAAAAGAGTTGCTCTGCTATTAAAACGATATCAAGATATGGTCCGTTTCGGACCACAATTTAATTATATGTTGGAGACCTGTGTAAAATTTCAGCCAATTCGTATAAGAATTGGGCTCATTGGGGCTCACGAAGTAAAATAGAGAGAACGATTTATATGGGATCTGTATCGGGCTATAGACCGATTCAGACCATAATAAACACGTTTGTTGATGGTCATGAGAGGATCCGTCGTACAAAATTTCAGGCATATCGGATAATAATTGCGACCTCTAGAGGTCAAGAAGTCAAGATCCCAGATCGGTTTATATGGCAGCTATATCAGGTTATGAACCAATTTGAACCTTATTTGACACAGTTGTTGAAAGTAAAAATAAAATACGTCATGCAAAATTTCAGCCAAATCGGATAGGAATTGCACCCTCTAAAAGCTCAAGAAGTCAAATCCCCAGATCTGTTTATATGACAGCTATATCAGGCTATGGACCGATTTCAACCATACTTGGGACAGTTGTTGGATATCATAACGAAATACTTCGTGCAAAAATTCATTCAAATCGGATACGAATTGCGCCCTCTAGAGGCTCAAGAAGTCAAGACCCAAGATCGGTTTATATTGCAGCTATATCAGGTTATGGACCGATTTAAACCATACTTGGCACAGTTGTTGGGTATCATAACAAAACACGTCGTGCGAAATTCCATTCCATTCGGATAAGAATTGCGCCCTCTAGAGGCTCAAGAAGTCAAGACCCAAGATCGGTTTATATGGCAGCTATATCAGGTTATGAACCGATTTGAACCATACTTGGCACAATTGTTGGATATAATAACGAAACACGTCGTGCAAAATTTCATTCTAATCGGATAAGAATTGCGCACTCTAGAGGCTCAAGAAGTCAAGACCCAAGATCGGTTTATATGGCAGCTATATCAGGTTATGGACCGATTTAAACCATACTTGGCACAGTTGTTGGGTATCATAACAAAACACCTCGTGCGAAATTCCATTCCATTCGGATAAGAATTGCGCCCTCTAGAGGCTCAAGAAGTCAAGACCCAAGATCGGTTTATATGGCAGCTATATCAGGTTATGAACCGATTTGAACCATACTTGGCACAGTTGTTGGATATAATAACAAAACACGTCGTGCAAAATTTCATTCTGATCGGATAAGAATTGCGCACGCTAGAGGCTCAAGAAGTCAAGACCCAAGATCGGTTTATATGGCAGCTATATCAAAACATGGACCGATATGGCCCATTTACAATACCAACCGACCTACACTAATAAGAAGTATTTGTGCAAAATTTCAAGCGGCTAGCTTTACTCCTTCGGAAGTTAGCGTGCTTTCGACAGACAGACGGACGGACGGACGGACGGACGGACAGACGGACGGACGGACGGACAGACGGACGGACGGACGGACAGACGGACGGACGGACGGACAGACGGACGGACGGACGGACAGACGGACGGACAGACGGACGGACGGACGGACAGACGGACGGACGGACGGACGGACAGACGGACGGACAGACGGACGGACGGACGGACGGACGGACAGACGGACAGACGGACGGACATGGCTAGATCGACATAAAATGTCACGACGATCAAGAATATATATACTTTATGGGGTCTCGGACGAATATTTCGAGTAGTTACAAACAGAATGACGAAATTAGTATACCCCCCATCTTATGGTGGAGGGTATAAAAAGTTGGCTGCAGACTAAAAATGCCAAAATGTGCTCTACAGAAAGTGTTTGACAATGTGCATGTAGTTCTTAGCTGATTGATGATTAGATTGTATTGGAATAGTGGGAAGTAAGGCTTTCTTCTCTCTTACTGCTCTAAGAAGAGTTACAGGACTTATTGGGCTCTGTTTCAAAACAAAAGCGTGCTCTTTGAGTATGTAAAGCATCTTAGTCAATTTGACTAAAGTGTTGATGAAGATCCATGGCGTATCAGAAATTATGATCCACTAGCCAGTCAAAGTGTTGTGAATAATATAACACACACTTTCTTCATTTTTATAAGTTCTTTGGCATTCCGATCTTTGAAAATAAAGCATTGAATATGATCTAAAGCTGGAAGATGTTCGAAAAATCACGAACAAATTTCAAAAACACTTAAAACAGTTGTACGTTGTATCTTCAGTGTTCTTCTAGGTCTACATTCGTTTCCTTTTTGTGGCTAATCGTTAACTAATCATCGTATTCGTACTTATATACTTTTAATTTGCGCTTCATATCGCTATTATTTGGAACCGTACTGACACTTGGTCCAAAATGTTTATATCCTCACTTTTATATGACTTTAATTTAAGACCAATATTGTTATGATTGGGCCCTTGACCGTTTAGTTATATATATTATCATCTTGGAACCATTGAACGTATTGTGAACACCACGATAAAAAGTAGGACATCCAGCGACCTGCTCGAATACAAATAGCATGCCTTTGTAAAGGGAAGGTCGGTGAAGACTGCCCTGCACGAGGTTGTGCATCAAATAGAAAAAGAAGCACAACCTCGTGCAGACAGGGAGACTGCCTTGCATGAGGTTGTGCATAAAGTAGAAGAATCCTTCGATGCCAAAACGTTCACCCTGGCGGTATGCATTGACATCGAAGGGGCTTTTAACAATGTGCGGACCGACACACTGATCCAATCCTTAGACCAATACCTGGTGGACCAGGTCCTTAGAGACTGGATAAACCATATGCTAAGGAAAAGGTGGGTAGATAAATTGTGTGTCCTATGGCATAAATATAAGGGTGAGAGTGGCACAGGGCACGCCACAGGAGGGCATTTTATCGCCACTCCTATGGGTGACCACCATAAATGACCTATTAAGGATGCTGACTGAGGAGGAATTTGAACCCGTCTGCTACGTAGACGATGTTATAATACTTCTAAGGGGTAAGGATCCGAACGGGCTATGCGAAAGAGCCGAAAGAGTCTTGCATATAGCATATGACTGGGCTAGACCCAGAGATCTTAATGTTAACCCAGAGAAGACTGAAATATGCCTGTTCACGAGGAAGACGAAGGTGGGCCAATTTAACGCACCACGTTTCCTCAATTAGACGATTTTGATATCTGACAATGTCAAATACTTAGGAGATCTTGGACAAGAAACTAAATTGGAAGTGTCACATTCAGGAGTGTACTGAGAAGGTTCACAGATGTTGGGCACTATGTAGACGGGCCGTAGGCTCGAGATGGGGCCTGAATCCGAGGGTAGTCCACTGGCTCTACAGGAGCGTGATTACAACAGGTTCAGCGATCATGTTGTCTTGGCATAGGAGGAGCGATGAGGACCACGCCCACTAAGGCACTAGAGACTATTCTAGATATCCGACCCATTGACATACAAATTAAGTGTGAGGCAGCCACTGCGGCTATGAGACTTAAGGCGATAGGAGAATAGATTGAGGATGGGAGCAGCTCATACCATCGCGGTATAATCGAAGCGACGATAGGAAACCTGGAAGGAAGAAAAGAGGTCTCCGACCGGATACCTGAGATGAACCTTGAAGTCGAATGCGAGGTACTGCTGCCATCGGCACAGTCTTGGATTGACGTAACCCTAGTATTGCCATCTGGAAGATCATGCTACACGGATGGATCAAAGCGAGAGGACAGAGTGGGCCTGGGTTCTTCATTGAGAACCCAGGGACTGAGATCTGTTTTAGACTGCCTGACCATAATACGGTCCTGCAAGCGGAGATCCAGGTCATCACGGAATGCGTGAAGTGGTGTGGTGCTAACTCGAGGACGTCGAGTGTGAACATCTTTACCGACAGTAAGGTCACGAACAGTCTTGCGCTGTAAGAAGGAGATTAACGCCTTCTCTGAGGATGGCAAAATCTATATCGTTTGGTTGACGGGCCATAACGGAGTAAGGGGAAATGAAAGGGCACACGATTTGGTGGTGAAGGCCAGAGGACTGCCGTCAAGAAAGTTGGCTAACCCGAAGCCTTTCGGGTCGACGCAGTCCGAGCTAAGTGAGTGGGCGACGAATGCGCATGCAACATTCTGGAACAGCGAAACGGTCGATTGGACGGCGAAAATCCTATGGGGGGATACAGATCGTAAGAAGACGAGGCTATTACTGAAAGGAAGTAAGAAGGAGGTCAGTGTAGCTATTGGTATCATAACAGGACACAGGACACATTAGAATGCGAGCTCACTTATGTAAAATCGGTGCGGCAAGTGTTGGCATGTGTAGGGCATGCTGGGAAGATGATGAGACGTTGGAGCATTTCCTTTGTCATTGCCCGGCTTTTGCATCTAACAGTTACCGGCACTTAGGTGGAGACACAATATCAGACATGAACCAACTTAGGGGAGTGGTATTGAAAACAATTAAGGATTTTGTAAGTAGCACGGAATTCCTAACTTAAAATTTTCTTTTTGGAGGTTACTTTATAGTTTTTAGAGCGCACAACAAGCCGATTCCTGGCTTAGGTGTATGTCCATAGTGGCATGGGGCGGATTAATAACCGCACCCTCTTTTCAACCTAACCTATTATCATCTTTTTGTTCTTACTGAAGACATATATTCATTTAAAATAGAAAAATTATACCTTATTCAAATGCTAATTGAACATGAATGTTGTTGGTATATACGAATACATATGTATGCACATTTATATTAGTTTGTAAGTATATCTATAGACTATATATATATCTTGACTGAAAAAACTATATCTTGACTATATCCATGTCGATTGCAGCGTGTATAGGTTTACACAATCTTCGGAAAAGATTCCTGATGGTGGGCTTCCAAACTTTTTGCTGAAAAGACTTGACCCCGTCTAGTTCCACCAGTACTAGGTTAGGTTAGAGTGGCAGTCTGTTTTTTAAACAGACTCACTCTATTTAAGCCCATTGTGATGTCACAGTAGCAGCAGACCAGGCCTCTGGTGCGTAGAGCTGGCAAAATATCGATTTCATTATCGATATTTAAATTTTTGACTGAATATCGATTGATATTTTGCTGATGGATACTATCGGAAAATTCAAATTTTTTGCAAAATTAAATAAAAACAAACGATGTGGCACTAATTGTACCTTTTAAGATGCATTGCGCCTATAGAGGGCGCAAGTTTCATCCGATTAAGTTAAAATTTTGTACAATAATTTTTCTCATGACTTCTAACTGATGTTATTAATCTTGGTTTTATTTAGTCTGTGAATTGATATTGCTTCTATTGGGTTGCCCAAAAAGTAATAGCGGATTTTTTAAAAGAAAGTAAATGCATTTTTATAAAACTTAGAATGAACTTTAATCAAATATACTTTTTTTACACTTTTTTTCTAAAGCAAGCTAAAAGTAACATAGATAACTGACAGAAGAAAGAATTCAATTACAGAGTCACAAGCTGTGAAAAAATTTTTCAACGCCGACTATATGAAAAATCCGCAATTACTTTTTGGGCAACCCAATATACAAATCGATCTCCTGATTTTAGTTATCATTTTTGCTTGAAATATAGGATATGTAGGATATGGGAAATTAACGATAGTATCAATACTATGGATTATTATTATTATAACTATCGAAAATATCGAATGTTGAGATTAACGATAGTTTGCCAGCTCTACTGGAGGGATCCAAGACACAAAATCTCTTAAATTATTTTTTCTTTTATGACAAGACTTTCATCTTCTTTTTTTTTGGTTCAATATAACAATGACATCATTTGTTTGTCCAATAGAATCAATCACAAATGTCCGAGGCAAATGTGAAACAAACATTTCCCAAATGTATATAATTTTGCTTAATTTTTATGTAAATTGCAAAACTAATTTATCATATTACAACAGAGCCAAAGATGTGTTTTTCTCTGCTCCCTATAATTGGTTGCTGTGATGATACTTTCATTGGTGGTGCTAAAAGATGAACATTTTAGTAATAAAATCTCGTGGCATGACAAATCATCATCAATTATCACTTGAATTGTATGGATGGCAAATTAAACAAAATCCCCAATCACGTCATTGACAGATAGACATCACACTCCTTTCTTTTGTGCTCCATTCCAGTCTAGTTTATGGAGTCCTTGTAAATCACCCTTGCGGTGGCTTTGTTATCCGTTGATTGCTAGTAATTGTGTGCAAATATTTTACAAGTGAATGGACAACACATTAAATTTCACTATATCTTAAGGTGACGTGCAATAGACGATATGGGAATGATAGGAATCATGATTTTGCTGAGCTTTGTTGGAGTGGCCAAGGTATAAACGTTAATCTTAGACTGGTTTCTATTCTGAAGGGTGAATTTTTAAGAGCAATAGGAAAGTTAAAAAAAACCGAAAATTTCGAAACGATAGTACGGTCCATATATTTTATTGTTTGAAGATTATTTCATGCAAATGTTGACTGTGACAACCGTGAAATGGTCCATCCGCTTAGTCCAATTTTGGCATACTCCTTCCAACATTTCTCACGAGTAAATGCTTCAATGTTGTCTTCCAATGCTTCAATTGAAGCGGGCTTGTCTGTATAGACATGAGCTTTAACATACCCCTCCAAAAATAGTCTAAAGGCGTTAAATCGCACGATCTAGGCGGCCAATTGACCGGTTCCGAACGTGCAATAAAATGTTCACCGAACTAACCTCTCAATAAGTCCATTGTTAGGCGTGCTATGTGGCACCGTCTTGTGGAAACCACATTTATTGCATTTAGGACAAACAAAAAGTTGGACACCATCATTCACAGTTACGTTACGATTCGCATCATCTTTGAAGAAGTACGGTGCAATGATGCCACCAGCCCATAAACCGCACCAAACAGTGACTTTTTCTGGATGCATTTGTAACTCTTGCAATGCTCCTGCCTGATCTTTACACCAAAATTGACAATTCTGCTTATTTACGTACCCATTGAGCGAAAAATAAACATCGTCGTCAAATGGAAGAAGGGCGCGATGAACTTTCTGAACAGAGCACGCACATGATAATAAAATTCAATAATTTCCAGTAGTTGTTGGATAAATTGGTGAAATTATAGACCAAACTGAAGATGTTTAACTGTTTAAACTAGTGTTGCCAAAAAGATAACGGCTAAAAATCACCCTTTATAATACGATACATACAAATATACAGTGGCACAGAAAAGGTATATACTCCACTCAAAGAACGCGTTTTATAAACGAAATTTTTGGTAAGAAAATATTTTTATTTCAAATGCCTTTGTAGCTAAAATTATTTACCATGGTTCCCAGTATTATAAATAGTTAAAATGTGTACGGTAAAATCTTATCATAACTACATTATTCTCAGTTTACGTAACTTCTATGAATGAAAAGTTATGTAGACATACTCGTATCTGTGCCATTGTACATCACAGCTTTTATGACGAAGCTGTAATACCTACGGATGTTTCCAGTGTTAGTGGCCTTTTTTGATCGAACAACGGTTTCGCACACTTGGATCTTTGCAGGCAATGAGAGTAACATAAGAACGCAGACTCCTATGTATTTGGAAGCCATGGGAAAATATCGAATGTCTCATACTTATAATAAGAGCGCCGAATTAGAGAAAACACATAATTTATTTCACTTTTTACTTTAAGTAAGTTATTTTGATTTGTGGATATTTGCTATCATCTTCCATGGCTATCTTTAATTTCCGTTAAACCCAATATGTAAAAATGTGCCTCCAGTTCCACATACAAAAATCATAGTTAAAACCTCGTATCGTCGCATAAACAAAGCACAAGACAGCAGGAGCCGATGAATTGGCCGCTAAACTATTTTAGACAGGAGGAGGTAGACTGATGAGGCTGATGCATTGTACCACGCCATTAAAATTGTACAAGGCAGCAGAAGCCGATGGATTGGTTGCTTAACTATTAAAGAGAGGAGCCGACATTTTGTTCTGAGCCTTTCTTAGCTCGCCCTTACATTTTCTTAGCTCAGCCTTATAGATGTCCTAATCGTGTGGTGCTCTTGTGGCTTTTGCTCTGTTGAAGAGTTTTCTGCAGTCCTTCCTTAGACCAACCAGCTCTGGGGTCCACCATGGTGGTCGCTGTTTACCTTTTGTCTTGCCATTAGGACATGCTGACACAACGAGTCATTCAGGGCCTTCGTGATCCGCTTGACCACTATGTCTATATCCTCCGTAGTTTCCACTTCCTTTTCTGGTCTAGATGCGATAGTGGTGCAGAAGTTTGAAGACGGCATCTCTGAATCGTGTGACATATATAGGGAAGCCAGCCAGTAATGAGACTTGTTTATTTCAAGGCTGGCTACTACTAAATCTTCAGTGCGACGGAAGAAGAAAAACATTTAGACTGTTCTTTGCAAAAATACAGGCTCTGTGTCTCCTATTCCCCGTACCATTGAGAAGTTTAAATCCCGGAATTCTTAGTCCACGTACCGTTCCTCCACATAACCATGAATCCTGGACAAGAACCACGTCAAATTCCCTTGCCATCAGCAGGAACTTTAGTGCCGCCGAAGCAGTCTTACAATGGTGGAGATTTATCTGTAGAAACCGGGATTCAGAACTTTCACCACTGTTGTGTTAGCAACTTATTAAAAAGTACCAATTTTTCACCATTTTTCAACTTATACCCTTTTATATCTTCGCCATGTTTTTAAAATAAGCTCATAGTTCAAAAGAGTTAGCTGCCCGTTCATTCCCCATTTTTGTTAAGAGGCAAAACATGGCTTAGGAAGTGTCTGGAGGACATGTCCGACAGTCGAAAAATCTTTGGAATAATTCTATAACACTTGAACAGATAGCTGTGAGCACCACACAGGCTGGAACATTGAAGTCCGATTTGTATGGTGTTCATTGCTGTTACGAGAAGCTTAACTGCGAGCTACCGGGCGTGTCCACAGGTTACGGATAGTGGAATGCTCCACACGGAGTAGCTCCAACAGCAGTCGAACCGAACACTGATTTTGGTAATAAAATTCAATGATTTGCAAGCGTTGCTCGTTAGTAAGTCTATTCATGATGAAATGTCAAAGCATACTGAGCATCTTTCTCTTTGACACCATGTCTGAAATCCCACGTGATCTGTCAAATACTAATGCATGAAAATCCTAACCTCAAAAAAATCACCCTTTACGATTTTGCTGAAATTTGGGACAGTGAGTTATGTTAGACTCTTCGACATCCTTCGTCAATTTGGCTCAGATCGATCCAGATTTGGATATAGCTGCCGATTTGGGGTTTTAGGCCCATAAAAGCCACAATTATTATCCGATATTGCCAAATTTGGGGCCGTGAGTTGTGATAGGCCCTGCGATATCCTTCTTCAATCGATCGCTCGATTTAAGGTTTTGTACCCATAAAAGGCGCATTTATTTTCCGATATCGCCGAAATTTTGGACAGTGAGTTGTGTTAGGCCCTTCGACATCCCAGATCGGTCCAGATTTGGATATAGCTGCCATATAGACCGATATCTTGATTTATATATAGCTACTTAAGAGACCAATATTGTGTTATACACAATTGAACAATGACTTGTACTTATTAGTATTTGGTCCAAATCGGAAACATTTCGATATTGCTGCTATGGGGCATAAGGTGTGCATTTTTCACCGAATTTGGTGGTGGGTATTCAAAGTTCGGCCCGGCCGAACTTAACGCCTTTTTACTTGTTTTTATTGTAAACAAACCTAAATTGTTTGGCTGCGCTTCAATTCGTGTTTCTTTTAGTATCGAGACTTAATGCATGTTTAAAACAAAATACAAAAAATCAATTTTATATTCAATTACTTATACCTACAGTCTGAACGTTTTTATCTATATGTATAGTAAAAACTCTCATTTAAAGATTCAAAACAAAATTCAAAGTTTTTTGAATTTGTAGAAGGAAACAAAAAAGGGGATAGCAAATGAAAAAGGAGCTAAGAATAGGAACTAGTTCCTTTTGTGGAACCGATCGAAATAGAGCGATCACTAAGACCACCAAAAGGAACTAAAATGTTCACTATCTAATAAAATAATAAAAAATACAAAAATGAGTTCTTTTTAGCTACACCGTCTTCCAAATTGCAGACATGGCATCATCATCTTTCGCTGTAAACGAAAAAAAAAAACACTTCTCCAATAAAACAGATTCGTTTATCGCAAAAATATTCCAAAGGTTTTATTTTTTGGGTGCAAATCGAAAAAAAAACCCAAAAACAGACCAACTCTCTTAAAGCTGACTTCAAGAGGAATACATTCAAAGGTCATACCTGAGGTTGGTACGACTTAAAATAGAGTTCAAATAGAAAGAAGCCTTTGCGATCTGTTCAATACCAAACAAGGTATTAGACATGGCGACAACTCTTTTTTAAATCCTGCTGGAGAAGATTGAATGCCCACGTGACGCCGAAGTTAGCTTATCCGCCAATGACGCTGAACGTCTGGGTTCGAATCATGGCGAGAACATATTCAATGGTGGTTAAGCTGGAGACACTTGTGAGGTATTTAAGACGAAATACCTCTTTAATATCGATTTCAAATTTCACTACTAAGTTGTTGCTACCCTGTTCGGATTCGGCTATAAAAATGGGATCTTTTATTATGGTGCTTAAAACTTGGTATCAGAGAAGTATTTTCACAGGAATGTTCATGTGCAACTTTGCATTTGGTGGGCAATACTTATCGTTAGAGAAAAATTCTTTGTAAAATTCATTGACCAACCTGTGTTGATGGATAATATATAGACGACGTATGAACCACGAACTGTATAACGGCGTTGGCATATTTAACGACTACATTGGTAAGGACATGTTGTCAGAATACATGAAGATGCCCAAGCTAAAAAGTCATTTGAGTACGAAACTGCCGGTTTACGCAGAACGAAATACTCCGGTTCTGTTTATACCTACCACCATAAGACGGGGGTTTTATCAATTTAGTCACTCCATTGGTAACACCTCGAACCTATAAAGTATTTATATTCTTGATCGTCTCTACATTCTGAATCGATCCAGCCATATCCGTCCGTCTGTCGTAGTCGAAATCACAATAGCGTTTGAACGTTGAAGATATCTACCTGAAATTTTGCACCGAAACTTCTTATTGAAGTAGGTCTTTGGGTAAATGAAATGAGCCATTCCGGTTCAGATATAGATACAACGATAGTATAAAGCAATCCCCGAATTGGACTTCTTGAGCTCCCATATACCTTAGTTTTTCCCTGATTTGGCTGCAATTTGGTACGTGAAATACACTTGTGCCCCCAAATACTCACTACAAATCCTATCCCGATAGGCTCATAGATAGATGTAGGCCTTAAAAATCCGATGCCTCAATCCACCAGACCTCAATCAATATCCAATTTGATTGCTACAAAATAGTTAAAATACTAACTGAGTTAATAGGCGTAAATTTTTAGCAGAATCCATCGTGGTGGGTACTCCAGATTGGGCTCGGCCGAACTTAGCACGTTTTTACTAATTTGGAAGACCCTAAGAACATTTGCTGTGTGTATATGTGTGTCCGGCACTGACAGTCAGAAGGAGTCCCCTTTAGGTTTTTATTTCTTGGAGAACTTGTCTGATTTAGCTAATGTGCACATTCGCAAGTTGTGGGGCATTTCAAAGCGATCTGGATGGTTCAACAGCAGGAACTAGAGTGCATCTTCCTTCTCCTTTTCCTTGTGGTATTACAATGGAAGAGAACGTCTTAGTGTGATGGCAGACTGCCACCTATCCTACTTGTTTAGACTAAAACCCCTTGATACCCCTCTGTTGTATTTAGTTTTTATATTTTTACCGTTTTATGTTACCTTATTGAAATAGTTAATTTAATATTTCTGCAATGGTATTTTTTTTTTAATTGTATTGGTAAAAAGATTCTATCACGCCTCTTTTTGGGATACGCTTTGGTATGGATACATTAACAGCATTAAATAAGCAAACACATTTGGAATTCGTACAACAAACGTTGTAAAAGTGAAAGTGGCACAAAAAAAAGCGACTATGCTCATATTCAAACAGCCCAAGGATATCAGGGTTGACTATGAAGGAAGTAGATCCCAATTCCTCGATTTTTTTATTATTTTATTTTTTTTTTCCTACCAATCGATGTGTGATGTATTTTCAAAGGAGTTGTCGTTTCTGCCAAATGAGTCACCATATTTAGGATAAATGATGGATTTACAATGATGACAACAATGGCGTTGAAAGTCACTTCTTTGCTGCTGCTGCTGTATTCGACCGAATCCCACTTGAGTTGAGCACATATTTGACCCCTTTTTTCCTTCTCGCTTTTTGGCCGACAAAGAAAAGTGGTCAACACTAGGTCTTCCTTTACTATTTGTTCGCTTTTGTTGTTGCTTTTGGCCACACTTGAAAAGAAAAGGATCCATAATGGCTATGCTACAAACGGGGACAATGCAAACAGATGCCATAATCCAAAAACCATCCATTACTCACGTAAATGTATGATAAATAAACACAAAGTGGAATACAATGAGTCCTGTTCCACTCATGTGTCCTGCATAAAGAAGGCAAAAATAAAAGAAAACTCTAGCCAAGAATGCATGGGCTCGAACGTGACTGGATGTGATTTTGAGTGTGAAAGTGCCATATTGCACAGTGGTGGCGCCCTTTGACAAAAATCAAAAAAAAAAAAATTTGTTATTGCTCCGCTGGTGTGTACATGACTGGCAAGGCCTTTTGTTTCTAAATTTAAAAAAAAAGATTATGCAAGGAATACATTTAGTGGTGATTATAAATATCCACTGAGACACACATTTCCATCTGTATTTTATTTTTATATCCTCCACCCATAGGATTGGCGTATGGTCCTAATCGGTTCATAACCTGATACAGACATCTTGAGCTGCTATAGGTCGCAATAATTATCCGATTTGGCAGAAATCTTGCATGAGGTGTTTTGTTCTAACAACTGCGCCAAGTATGATTCAAATCGGTTCATAACCTGCTGTAGCTCCCATATAAACAGATCTTGAGCCACTATAATGCTCAATCTTATCCGATTTGGCTGAAGTTTTGAACAATCAATTCTACTTTGGTCTCCAACAGCCAAAACATGTATGGCCCCAATCGGTTCATAACTTGATATAGCTTAAATACCATAGCAATTCTTATCCGATATGGCTGAAATTTAGCATGACGTGTTTCGGTATGACTTCCCACAAGTGTGGTGGAAATCGGTCCATAACCTGATATAGCTGCCATATAAACCGATCTGGGATCTTGACTTTTTGAGCATCTAGAAGGCGCAATTCCTATCCGATTTGGCTGAAATTTAGCATAGCGTGTTTCGTTATGACTTCCAACAACTGTAATAAGTATGGTTCAAATCGGTCCATAACCATATAATTGTCCTATAAACCGGGATCTTGACTTGCTGACTTCTTGAGCCTCTAGAAGACGTAATTATTATCCAATTTGCCTGAAATTTTTAACAACGGCTTCTCCCATAACCTCCAACGTACGTGTCAAATGCGGTCAAAATCGGTCTATAGCCTCATACAGCTCCCATATAAACCGATCTCCCTATTTTATTTCTTGAGCCTCTAGAGGACGCAATTCCTATCCGATTTGGCTGAAATTTTGCATGAGGTGTTTTGTTATGACTTCCAAAAACTGTGTTTAGTATGGCGCAAATGGGAGCTATATCTAAATCTGAACCGATTTGTTCCAAATCAAGAACAATTGAAGAAGATAATGATAGTACAGTATGTACAATTTTTTTTCAATTCGAAGCAAAATTTTGGTTTTTGTTATCACGTAGACAAAACTCGGACAAAAAATTATATATATATTTCCGATTTTCGCTCATTGCTTATAGTGAGAGCATTAACACAATTTTGTATATTTTAAATTCTGTCCCTAGCACGAACTAATACTAAAAATTTCAGGCAAAAATATCGATGTTTACTGTTTTTAGCCCCTCTTCCCATACAAGTGCCACCACTGTGTATTGGTAGCCGAGATAAATCTTGGAAATATTAAAGGCATTTGTAATGTGTAAATATGCTAGACCGGGAATGGGGGTAAGGTTAAAATCCTTTATTCTTTACCAAATTAATGAATTGAGACTTTGGAGGATATAGTTATGCGATTGAGGATATAGGTTAGGTGACATATACAAAAAACCATAGAACTAAATGACAAACACAGCTAGTCCTATTTGGAAATATTTGCTAGGTTGTACATTTATTTGTTCGTTTGGATTATTCGATTAATATTCGATGCAGGTTCAACGATTAACCGAACAAGATCGGAAGAGGCTGTCGATCAATCGAAATGGAAACAAAACAGGATATTTTTTGAGATGTTATCCTTCAAATATTTCACAACTCATCGGCATAAGTATTTTGGCAAAGGAGTTTTGGATTTTTTTTTTAATAAAATCAAAATTTCCCAGTATGACTTAAAATAGTCATGAATGGTCTAATTGAAAACTACATAGCTATACAAACTTCATTTTCGAACAAAACTTTAGGCCAAGTCTCAAAATGTTGGGTGGCATAGGTTAGGTAAGAGTGGCAGTCCTTTACAGATTCACTTAGACAATTTTAGGTCCATTGTGATACCACAGTAGCGACAGACCAAGGCTTCTGGCTTCTGAATCGAACCTGCAACCAACTCGGCTACCGTGGCGCCCGTGTCATAAGTGTTTTGACATTTAATTTTATTATAAGAATAAATAAAAAAAATATAATTATTTTTAAGAACAAGCTAATAGAAAATAGAGCTTAGGAGAGTGGGTGTGACTTTTGGCAATCGTTTGGAGTAGTTTTCGAATAGTTTTATCAAAACCAATTGGAATATTTTATCAACTTCCGCCGTTGTATCTTCTTAAGTCCTTGTGAATAAACAACGGCGTTTTTGCTTAAATTAGGCCCATAAAATTTCTAGATGTAGACTTGGTGAATTCCAATCGAATGTTTTTGGCTTATCTAATAGAGAAAGTTGGTCCTTTATGGCATAGAGCATTGCCTATTGCTTAAAGAATAGCGTTTTTGCTTAAATTGCACCTATAAAATTTGTAGATCTGGACTTGGTGAATACCAATCGAATGCTTTGACATATCATTGCCTAGCCATAAAATAGATAACTTCCCAATCACCAGAGAGAAATGAAATTTCATAAAAAACTACATCAATATTTTATTTTAGTACATTGTTTCATTCATTTGGCTCAGGGTTCCCCGCCCATTATACCTTACTTATAGTTTAAAAAATTCAATTCGATGTAAAATAAAACCGCATTTTCCAAAAATTCGATTTTGCATGAAAATCTGGTCTCTAGTAATAACTTATGGAACGCGGAAATTATGTTCTTCCCGCGAAACAATTAGATTTCGAGTTCTTCCCGCGAAACAATTAGATAACTGAAATAGACACATTAGGCACGTTTTCGGCAAGTGAGATATTTAGCGAACGACTAGAACAGACGGACTGTCATCTCGTTAAATCTTTGTTGTTAAGAAATTGAATCACAGCCATTTTATCACCTCACAGTTTTCGATATGTACACCTTAGTTCTGCGTAGGAGATTGCAAAGGTTTAGTACTAAACGTATCGAGTCTGTACATCAATATTTTAATAGCGGTTCACACTAGAAGAAATGAATATGCTAAGAGTATTGGTTGCAGTTGCTTAGCTTCAGATATGTTTTATGAAACTCCTTCTGACTGCTAGTTCGGGACACACACACAGAAGGTGTTCTATAGTCTCTTCTTCTTCGATGTCCTCACAGCTTCTGCAAAAGTCGTTGCTGGCATCCTTCAGTTTGTCAGCATGTTTTCCGATTAGACAGTGACCTGCCATGACGGACACAATGACTGAGACATCTGTTCTAGCCAATGATAGCTAAGCAGTAGATCTCTTCAAGTCTAGATTAGGCCACATGGTTTTGGATTGCTCACAGCCACCTCTTTGTGACCATCTATCATTCGTTGTCCTTCGGGACTGGCTCTGAAAACTTAGCTTACATGTCGCTATAGGCATACCCACAGTTTCCAGTATCCCTGGAATGTCAGAGCGGTTTTTGTGTTCAGAAATACGCTCTCCAGGGATTTAATGGCTGCCTGGCTGTCTGAGAAGATCTTTATGCCAGTCGTCGTAAGGACATAATATCTTAGCCATCCCATCATTTCCTTAATTGCAAGAATCTCTGCTTAATACACATTGCAGTGGTCGGGTAACCTTTTCGATATGACCAGCTCTTGATGTTTAGAGTACACCCCAAAGCCCATCTGGTCGTCTAGTTTGGAACAAATTTGCATTAGCAATAATATTCCTAAATAATATTCTTCTTTGCGATCAGGTTTCCGCTCCTTGCATCTTTAAGCGTGATTTAATATTCTTGGCTTATAATTTCAACCTACGTATAGATGAAGGAACGTATTCGATTCGGGATTTCAGAAATATAAATTACGACGATCGAGATGAAAAATTTGAACGAATCGATTGGGTTGAATTGTATTCATTAGCCTCTGTGGACCAGCAACTCGACTTCCTACATAATAATATACAATGTTTGTACAATGCGACTGTTCCTATTAAAAAGAAACACACCGACATGAATCGTGTACATTGGTTTGACTCATATATAAAGAGTGCCATAAAAGATAGGGACAGTGCGTATTCCAGGTGGAGGAGGTGCAAAATTCCGGAGCTATATAATGAATTTCGAACCGCGAGGAGAACTATTAACAATTTTTAAAATCACGAAGTATCTCCATATGGAATCTCTACTAACTGATGTGCAATCTAGTTTTAGGGCTAATCGCAGTTGCATAACAGCTTTGTTAGAAGTTTCTGATTCTATTAGGGGTGATATTGATGTTAACAAGGCGTGTTTTCTTGTCCTCCTTGATCACCCGAAAGCGTTCAATACCGTAGACTACCAGAATCTTTACTTCAAACTTTGTAATTTTTTCGAGTTTTCTACTACGACTTTTATAATTCTACCTCACTAATAGATCACAATTGGTGTACGAAGGGATCTCGAGATCGCAACCATTAGCTGTAGGTAAGGTTTGATTATTGCTCCACTTCTTTTTTCACTGTATGCTAGGGATCTTTTTGACCAACTGACTCACAGTCGAGTGCATATGTATGCAGACGACGTTCAAATTTACTTGAGTAGCCATCTGAATGATATTAGTCAGTCCATATTGAACCTCAATAGTAATTTGCGTAATGTGTGTAAATGGGTCGGCACGAATGATCTCTTCTTAAACTTGCTAGGGTTTAAGAAGAGATCAGTCGTCCCGAATCCCCAAAGTGTTTAATTATACACAACAATAAGAAAATCTCCTCGCATATGTTGACAAGGAAAAGATTCATGTAGTTCCTACTGCGAAAAACACCTGCACTATGGCTTACGCATTCATTCACACCACTTAGAATATGAGTTCTCTTGGCCATAACCATCTATGTTCCAGGGCTGTTATATGGTTTTGAGCTCTTTGGGAATTGTGATTCAGTGAGTCGGCAACAATTTAATGTTGCGTTTAATGGACATGGGTTAAGAAGAGCCCAACATGTCTCCAACTATACTAATTGCCATTATAGATACAGTTTTGACTCTCTCCTCAAATTGAGATCTTTACAATTTATTCATTCAATTATTACTTGGCGAACACCAGAATATCTCTTTAATTGAATCAAATTCGCTAGATCCAACATAGGAGAGATGATTATACATTTTTTTAAGCTCCGTGCGTCTTTGGAACACGCTTCCACAAGTTTTGCAGGGTATCAGCAATGCACATACTTTAAAGAAGAAAAAAATTAAAAATGTATTTTCTAGCAATTCGTAAAATTTGTGTTTTTTTATATATATTTTTTTTATTATTATTATTATTTTAACTAATTGTTGTGTCTTCTTTACTCTATTCCTTGCTTTATACTAATTAATTTTTTGTATGTTTAATTAGGATGTAATTTCTGTTTTTCAATTAGGATGTATGAATGTGCCTATACTCTTTTATCTGCACTGTAATTTATAAGACATTGTCTTGTTGTGCAGGCATATTTTAATTTCCAATAAATTAATCTGTAATTTTCTAACAAAGTAGGAACATAAAATCTGTGAACATCTACGTGTATAGATGAGAATTCAGAAATTTGGTATGAATATATAAAAGTGTGCGATTTGCTGGCATAAGTGGTTTTGAAGAATAATGCGAAGATATTTGACTTTCCAATATCATCATCCGCTACAACTTGTCCGAATTGTAAAATCTTTGGGAAACCATTTACCGGCGTTTGTTGGTTATAGAACCATAAAAGGATTTAGAACTTGACGTTTTCATTCATCATTTTTGTTTTTTATTTTTAATTGCCGTACAGTTCTGTATATTTCATAATTGTATATTTCGATCTTGTAACTGAAGAGTGGACAATATAAAAAAATGTTTTAACTAAAAATTCACATAACACATAAATCACAAAATTTATTGTCAGAGACTGATGAAGTTTCGGTGATAGTGAATCTATTGGAACACAAGCTACAAGACAAGAGCAAAAATCTTAAAGAATAAGGTCACATTTGTTGCATTATCTCGATGTATGTCTGTTCAAACTTTCATTTTCATTTTAATATAGCTACAAATCTTCAACTTCAACTTACTTATCGAAAAGTGTTGCTATAGAAATCTTAACAGATCATTGAGGCATAGTCTCTTTCTGTGAATTACTAATCTTAGTTAATGACCAAACCAAAAACAAATTTGGAACCATCCAACCATTTAACCATTTTTGCTATCGATACCAACAAAGCAGCATTTCATTTGCAAATAGATTTGTGCTTGGTTTTGGCCGGAGTCACTTCAAATGGCAAGGAGTCGTTTGCTAATAAACAAACTCATCATCTTCATCATCATCACCACAATGATATCCTTTATTTGGTGTAATTTTGTATACTTGAAAAGTACTCCAAAGGACAAATCATGTCAACTACAGATGATGAAAGAGCATTCGATGAAGTTCTTGCAAAATTGCGAAAATAGCAAAGCTTACCAATAGAAGAGCATGGATTTGTCCATATCCATCCATATGCCAAATAACTCAAACATAAATGTCACTGGATAAAATGTGAAAGTAGTTAATTGCATTAATTTCTAAAAATTAAGTTCATATTGGGAAAAAATGCTTTCTTCATTGGAATATATATTGAGGTCATTGAACTTAATTCAACTTGATTTATGACCTTGGGACCTTAAAAGGCACATTTTCATAGCATTGCGACGACATTTGAAGCAGAGAGTTGTTTTTGGACCAAATTTTGAAAAGTGATATTTATTATCCAATATCGGCGAAATTTGTAACTGTGATCTCTATTCAATGATATTTCTGCAGTTATCCTCTTTGGCACTTCTTCTCAAGTTTATGCAACATTTGCTTTAGCATGGTCTTTTATGAATACGTATTGAGCATGGCAGTTGGCTTATGTTTACATTGTCCTTTTTATATGATGAACATGATAATGCTGACGTTTGCAGTATTTGCTCGTTTCGTCATAGTCATCATCAGCAAGGACTACTCTGCACCTTCGAGAGAGTCATGACGGAGGCAAATGTCTCGTCCAATGCAAACATTGGTGGTCACACTCGACTATTATCATCTAACTTACTACGAATCTGGCTGTAAGTGGTTGGGTAGTGGTAGTCTTTCTTTCAAATGAGTTTTGTGGAACCTCATATGCAGACACTACAACTGGTCAGAGTTTGGTTAAAATTTACCATCGTCATCGACATCACCATTACAACCAACGGGCACGTAGATCCATCCATTGGCTGTGGACGGTCAGAATCTGTGGTCTCCAAGTTGAAGGGAGGCGGAGAAATCGAGGGTGCCGCCATAAAAGGCATCATTAAAGGCATCAATCCTAAATGGCGGACATTACTTTAGATGACCACATTGCCTCATTTGGAATGTGCGAGTGTCCCTGGGTGGGTGTGTGTGTTTGCGCCTGGATGTTCGTGTTCGGCGTACACTTTTCCCTAACGAGTGGTGATATCACGGATGCTTAAGAGGTTTCCTTTAAATCTTTCCCAAATGTCCTGCAGCCGGCCACAAGGATGTGATATTGTTTGCACTAAACTCCTGCAGATATAGCAAAAACAGGAAGCCATCCACACTTGAGTTGAAGTGATGGCCGAGTTTAGAGAAAACTAGCAAAAACAACTGCAAAAAGCAGTGGAGTGTAAATTAACACTTTGCTTAACTATGAAAACACCATTCTAAATAACAACTTGGCACAGTGTTTTGCTCCTTTTTATAGCCAAGTCCGAATGTCGTGTCGCAGTGTGACATCTCTTACATGGTAAAGCACCTCACAAAAGCGTCAGCATTAGGAGAAGTTTAACCACCGTTGGAAAATTTTTCTATTGTTCTCGCCAGGAATCAAACGAATCCAGACGTTCAGCGTCATAGGCGGTGGCTTCCTAGTATCCCTATTAACAAATATTCTTTAAACACGACCGTTTAATGATCGGTTAGCGATCATCTTTGCCAACGCGATATACTTTCTAAGAAATCAAGTTGAGGATTTTAGGTTAGGTTGAAAAGCGGGTAAGAGCATCAATCCGCCCCATGCCACTATCGTCTTGTTGTGCGCTCTAAATACTAAAAAGTAACCTCGAAAAAGAAAATATTAAGGATTCCGTGTTGCTTACAAAATCTTTAATTGCCTTCCATCCCACGCTTCTTAGCTGTCTCATGTCTGGTATTGTGTCCCCACCAAAGTACCGGTGTCTGTTGGCCGCTAAAGCCGGGTAATGACTTAGGAAATGCTTCAACGTTTCATCATCATCCACACATGCTAGCACTTGCCGCACCGATTTTGCATAAGTGAGCTCGCATTCCAATGTGTCCTGTTGTGATACCGAAAGCTATACTTACCTCCTTCTTACTTCCTTTCAGTAATAGCCTCAAATCGATTTTCCGATTTGACATCTTGAGCCCCTGCGACTTTCAACAAGCGTGCTGGGGTAAAATTGGTCAATAAACTGATATAGCTCCCCAATAAACCTATCTTTCGATTTGAGATCTTGACGTACAGTACACACGCGCTCTTCAAATTAGATAATTTTTGTACATTCTTACTAGAATCCATGGTGGTGGGTTATTAAGATTTAAAATGTTCAAATAGTAACTCAGTTTATATTTGGCTTGGTTTGAGGAAATCAGATCGGTTTAAGGGCTTCAACATGACAGAACGGGGGATATTTATGGGACTATATAGGCGATATTTAGTAAGTATGACGGACGGATTAGAGTTGTGAGCTTCAGTTGCTCATGAAGTCGAAGCGGTAGATTTTCTTTTTACCGACTCAGCAAGGATTCCGCTAATCTCATATCTTGACGACTGCTTTGCATGGCATTATCGAACACATGAGGCGGCGCGGTTTAACATCTACCTTTACCCTATTGTGAGTGTGCGATAAGGGATTCAGGCAACCAGATGTTTTCGTGAGTATTTCGTGAGTCGCGATTTTCTCGTAAGTCGGGAGTGTCTCGTGATTGTCTGGTGCGTATTTTGTGATTGTCTCGTGAGTCGTGCGTAAACGTGAGTCGACATAACAAAGTCGTAGGTGAGTACAATTTTTTTTCGTAAGCGTGCATGGGCTTTATAGAAAAATCACTCACGCGCACATATCTGGTGTATGCCGTACTTAAAGATCGCCGGTCGCCCATACCTTCAGTTGAAGTTACTATCTCACGACAAATCTGGGTTGTCCTAGTTCAACAGCAGTCGTCTTTATGACTATTTGTCTGAGATTGTGAGCTTTTTTTTCAATAAATGAGATGAAGCTACAACTTTTCCTTTACTTGAACTTTCCTTTGAATTTTCTTCGTTCCCCTTCTGTGCTAAGTTCGGCCGCGTCGAATCATGGGAATCCACCACCGTAACTTTTTATTAAATAATAATTAAAAATCATAAGTTATGACATTTGGAACTGTTCATTCCCTGTAGGATGTGTCCTGTGATAGGTGATTAGTTCTCTCTAGTTTAGGACCAGTATATTTGGGGCAATTGACTACACATTTACCGTAGGGTCGGTTTATGTGGGAGCTACATCAGCTTGCACATAGATTTGGATCAAAATTGGTATGGTTGTTGGAAGTCATAATAAAACACTCTGTGCAAAAATCAGATTTATGTAGGTGCCATATCTAAATCTAAACCTATATGGCCGGCCCATTTGCTATCCCCAACGACCTATATCAATAAGAAGTGTGTATTCAATATTTCAAGCGGATATCTTGATTCGTTCGAACGCTATTGTGATTGCGGACATGAACATGGGTAAATCGACTCAGAATATCAAGACGATAATGAATATATCGATGGCTTAATATAAAATCGGCTTAACTCTTTTTTATACCCTCCACCATAGGATGGGGGTAACTAATTTCGTACATTCTGTTACATAAAGTATACATATTTTTGATCGTCATGTCATTTTAAGTCGATCTGGCCATGTCTGTCCGTCGAAAGCACGCTAACTTTCGAAGGAGTGAAGCTAGGCGCTAGAAATTTTTTACAAATACTTTTTATTAGTGTAGGTCGGTTGGGATTGTAAATTGGCCATATCGGTCCATGTTTTGATATAGCTGTCATATAAACCGATCTGGGGTCTTGACTTCTTCAGCCTCTAGAGGGATCAATTCTTATCAGATTTGCTGAAATTTAGCAAGAAGTGTTTTGTTATGACTTGCTAACTTGCTGACTATGCTAAGTATGGTTCAAATCGTTTCATAACCTGATATAGCTGTCATATAAACCGATCTTGATATCTTGACTTGACTTCTTGAGGCACTAGAGAGCGCTATTCTGAAATTTTGCATGAGGTGTTTTGTTATGACTTTCAACAACTGTGCCAAATATGGTTTTAATTGGCTCATAACCTGATATAGCTGCCATATAAACCGATCTGGGATCTTGACTTCTTGAGCATCACATCTTGAGGTCACAATTATTATCCGATTGAGCTGAAATTTTGTACAAAGACTTCTCCCATATAAACCGTTCTTCCTGTTTTTCTTCTTAAGCCCCCTAAGGGCGCAATTTGTACTTGAATTGAAATAGATACCGGGAAAAGAACTCGACAAATGCGACCCATGGTGGAGGGTATATAAGATTCGGCCCAGGCGCACTTAGCACGCATTTACTTGTTTTACTTTACATGAGAAGGAAAATATTTAACTTCGGCCTTTATTTGAAATCGTTGTAGGTCTGTGTCCACCTGAAATTTAGAGGCAAACCGCATCTGATATTTGTCTTCCAAAATAGGCAAAAAATCCAATTTTGGGAAAAATCCTTTTTAAGCCATTATTCTGAGGTGTTACAAACGGGATCACTAGATTAGTATACCCCCTATCCTATGGTGGCGGGTATATAAATATACGGATTCAAAAACGTTCTCATATTCTTCGCCACAAAGATTGGTTCATACATTTCAGAAAGGGCACAGAAGTCAATGTTTGATTATTGCCAGTCCTTGGTTGGTTGGATTTTCTTTTAAACTTCTTATTCTGAATGCAGACTCATTTAGACATATTTTCTCCACTCTGTAGCAACATACCGAAGACTTTGGTGGTAATTGAACCCACGAACCGCGCACTTGTATCCTTCACTTCCGATACTTACCTTATAATCCCTCTGTTCATTTTCATTCATCATTTTAAAAAGCATATAGAATGAGGACAAAGATAATGTCACACCTTCATACCTTTGCCAAAAGTTTTTGCAATATTTAAAACATTCTCAATTTGAAATGTGATTCATACAATGTTTGCAACATTTTTCAGAACTGCAACTCTTTAGGTTCCGTCGCTGTAGCAAAACATTTTGTAAATCACATTTGTATCCTTAAAGCATGTGAGTTTTCACAGTGCGCTGGCACTAATTGAAGTGCAAATGGTCATTGCCGAAATAGAGAATATTCTCATTGCGCATTATGTTAAATGTCCTTCGCTGTTTACTTCAAATATTTGTTGTTATTTTTGTTGCAACACTGTTTTATTTATTTGTCTAATGTTACTGCCATGGCTGTTGACGTGTTTTTGTTGTTGTTGTTGTTCTTGTCCTATTCGTTGCTTTTGTTACCCGCCCTCTCTTCACTTTGGGGTTAGCATTTAACACATGCCACTCGGCTGTGTGGAACACTTGAAACTGAAGATAATGTAAATAAAAACAATTTCAACAACTTCTCCCTCAAAACCTAGGATAGCAAGGAGAACGAGCGAATATCCTAAAAAAGCTCTAAAAGGATAACAAGGATGCCTAAAGAACAAATATTTTAACAAGTGTCAAATACACACGCTTTATGCGGTCGGTCTCCCTTCATCCCAGCCCAACTGGCTGTGGCTAGGCAAGCAGTGTTTTTTGTTTTCTTCTATTGCGAAAAAGGGAACAACGCCAGAAATGACAACACATTTCCCATGTAACATAAAGTGTTAAATAGTCCTTCTGAGGGGCGTTTTTGGCGTTGTATGCCTTTTGCAAGGGCTTTTAACGCCTAGCACTGTCTCAGCACTACCAAGCCAGGAGTGGGCCGTTCAGTTCAGAGCTTGGTGCTAAAGTTTCTTTTTTCTTTAGGTCCATCAGCCACCCCTTCGTCACCACATTCATCAACAGTAAGCGACACTGTATCCTTGTTGACGTAGCTGCTACTGCCATGCTACATTGTACATGCCATGAGGAGAGTGAGAGACTGGCATGCCAAGTGTTAATGTTCTCGCAGTGCTTGACAAGATTTACCAGAGTTTTGTGTTCTTTTCTAACAAATCTTGTTTTTCAAAGATTTAGCAAAATGTCGTACTGTTTGCTTTGCTTACAATTGTGTTTTCTATTTTTCTTCCTCTTCTACATGACTACCGTTGTATTATCATTTGCAGAAATTTTATGTTCCGGCATGATGTGCAAGCTGTTCATATACTCCAAAAACCTCTAATTGGCGCACAATCGATTTAAAGTAAGGTGACGTTGTTTGTGGCATTTGCTGCACCCTATAGGAATCTGTTTATAGAAAGTTGTCAAGACGAGACTGTGGTTAATGGTATTTTTTGAACCGATGTTGGCATTTATTTTTGCCTCTGCGAAAATTATATTTTCCGACATTTTTTTTTTTTAGCGATACACCCACATGATCTGCTTAATCACCTTCATAGCATAAAGGACTAAGGAAATCAATTGGATAATATAGCATCTCATAGATTTGATTGTTACTTCAACGACTTCAACATTTTTATACTCTCCACCATAGGATGGGGGTATACTCATTTCGTCATTCTGTTTGAAACACCTAGAAATATGCGTCTAAGACCCCATAAAGTATATATATTCTTGATCGTCATGTCATTTTAAGTCGATCTAGCCATGTCCGTCCGTCTGTCCGTCCGTCCATCTGTCCGTCTGTCCGTCTGTCCGTCCGTCCGTCTGTCGAAAGCACGCTAACTTTCGAAGGAGTTAAGCTAGCCGCTTGAAATTTTGCACAAATACTTTTTATGAGTGTAGGTCGGTTGGGATTGTAAATGGGCCAAATCGGTCCATGTTTTGATATAGGTGCCATATCAACCTATCTTGGGTCTTGATTTCTTGAGCCTAGAGGGCGCAATTCTTGTCGGATATGACTCAAATTTTGCACGTGTTTTGGTATCACTTCCAACAACAGCGCTAAGTATGGTTCAAATCGGTCCGTGTTTTGATATAGCTTCCATATAAACCGATCTTGGGTCTCGACTTCTTGAGCCTCTATAGGGCGCAAGTTTTGTCCGATTTGACTGAAATTTTGCACGCAGTGTTTTGGTATCTTTCATAATAACTGTGGTAAGTATGATTCAAATCGGTTCATAATCTGGTATAACTGTCATATAAACCGATCTTGGGTCTTGACTTCTTAAGCCAATAGAGAGCGCAATTTTCATCCGGTTTGGCTGAAATTTTGCATGAGGTGTTGTGTTATGACTTCCAATAACTGTACTAAGTATGGCGCAAAGCGGTACATAATCGGATTCTCATCCGATTTGGGAGAAATTTTTACAACGGTTTCTCTCATGACCTTCAACATAAGTGTCTAATATAGTCTGTATCGATCAATAGCTTGATACAGATCAATAGCTTGATACAGCTTGATACAATGTTCAGCATTCATCTATGGTCCGAATCGGACTATAACTTGATATAGCTCCAATAGCATAACAGTTCTTATTCAATATTCTTTGTTTGCCTAAAAAGAGATACCGCGCATAGAACTCAACAAATGCGATCCATAGTGGAGGGTATATAAGATTCGGCCCGGCCGAACTTAGCACGCTCTTACTTGTTTCCTGTTCTTTCGATGTTCGATATTCTTGTAACCAGATACCGGTCGCATTTGTTACGGCATTGTCCGGCCGGGTTCTTAAAGAATGGATAAATCATATGCTAAGGAATAGGTGGATAAATTTCGGGTCCCATGACATAAATATAAGGGAGAAAATGGCGCACGCCACTGGTAGGCATTTTATCGCCACTCCTATGGCTGACCACCATAAAAAGCCTATTACGGATGCTGACTGAGGAGGTATTTGAACGCGTCTGGTACGCACACTTTGTTATAATACTTCTTAGGGGTAAGGATCCGAACCAGCTATGCAGAAAAGCCGAAAGGGTCCAATATATGGCATACGGCTGGGCTAGACGTAAGGGTCTCAATGTTAACGCAGAAAAGACCGGAATGTGCTGGTTCACGAGTGAAACGAAGGTGGGCCAATTTAAGGCACCACGTTTCCACAATAGAACGATTTCGATATCCGATAAATTCTTAGGAGTGATCTTGGACAGGAAACTGAATTGGAAGTGTTATATCCAGGAGCGTACCGAGAACGCTCACAAATGCTGGACACTATTTTCAAGGGCCGTAGGCTCGAAATGGGGCCTGAATCAGGGCATAGTCCATTGGCTTTACAGGAGCGTGATTAGACCAATACTTATGGTGATTTCGATTGTAATCTTGATATCTACAGATAATGGAAAAGTGTTGCATTTCTTACACCGTGCCAATTTTGCAATTTTCTTTGAATAAAACGAGAAGACAAACTTTATTGAATGTTTGGAAAAAAAGCAACATTATATGAAAAATAAATACATACAAATGGAAAAAGTGAACACGTTTTATTTAGCAATTTTTTATACAGAAAATTCTTTATCCGAAGACGGGATGCTATTTTTACTGCAAAATGCAAAAAGTGTAACACTATGAGAGGATTGGGGCGATATTTGCAAAATGTTATCCCGTATAAGTGCAACATTGGTTTAAAATGGAGACTTTTTTATATATCCGACCCATAGACAGACAGATTAAATTGAAGCAGCAATTTCGTTTATGAGACTTAAGGCGATGAGAGAATGGATAAAGGATGACGCAGGACATACCATCGCGGTATAGTCGAGGCGACGATAGGTACTTTGGAAGGAATGGCCGATCGGATACCTGAGACGACACTTGAGGTCGAAGCTGCTGCCAGCGTCACAGTCTTGGATTGACGGAACCCTAGTATTGTCATCTGGAAGATCATGTTACACGGATGGATCAAAGCTAGAGGACCGAGTGGACCTGGGGGTCTACATTTTGAACCCAGTGACCGATATCTGTTTTAGACTGCCTGACCATAATACGGTCCTGCAGGCAGAGATTCGGGCGATCACGGAATGCGTGAGATGGTGTGGACATCTTTGCGGACAGTAAACTGGTCATAAGGGCAATAACAACCAGGACGGTAAAGTCACAAACAGTCTTAGAGTGTAAGAAGGAGATTAATGCCTTTGCTGAGGATGGCAAAATCCGCATCGTTTAGATGCCGGCCATAACGGAGCAAGGAGGAATGAAAAAGCAGACGTTTTGGCAGTGAGGACCAGAGGACTGCCGTCAACAAACTTGGTTAACCCGAAGCAGTCAGAGTTCAGAGCGTGGGCAACGAACGTGCATGTTACACTGAGCGAAACGATCGGCTGAAAGACGAAAATCCTATGGCGAGATCCGGATTGCGAGAAGACGAAGGTATTACTGAAAGGAAGCAAGCAGGAGCTCAGTATGGTTATTGGTATCATAACAGGATACATTGGACTACGTGCTCACTTATGTAAAATCGGTGCGGCAATTGATAGCATGTGTAGGGCATGCGGGGAAGATGATGAGACGTTGGACTTTCGCGGCAAACATACACCGGCAGTTAGGTGGAGACACAATACCAGACATAAACCAACTAAGGGCGTGGTATGGAAATCTATTAAGGATTTTGTAAGCAACACGGGATTACTGACTTAAACGTTCTTTTTCGAGGTTACTTTTTAGAATTTAAAGCGTACAACAAGCCGATTACTGGCTTAGATTTATGTCCGTAGTAGCATGGGGCGGATTAATATTCGCACCCTCTTTTCAACCTAGCCTAATCAAACCTACCCAATTTCAAAATTTGGCACAGCGAGTTGTGGTACCCATCTTGACATTTGCAGACACTTGACATTTATATCAGACTATATTTATATAAAGCTGTTACATATATCGATCTCCTGATTTATGTTCTTGGGCCCGATTTTTCCGAAATTGGTACAGTGAATAGTGCAGAATATGGTGCAGATTAGATTAAATTTAGATACAGCAAACCGACAGTTTGGTTCCTTAATAGAATGTTTTTGGGATATTCGCTTGATATTTGCTTGAAATTTTGCACAGAGAATTCTCATTGATGTAGACCGTAGAGATTGCAATTAGACCATGTGGGTTCAGATTTGGATATAACCACCATATAAACCGATGTCCCGATTTGACATCCTTGGCCCCTGGCAGCCGAAATTGTTATTCGATTTGGCTGAAATTTGTGTATTTTGTTATGAGCCCCAACAACTGTGCCAAGTACATTCTAATTGGTCTATAACCTGATATAGCTCCTATATAAACCGATCTCCCGAGTAGTCTTCTGCGAGCTTTGGAAAACCCAATTTGTGCCTGATTTTCGGAAACTTGGTAGGTAGAATACACACTTCAACTTCAACTGAGACATTTTTTGGCTGAATCCATGGTGGAGGGTTTCCCAAGATTTGGCCCAATCGAACTTAGCACACTTTTGCTTGTTTTCTCTAAAACATCGATTGGAACAAACATTTTTTCAACGAAACATTTTTTCTTTTTGACTCGTTTAATAGTTGGTTTAATATTTTCCACTCCTAATAAAATGTATGTGTACATATGTTTTTTTTTTTTCTTTTCCAGCTATGCCGTCATTACCGGTCTCGTTGAGATTCTATCGCGTCGATGCATGAAAATAAGGGAATCTATCGAAAATCATCAGAGTGTGGTGTTGTCCTTGCTGGCTACGCTTGGTTTCATTACCCGTTTTATAGATGTCTGTCCAGCTGGTAAGTACGAAGCCTGTTTCGATGATTGACCTGCCATGGGCTAGAAAACCTGTCATATTATACAAGAGTGTGTATGTGGCGAGGCCTCAAAATGCATCTGTGTGCCGCCACAGTGAATGAATGAATGGACGTATGAATGAATGAAAGAATGAGTTACAGACAACATTCTCCACGCAATGCCTTTTGTTTTATTTTCCATTTTAAGCCTTGGCATGGTGTCCTGGCCGCTTCAAACTAAGTTGATTGACTGACATGTTGTGGCAACGCAGACAGCAGGAACGAGGCCTTAATGTTCACATTCACACCTTGTGGCTAATTTGTGATATTTTTTGTCGGTTTTAATTTTCACCTTTTCCTTAGCCTAAGTCAATTTCCTATGAACGCTGTTTTATAGATGCCTACCTTTTGGTTTTCTTTTTTCGAACAGGACCTACAGATCCGACACGTTTCCTTAGTGCGGCAAAATCAACTGAACTTTTTGGTTCCATATCCATGCTGTATGCCAGTGTGGTGCCTATTGGTGAGTATTTAGATAAGACAATGGAAAAAAGCGAAATAGATTAACTCCAATGCAGAACGGGTATGAGTCATTCACATTGTATGTATGCGCACCAGGGTTTGTTGTTTGCCCAGCCTTCGATTCTAATCAAGTGCAAAGTGCATTTTTCGGATGATTTACTCCATAGATAACTGCGGAGGATGGACTGCTCCTCATGCTTCTTCTTATGTTTTGTGCTTGGTGGCGATGACGTGCGTCTTCGTCAAAAACGGAAATTATGAAGTTGGATTTTTTTCTTCTCCATGTTTATGACCTCATAAATCTGTATCCGTTTTTCCTGCATTTTCCATTTTAACAATGCTTTATTACTGGGTATTTTTTTCCTAATACTGAACTGGATTTATCTCTTGCAGGTGAATGCATTCCACCGAGAACGATTTCGTTAGCGGCAGCAACCTTTAATTTACTCGTATCCATGGCTGTGTTGGATTTAGCAACGTTCCAGGTAAGTTTGAGGTTTGGTGATTTTCTTAATTGAGGAAAAATTCAACTTCTAAAGGAAAGTTGAATTTGAACATATGTTAAATGGTGATAGCGCGATTCTGGCAGTGAAGAAGGCTAAATACCTATAGGCTATTTCAACGAAGGTGTTTTTTTTGGTTGAATGCGAATATTTTCGCCGTTGGACCAGTTTTAAGGAATTGCAAAGCTGAACTTTAACAAACAAAAGGCAAAAGCGTCCTCCGAGCGGCATTAAAGTTGAGCGTAATGAATCTTAGGGCTAAACAAATATATATATATATATATATATATATATATATATATATATATATATATATAAAGGGTGATTTTTTTGAGGTTAGGATTTTCATGCATTAGTATTTGACAGATCACGTGGGATTTCAGACATGGTGTCAAAGAGAAAGATGCTCAGTATGCTTTGACATTTCATCATGAATAGACTTACTAACGAGCAACGCTTGCAAATCATTGACTTTTATTACCAAAATCAGTGTTCGGTTCGAAATGTGTTCAAATTTTGACAAATTTTGTTCAGCGATGAGGCTCATTTCTGGTTGAATGGCTACGTAAATAAGCAAAATTGCCGCATTTGGAGTGAAGAGCAACCAGAAGCCGTTCAAGAACTGCCCATGCATCCCGAAAAATGCACTGTTTGGTGTGGTTTGTACGCTGGTGGAATCATTGGACCGTATTTTTTCAAAGATGCTGTTGGACGCAACGTTACGGGAATGAACACATTTCGAACCGAACACTGATTTTGGTAATAAAATTCAATGATTTGCAAGCGTTGCCGTTAGTAAGTCTATTCATGATGAAATGTCAAAGCATACTGAGCATCTTTCTCTTTGACACCATGTCTGAAATCCCACGTGATCTGTCAAATACTAATGCATGAAAATCCTAACCTCAAAAAAATCACCCTTTATATGTGAGCTATATTTAAATCTGAACTGATTTCTTTGAAATTCACCAGTAATATCGAGAGTCATAAGAAAATCCTTCCTGCAAAATTTCGAGAGAATCGGTTAACTAATGACCATTTTATTGCTGTATTACTGCAAATCGGACGAACACATATATGGGAGCTATATCCAAATCTGAACAGATTTCTTTAAAATTAACCAGTAAAATTGAGGGTCATAAGCAAATCCTTCCTATCAAATTTCAAGAGAATCGGTCAACAAATTACCATTTTATTGCTGTATTACTGCAAATCGGACGAACATATATATGAGAGCTATATCCAAATCTGAACCGATTTCTATAAAATTTCTATCGCCAGAAATATTGAGAGTCATAAGAAAATCCTTCTTGCCAAATTTCGAGAGAATGGGTTAACAAATGACTAATTTATTGCATTATTACTGCAAATCGGACGAACATATATATGGAAGCTATATCCAAATCTGAACCGATTTTTTCCAACTTCAATAGGCTTCGTCTCTAGGCCGAAAAACATGCCCATACCAAATTTGGAGACGATTGGATGAAAATTGCGACCTGTAGTTTGTACACAAATTAACATGGACAGACGGACATAGCTAAATCGAATTAGAAAGTGATTCTGAGTCGATCGGTATACTTATCAATGGGTGTATCTCTCTTCCTTTTGGGTGTTACAAACAGGTTATAATACCTGTACCACACTAGTGGTGTAGGGTATAATGATCTCTCTATTTTACTTCTTGAGCCCCTAAAGCGCGCAATTCTTTCTCGGATTGGCTGAAATTGTACGCAATGACTTTTACTATGGTCTCCAACATTCAATTCATCGAGTCGGACCATAGCTTGATATAGCTCCAGCAATTATTTTGTTTTATCCTTTATTTGCCTTAAAAGAGATGTCGGAAAAAGAACTCGACAAATGCGATATATGGTTGAGGGTATATAAGATTTGGCTCGACCGTTCATAGTTCATTTCGTCTGGTTGCTTTCAAAATTATTTGGACGGTTCGCAGTTAACACGGGCATAACTACCACATCTATGGTTGTCTAACTTTTTTTTTATTTTTCTTCGCAAAATTGACAATTTAAAATATCAAATAAATTTTTCTTATAAATATACCTTTCAGTAATTATAATTCAAATTATTCCACTTGGCAAGGACTTCATTCATTGCATAGCAATAGCAATACACATATGACCATTATAATACACTCAGATAAAGTTATGCAGTAGCTGCAGCAGTGGTCGATGATGGTGGCATTGTCCTTGTCAATATTTATCTAAGGCCGCTGTTGTTGTCGTATTTGCTTATTAAGCCAAATGTTTATTTGCTCATCGCTCTTTTCCACCCTTCTATTCGACAAGGGCAAATATTTCGTTGAAGCTTTGCCAAATCAAGGCAAAAAATGCAGATGCATGGCTGCTAACTGATGGCCAAGTAGGTAAACTAATTATGATTGTTTGTGTACAGCAGCCCCACAATGGATTCTTGCATATTTGTGTGTCCTCCCGCAATAGCGGCTATAAGGGGGTGTGTGTCTGTGTGCGGGTAGACAATAATTGAAGAATTAGCGAAGCGCAAAAACCCAATTGTTGGCTTGAGCAAATAAAGTTCTTAAATCAAACACTGGTCAAAGTGAGCACCCCAATCCCATACTCGATTCGACTACTCCGCCTTAATTTAGAGTTCAAGGAACACATCCACTATAATCAAAGGTACGCCAGTTGTTCTTCTCGAAAGATGAGTCTCAGCCGAAGATATGTTTGCATTGAATTAAGCTCGTTTGGCTTGGAGTGTGTCTCGAAATATGGGCACACAAACCGACTGCTGGCTGATGATTGTAGCGAAAACTTTGATAATTATTTTTAAATCTTTTCAAATAGAATGTCAGCAAAGTGTAGATATGTTTGCTTTTTTTGCGTTTTGGTTTTAAAGTACTAGTTAAGATAGAAACACCATTGACTAGTTCAGTGCACAGTGGGGAAATAAATTATAACGAAGCATAGAAATAAAAGAGCTTGAACTTTGCGGCCCTTTCTGTGCCCCTTCCCCATACCCCAATTTTCAAAAGCGCCAGATCTCGGAGATGCGTGCACCGATTTAATTTTGTATGTCACCTTATAGTACCCCAAAAACACGAAATTGATAAAAAAAATTCGGGGGTCGAATAATCGGGGGGACGCCCCATCCCAAAACCCACCCGAACGGATATGTACACTAATTGGGACAATGTAGGTATCAAATGAAAGGTATTTAAGAGTAGAGTACGAATTTGGTATACAAATTTCACTCTTAAGTTTTAGGGGGGTCCCACCCCCCAGACAAAAAATTATTTTTGGTGTCTGAGGACACTCCCTATCACCCAAAAACCCCATAGCAGGACAAATTTACCGATTGGGAAAATATGGATATCAAATGAAATCTATTTAAATATAGAGTCCAATGCTAATATAAAAATTTATTCCTTGGTGTCTGAGGCGCCTCCCCACCCCCCAAAATCTCTCTACAGGACATGTTTACCGATTGAGATAATATGGGTATCAAAGGAAAGATATTTGGAAGCTGAGTACACATCTGTTATAAGAATTTGGTCCAAGGTGTCAAGGGGGCCTCCCTAATCCAAAAAACCCCCAATTCAGGGGGAATATATTGTACTCAAATGAAAGGACGTGTCAGAGGGCAATCCCCCTTTCCCTATCCTACCCATAAAAAAGAAATTAAGAATAATATATGAATAATATGAAATAATATATGAAGGCCGATCAGGATAGAATAGGACAGAAATAAAAGGTCTTCGGTAGTAGAGTACGCTTTTTACCCTCAGATTGGGATGGACACAGGAGGACCTGCGGATCTTTAAGAATGTAGTATCCCAAGTGGTCGCTTTGAAATATGATTTTGAATGTAGATAACCAATACAAAAAAATTAATTAGTGTGAATGAACGAGACCCGCTAGCTCTTAATATCTTGATAACCTCCTTTAAAATGCTTGACATTATGGGGCTCAAACAAAATCGTGCTCTAGCACGATGCTGATATTACTCCAGAGTCCGCCTCTAAACTCCCTTCAAACCAGTCATGATTGCCTACTATGGCGATAAATAATAGGTATTTGATAGTAGAAAAAGAATTTGCTATCCAAGTTTGAGGCCAAATGTTTGGGGTCGTGTCAACCCATAAACTCCCCCTAAACCAATGGCAATGGGGGCTCAAATTAAAGAAATTTGAGAGTAGAGCGAGATGCTGATATTTTTTTAGGGCTACGTACGGGTAATGCTGGCAACATTTGTGAGATAATATGCCATGAAAAACTTCACTCCAATGAGGTGTCGCACTGCGCCACGGCGTTCGGACTCGGCTATAAAAAGGAGGACCCTTATCATTGAGCTTAAAACTTGATTCTGACTGCATTCATTGATATGTGAGAAGTATGCCCCTTTTCCATAGTGGAATAGTCATGGGCAAAATTTGTTGTTTGTAAGTACGTGGGTGGCCGCCCCACCATGGATATCCCTCAAACCGGACATATTTGTTGATTTTGAAAAAAAGGGGCTCAAATCTGTATCTGTTTCGTGGCCAAGTGTTTTGGTGACACCTCACCTCATAAACTCCCCCTAGACCACACATGTAAACCGACTATAGCAATATGTAACTCCAATGTGATTTTACACTTTTGGGGCAAAGAGTTTGGCTTCTCCTATCCACCACCAAATCCAAGAGAATGAAGTAGATCTAACATCCAAACTTTAATGGGCGGGCCCTCCCCTTACCCTATTTTTAAAAACGCCGAATTTCGGAGATGGGTGGGATATCTAGGGCGCCGTCCACATCCAAAGCCACCAGCCAAATGGAATATAAACCAAAAATGATAATATGGGACTCAAATGAAAGGTATTTGAGACCAGAGCACAAATCTGATACATGGGGATCCGCCTCACTCTCAAAAACGCCACCATACCGCACAAATTTACCGACCATAGCAATATACGGCTCCAATGAAAGGTATTTCCCAAAGAGCACCAATATAATATCCACATTGGCGCGAAATATCTGAAAGGCCGTAACAGCACCCCCAAACAGGACTTATTTCCTGGCGTGACCGTATAGGGCTCAGATAAAATAAGAGAGTGAAAGAAGTCGCAGCGGGCCCTGTCCAGCTAGTATAATATAAATATATAGTTTTGAGTAACTTGTGGTTTATGCTTTTCGCGGTGGAAGCTCCGACAGAAGTCTTGTCAATGATTTGAGTAGTAAAGATGTGTCTACTTCGTTAATTTTAGACGATTCCTACATTATTAAGGTTTTATCATATTCTTCTATGATATTTTATGTGTGCAAACTTTACGCTGCAATAAATCCCATAAATGTTTTACGGGCTTGATGTCCGTTGATCGAGGGAGTGAATTTAGATGATAATTGGTGGTATATAATGGGTTGCCCAAAAAGCAATTGCGGATTTTTTAAAAGAAAGTAAATGAATTTTTAATAAAACTTAGAATGAACTTTAATCAAATATACTTTTTTTACACTTTTTTTCTAAAGCAAGCTAAAAGTAACAGCTGATAACTGACAGAAGAAAGAATGCAATTACAGAGTCACAAGCTGTGAAAAAATTTGTCAACGCCGAATATATAAGAAAAATCCGCTCTTATACGGAAGTTAGAATAGTCTGATTCTCCCGGTTCAGTCAGCTTATATGAGCACTCACTGTGTGGCTTGAATAATACAGAACCGGTGGAGTAGAAATGTTTATTGATATATTGGATAGAAGAGTGGCTTCTCCCGATGGTAATGGTAGGTTTAATTGGCAGTCTGCCATCAGGCTCACTTAGACGTTTTCGTCCATTGTGATACCACAGGAACAGAAGAAGAAAGGAAGATGCCTTCTAGTTCCTACCGTTGCACCATCCAGATCGCTTTGAAAGCCCAACAACTTGCGAATGTTCACATCCGCTAAAACAGACAGGTCCTCAAAGAAAGTGGAACTTCTTCTAATTGCCAGTGCGGGACATGCACACACACAGAAAATGTTCTATAGTCTCATCTCCATCGATATCCTCACATCTTCTGCATAAGTAGTAACTGGCAATCTTCAGTCTGTCAGCAGTGATCTGTTATGACGGACACAATGACTGAGACGTCTGTTCTAGCCAATAATAGCAAAGCGGCAGACTTCTTCCAGTCTAGATTAGGCCACATAGCTTTGGAATGCTCATAGCCTCCTCTTTGTGAACATCTATCATTCGTTGCCCTTCGGGCCTGCTCGCAAGGTAGTTCCTAGTCTCGCAAGCTCGTCCGCCTTACAATTCCTTGGGATATGTCTGTGGCCCGGCACCCACAACAAGTGAATTTTGAACTTTTCAGCCATCTCGTTAAAAGATCTGCGACAGTCGAGGGCGTTTTTTGTGTTAAGAAATAAGTTCTCCAGGTATTTAGTCATTGCCTGGCTGTTTGAAAAGATGAACAAGTAAAAGCGTGCTTAGTTCGGGTAGACAAAATCTTATATACTTATCATGGATCGCATGTGTCGAGTTATTTTCGCGGTATTAGGCAAACAAAAGATATAAGAAAGGAATTGCTATGCTATTGGAGCTATGTTGGAGACCATAGTAGTAGAGGTCATTGTTTAAAGTTTCAGCCAATTCGAATAAGAATTGCTACCTTTAGGGGCTTAAGAACTAAAATAGGGAGATCGGTTTATATGGGAGCAGTATCATGCTATAGATCGATTCAGACCATATTGCACACGTATGTTGAAGGCCATGGGAGAAGCCGTTGCACATAATTTGTGCTAAATCGTATGAGAATTGTTCTCTCTAGAGGCTCAAGAAGTCAAGATCCCAGATCGGTTTATATGGCAGCTATATCAGGTTATAGACTTATTTGAACCATATTTGACACCTCCTATACCTCCCATATTTGACACCGCCCTATAGTGGCTCATGAAGTCAAGATTCATGATCGGTTTATATGGCGCTATATCAGGTTATGGACTGATGTGAACTATACTTAGCACAGTTGTTGGAAGTTATAATGAAACACGTCATGCCGAATTTGAGCCAATCGGATAGGAATTGCACCCTCCAGAGGCTCAAGAAGTCAAGATCCAAGATTGGTTCATATGGCAGCTATCTCATGTTAAGGATCGGTTTGAACCATACTTGGCACAGTTGTTGAAAATCATAACGAAACACATCATGCCAAATTTCAGCCAACCCGGATGGGAATTGCGCCCTCTAGAGGCTTAAGAAGTCAAGACCCCAGATCGGTTTATATGACAGCTATATCAGGTTATGGATCGGTTTCAACCATACTCAGCACAGTTGTTGGAAATCATAATAAAACACCTAATGCACAATTTCAGCCAAACCGGATGCGAATTACGCCCTCTAGTGGCTCAAGTATTCCAGGTTGAAGACCGGTTTATATGGCAGCCATATCAAAACATGGACCGATATGGCCCATTCACAATCCCAACTTACTTACACTGATAAGAAGTATTTGTGCAAAATTTCAAACGTTAACATACATTAATTCGTTAAAATACACAGAAAAAATAATTTTGAAAAACAACAACTTTTGTTGAAAAACTCAATCAAAAATTTTGCAACAAATCAAATAAAAATGTAAGCAAACCAAAGTACAAATTGGGTATCAGCAATCATTCGCTTGGCAAATGCAAATTTGCCTATGAACATATCAATGAACGGCGTGGGGCAGTGTGACCCCTCTTTGGGAGAAGTTTTTACATGGCTGCCGTACCTCACATGTCGCCAGCATTAAGAGGGAATAACCACAGTTGAAAATCCTTAAAATTTCAAAATGTTTTCTCTCAACTACTTAAATCATGAATTTAGTTACCGAATTCAATTTGATCATCTACTCTTTTCACATGCAAATAAAATGTGATTTTTTTTTGTGTCTCTCTATTTTCATATATGGGCTAGTGGGAAAAAACTGCATTCATCACATAGCGTGCCTCATATACACTCAATCAAATTTGTTATTCAAAGCAGCAAACATTTTTGCTAAAACAGCAGTTTTTGTCTGCTGAAAATGGGAAAGCAGACATTACTGCTGTTTCAGCCAACATAGGGCTGCTGTATTAGCAAACAGTTCGGTCAGCTAAGTCACCAAACAAAGTCTGCTGAAAAAAATGTTATGCTGTTTCTTATGTTTGCCTGTTATATGTTTGGATTACGTTAGGCATTCTTTTAGAAAGTTTGTTGGAAGAGATGATTTTAATTTGTGGAATATTATTGATCTTGATCCATCCATTGGTATACATTTCGACATGTGGCTGAGCTAGCTCGCAATTTTTTTATTGCTCTACTAATGTGTAGAGCATTATGGAAAGTAAACATCCACTGAGACACACATGTATTCTTGATCGTCTCGACAACCTGAGTCGATCCAGCCATGTCCGTCCGTCCGTCTGACTGACAGATACTTATTACTGATGTAGGTCATTGGGGATATAGCTCCCATATAAACCGATCTCCCAATTTGACTTCTTGAGACTCTGGAAGCCTCATTTTTTGAAAGATATGGCTAAAATTTTGTAGTGTTCTGTTACGACTTTCAACAACTGTGTGAAGTACGGTCCAAATCGGTCTTAAACCTGATATAGCTCCCATATAAACCGATTTCCATATTTGACTCTTTGAGCCCATGGAAGCCGCAATTTTTATCCGATTTGGCTGAAATGTTGTACATTGTGTTCTGTTATGACTTCCAACATCTGTTCCAAGTACGATCCAATCCAGTCAAAAACCTGATATAGTTCCCATAAAACCGATCTTCCAATGTGACTTCTTGAGCCTTTGAAAGCCGCAATTTTTATCCGATTTGGCTGAAATTTCGCATATAGTGTTCCGTTATGACTTCCAATAATTGTGCCAAGTTCAGAAGTTTGGTATGTAGAATAAAATTATGCCCTTCAACTAAATTTATTTTATACAAATTTTTAGCAGAATCCATGGTATTGGGTTTTCAAGATTCAAGAACTTAGCATGCTTTTATCTGTTTCTTCTAACATCCCCTTCATAATTAAGCAGCAGTCATTTTCATTAATCAGCATACTTTTCAGCAGTAAGCCTGATGCTCCGAACTACTGCTACAATAGCAGCAAAAATAACCACTAATATTCAGCAGACAATGCTTGCTATTTTCAGCTAACTTTTTTCTATGAGTGTAAGATTTACAGTTCTAACAAGAAACGGCAAACAATTTTGGTGGTAATAAATGTAAATTTAGAACTGTTGGTTTCTCATATTTATTTCATGTAACTAATTTTTTAGGTTTAGTACGCAAAGTTCGCTCAAAGTTATGAAAATTACCTTAACCTCGTATGGTACTTTCATTTTTTGTAACGTGCGTGATAAAAATGTTCCTAACAAATACCAGGCGCTAAGGTAGCCGAGTTGGTAGAGTGCTCGGATTGCCAAAGCAGGGGTCGTGGGTTCGATTCCCACCAAACGCCTTGGTCTGTCGCTACTGTGGTATCACAATGGCCTTTAAATTGTCTAAGTGAGTCTGTAAAGGACTGCCACTTATACCTAACCTAACCTAACCTATACCAGATAAAAATAATCTTATAGGCATTTGAAAGTTCGTTTAAACCTCTCCCTACACTAAAAATAATCCCAAGAAATCTCTGTCGTATCATCAAACAATGCATGTAACTCAATTCGAAAATTCGTACGAGCGTAGCGTTCGTCACGCGGGTTTCACCCATAGTAGGGGTTGGGTATCCAAAGTTCGGCACTGCCAGGAACTTTAGAGATGTTCTTTTGAACAACTGTTTTAGCCACTGTGCCAGTTAGATGCGGGGACTTTATCAATCTGATTATTTGAATAGATGGCTTAGCAGGCTAAGTGTCTGTCTGCGTAGCTCTTGGCCAAAGTTAAGGTTATGCCCAGTTCGATTTCAGTTCTTTCTTCTGCTTCCGAGCTGCTGACAAGAGTAAATAATTTTATTAGGTTTTAATCATGAACACAACTCAATTTTCCGAGTTTCAGTTATTGTTGTCTAACAAATATTGACACAAGAAATGAACATTTACCCAAATCCCCGCCACAAAAAAATACCTGATCTGGTATGAGGGATAAGCAAAGAAAAAAGGGAGTAGCAGCAGCAGCAGCCTTACAAACAAACAGTTGATGAAGTTGCGATTTCATCCGCCATGTCTTGGTACTCGTACATCTTTAGACACAGTCTCAACATAAACATTTCAGCTTCAAAAACAGATTTACTTGGAGAAATGTGTTGGCCTCCTTGAGTAAGGATGTTGTAGGATGAAGGATGAGCAGCATATACAGTAGGTGGTTGGTTGGGTGTGTGTGTGTGTGTGTGTGTGTGCGCATGTATGATTTGAGTTGTAGCTGTGTTGCGCCCTTGTTTGTTCACATTGTTGAAGAGTATTTGCAACGCACTTAATAATTCCAACAGATTTATGTTTTATGGTTGCATTCGTTCGGTCGTTTGTTCATTTCAGCTCGCTTCAATTTTCTACAATTTTTGTTTTCGAAAAGCGAAAACAGAATAAAAGGAATAAAACGACCAAGTTTTTCAAAACTCTTCGATTCGTTTGTTCATTCATTCAATTTTCCAATTTGTATCCTTTTTGTGCCATTTCCCCAATGTTTGTTTTGTTGCTCCTGCTGTTATGTCTCTGTCTCTTTCTCTACCCGCATCCTTGGGAATATCTCGCACACTTACACGCACGCACAGAGGAGTCGTTGTCTATCTCCTGAATCTAGCAAGGGTGGCGTTGACCACCCTACTGGATGGCTGTCACAGCACTGGGTGGTCTTGTAGCTAGGGTTTGCATGTATGGGGATGCAAAATTTATGCTTTGTGAATATTTGAGTAGTTTTTGCATACATAAATTAATAAAATATTTGTATTTTATTATCATTTTCCAACAAACTGCGAAAGAGTGCAGAACAACAAACGACCGAATGATGTGAGCTTTGCTGGCTGTAGTCCGATGTGGAGTTGGGGGTCAAATACACGACGCTAAGACATTGCAGACAATTTTGCAAAACTGAAAAGTTGTATTTTTCTATAGTACTTGGAAAAAATTAAAAATTTTAGCTGGGGGTCTCAGTAGCCAATGCTATTATCTCTTTCTACTCATCTATAATATATAAATGAATAATTACAAAAAAAAACTTTCATTCTTAACTTGTACAACTAACTTTCTAAGCATTGGTAAAATTAAAGGGTTTGAGTATATGGAGTCATTGCCCCACCATAGGATGGGGGTATACTAATCTATAGTTATTCCGTTTGTAATATATGGAAATAATCGCCTAAGACTCCATAAAGTATACATATTCTTGATCATCGCGACGTTCTTAGTCGATCTAGCCAAATGACTACCAACAACTGTGCCAACCGTGACAAGTACAGTCCATATCGGTCAATAACTTGACGTAGCTAATATATATATATATATATATATATATATATTGAAAAAGTCATCAAAGAACTTGACAAATCATATCCATGGTGAAGGGTGTATTAAACTTAGCACGCTTTTACTTGTCATCAATTAAGTTCGGCATAATTTTTATACCCTCCACCATAGGGTATACTAATTTCGTCGTTCCGTTTGTAACACACCGAAATATTAATCTGAAATCCAACGAATTTTATATATTCTTGATCGTCTTGGCTTTGTTAGTCGATTAGGCATGTCCGTTCGTCTGTCACGCTAACTTTCGAAGGAGTAATTAGTGCAGGTCGGTTGGGATTGTAAATGTGTCAAATCGGCCATGTTTTGGTATAGCTGCCATATAAACCGACATCGGATCTTGAATTCTTGAACCTCTAGAGGGCGCAATTCTTAACCGATTTGGCTGAAATTTGGCACCATGAATTCCATTTTGGCCTCCAACAGCCAAACCAAGTACGGTTCATAGCTTGGTATAGCAATTCTTACCCATTGGCATTTCCATATTTTGGCATTTGTTAATGACAAAATAACGTAATAAGCATTACTGCACACCAATATGTTTGGCGATTAAATTAAATTAGAACAAGTAAAAAGGCGTTAAGTTCGGCCAGGCCGAACTTTGGATACCCACCACCTCGGATATATATGTGAACCACTTTTCCTCAAAGTCCGGTGCAAAATTCATACCTTATGCCCCATAGCAGCTATGTTCCGATTTGGACCAGATACTAATAAGTAAAAGTTATTGTTCAATTGTATATAACAAAATATTCGTCTTTTTAGTAGTTATATCTAAAAATGAACCAATCTGAACTATATACCACACGGATGTCAGTGTGTCAAATTTCAGTGCAATCGGATTAAAAATGCGCCTTTTATGGGGCCAAGACTTTAAATCGAGAGATCGGTTTATATGGCAGCTATATGCAAATCTTGATCGATATAGACCAAATTGCAGAAATAAGTGGAGGGGCTTAACTTAACTCTTTGTCCCAAATTTCGGCAACATCGGACAATAAATGCGCTTTTTATGGCCCTAAAACCGAGAGATCCGTCTATATGGCAGCTATATCCAAATCTAGACCCATCTGAGCCAAATTGACGGAGGACGTCGAAGGGCCTAACACAACTCACTGTCCCAAATTTCAGCAAAATCGGATAATAAATGTGGCTTTTATGGGCCTAAGACCCTAAATTGGAGGATCGGTCTATATGGCAGCTATATCCAAATCTGGACCGATCTGGGTCAAATTGACGGAGGATGTCGAAGGGCCTAACACAACTCACTGTCCCAAATTTCAGCAAAATCGGATAATAAATGTGGCCTTTATTGGCCTAAGACCCTAAATCGGCGGATCGGTCTATATGGGGGCTATATCAAGATATAGTCCGATATAGCCCATCTTCGAACTTAACCTGCTTATGGACAAAAAAGAACCTGTGCAAAATTTCAGCTCAATATCTCCATTTTTGAAGACTGTAGCGTGATTTCAACAGACAGACGGACGGACATGTCTAGATCGTCTTAGATTTTTACGCTGATCAAGAATATTTATACTTTATAGGGTCGGAAATGGATATTTCGATGTGTTGCAAACGGAATGACAAAATGAATATACGCCCATCCGTCGGTGGTGGGTATAAAAAGTGATGAAAAAACTTTAAATAAACTTATTTTATAAGAAATACATATTTTTTAAGACGAATTTTCTAAAAAATTGTTTAAGAAAACAACATTAAAAAAAGATGGGCGACTGAGGGACTCGAACCTGGTTTGCAGAGTAAGTAAAACTTAGATGTTTAACCACAAAACTAAAAATAGTATTATCAATATTAATAGGTTAGGTTAGGCTAGGTTTAAGTGGCAGTCTGCCATCAGACACACTTAGACTTTTTCGTCCATTGTTATACCACAGGAACTGAAGAAGGAAGATGCCATCTAGTTCCTACCATTGAAAAGCCCAATAACTTGCGAATGTTCACATCTGCTAAATCAGACATGTTCTCATAGAAAAGAGAACCTAAAGTGGAATTCATTCTGACTGCCAGTGCGTGACACACACACAGAAGGTGTTCTATAGTCTCTTCTTCCTCGATGTCCTCACAGCTTCTGCAAAAGTCGTTGCTGGCAACCTTCAGTCTGTCAGCATGTTTTCAGATAAGACAATGACCCGTCATGACGGACACAATCAATAATCAGCCTGTTCTAGCCAATGACACCAAAGCGGTAGACTTCTTCAAGTCTAGATTAGGCCACATAGTTTTGGAATGCTTACAGCCCCCTCTTTGTGACCATATATCATTCGTTGTCCTTCGGCCTGGTCCTGAAAACGTAGCTAACATGTCGCTAAAATGTGTCCCTGGAATGTGTAGAGTAGTTCCTAGTCTCGCAAGCTCATCCGCTTTAAAATTCCCTAGAATATCTCTATGGCCCGACACCCAGAACAGGTGAATTTTGAACTCTTCAGCCATGTCGTTGAGAGATCGTCAACAGTCGAGGCGGTTTTTGTGTTCAGAAAAACGTTCTCCAGGGATTTAATGGCTGCCTGGCTGTCTGAGAAGATCTTTATGCCAGTCGTCGTAATGACATTATATCTTAGCCATCCCACTGCTTCCCTAATTGCAACGATCTCTTCTTGATATACACTGCAGTGGTCGAGTAACCTCTTCAATATGACCAGTTCTAAATCTTTAGAGTACACCCTAAAGCCTATCTGGTCGTTTAGATTGCAACCATCCATATAGGAGTCTATGTAACTTCTGCGATCAGGGATATCGTAGTTCCAATCGGTTCTAATTGGTATAGTAATTTTTGTCAAAAAGCAGCTCAGGTAGCGAGAGAACCCTATATGTAGGCGACTAGGCCGTGAAAGCTTGTTCAGTGGACTTGCCTTTACTATATGCATGTTGCTTCCGCGACAGGCAATCTCCAAGGATCTTTGCTCTAAGATATGTTTCTATCAACCTCTCAAGAGTCTTCAGCATAAAGGATGACAGACTTATAGGACGAAAATCTGTTGCCTTCGTGTGGTAGGGTTTTCCTGCTTTCGGAATGAAAATGACCTTCGTGTTCCTCCATCCCACAGGTATATATGACATTCTGATACAATCAGAGTATATCTCCCTAAGCCAGGGAACCAGTCTATCAGACACAGCTTGAAATTCAACCAGTGATACATCATCAGAGCCTGACGACTTAAAGTAGTCGAAACTTCTTATCGCCCAAAGGATTTTCGGCTCAGACACAATTTCCTTAATGGCCTACGACGAATGCATATCAGTGATAACCTTTTCAGTATCCATGGTACAGAAACCATCTAATTTTTTAGGGTTCTCATATCAACTTTATACAAATTCGTCATTTATTGAAGATCTTAAACGTCATGTAAGGCTAGTATTTTGTAAAAACCTATACAGATACTATGCACCCGAGAGATCTTCAAATCGGTATTCATGGCTGGCCGCTATAGTAAATGTACTTTTTTGATCTAAAATAAGCCTTTTTTAACTGTTCAAAAGAGAGGTAGCTTTGTTTTATGGAAAAATCCATATAATTCATCAGCAAGTTCAATTGTGTTGTTGTTTAGAAGGTCTGCATTCATTTTGGTTGGACTTTACTTTACTTTACTTTAATTGGCTATGACAGAATATTTCTTCCACTAGCCGAACGTAGAATAGCGTTCCAAGCGCCTCGATCTTCTGCGCTCATTCTAAAATCTCTGACACCAAGTTTCGAGGTGTCTTCCACAACTTCTTGATCTTTCCATCGGGCTTTTGGTCTTCCCGGATTGCCTGTACCACCGTGTTTGCCTTCAAAAGACTTCTTTGCTGGAGCTTCTTCATCCATTCTGACAACATGACCTAGTCAACGCAGCCGTTGTATTTTGATGGGTGTAACTATGCTATTGTCGTCATACAGCTCATACAGGCCGTGGTTCATACGTCGGCTATATTCTCCGTTAACGCAAACTGCTCCATATATTTTACGAAGAATCTTTCTCTCAAATACTCCAAGCACTGCCTCATCTGCGTTCAAAAGTACCCATGCTACAGAACCATATAACAGCACGGGTAGTATCCATGTCTTGTAAAGTTTAGTCTTCGTCTGTCGAGAGGTGGCCTTGTTTCTAAACTGCTTACTTAGTCCAAAGTAGCATCTGTTTGGTAGTATTATTCTTCGCTTTATCTCAAAACTGGTGTCATTCGTTCCCAACTTGACTATCTCAAAGTTGTGGTTCCCAACTTTCTCCATGTTCTTTATCTGCTCGGTTGTACAAGGCCTTTTGGGAGTGGAAACAATCCATTTCGTCTTATCTCCATTTACTGCCAGACCCATTTTCACTGTCTCTATTTCGATTCTTTTAAAGGCTGCAGTTACTACTTCCGGTGACCGACCTATGATATCGATATCGTCGGCTTAGGCGAGTAGCATGTGCTCTCTTGTGATTAGTGTGCCATATCTATTCACTTCTGCATCTCGTATAATCTTCTCCAGCATGATATTAAAGAGATCACACGATCGGCTGTCTCCTTGTCTGAAACCTCGTTTGGTATTAAATGGTTCGGAGAGATTCTTTCCTATTCTTACTGAGGAACGTGTATCAGCAAGTGTCATCCTGCAGAGTCTTATTAATTTTGCAGGGATACCAAACTCAGACATGGCTTGAAATACCTTTGAACGTAAAGGAGTATCGAGAACGGCTTTGTTGTCAAGAAAGAGGTGGTAGGTGTTGATTTGTCCTTCTCGGGTCTTTTCCAGGATTTGGCGCATTGTGAATATCTGGTGTAGGGTGGATTTACCTGGTCTAAAGCCGCATTGATAGGGCCCAATTATCTCATTGACTTTAGGTTTTAATCTTTCACACAGTACGCTCGAGAGTATCTTGTATGCGATGGGGAGGAGACTTATTCCTCTGTAGTTGGAACATTCCGTCTTATCTCCTTTCTTGTGTACGGGACATAGTATGCTGAGGTTCCAATCATCGGGTATTCGTTCTTCTAGCCAGATTGCGCAGATAAGCTGATGCATACGCCTTATCAGCGTGTCGCCTCCGGTCTTAAATAGTTCAGCGGTTAACCCGTCGGCTCCTGCTGCCTTGTAGTTCTTTAGTCGGGTTACTGCTACTTGGACCTCGTTCTGACTAGGAGGTAAACATTCTATACCATCATCAGGGATTGGTTCTGCGGTATCCTCTTCGCCGCCAACATCGGACACTAGCAGTTGGGTAAAATGTTCTTTCCATATCCTCAGCATGTTGTCTGTGTCAGTTACCAGATTTCCTTCTTTGTCTTCGCAGGAGGATGTGCCTGCACCAAAGCCATCGGTTTGGTGTTTAATTCTTTGGTAGAATTTCCGGACTTCATTCTGACTCCTGTACATCTCAATTCGCTCGCACTCACGTCTTTCCATTTCCTTTTTCTTTCTGCGGAATAGACGTTTCTCCTCTCTCCTTTTCTCCCGATACCTCTCCTTCACCTGGCTACTGATTGCTGGGTTGCTCTCTATGCCGCATTCTTGGCTTCAGTAGAATCTCGACACTCTTGGTCGTACCATGGGTTTTTTGGAGGAGGCTTTCGGTACCCAAGTACGGATTTCGCGGCATTTTCCATGGAGTGGGCAATAGTTTGCCACTGCGCCATTATATCATCGGAACAAGGAGTGCTTTCATCAAGCAGTTGGGTCAGTCGAGTGGAGTATGCCGCTGCCATTTGTTGTGTCTGCAGCTTTTCAATGTCCAGCTTCCGTGCAGTGTCAGATCGGGTGCGAACCTTGGTTGGAACAAAGCACATTTCTAACATTCCAAGTATTCCAAATGTAGCAAATACCATAAGGTATCCGTGGCCATGAATTTCGTTGCAGCACTCTTGTCGACGGTATCAAGAACCCCTTCCAATAAATATAATGACCATCGGCATCAATATTGAAGTTTATTGCATCACAAAATTGTACAAATCGAATTCTTCCCCGGAAAATTCGCATTTTTCAGCAATCAAAATTCGTGTGTCTTTGTAGTGCTGAGTTTGGGAAGCTTTAGAACTTTACTTCGCTATAAGAGGTCAGCAAATTGTTTTAATATTTGTTGGATATGTTGTCTGGTCAGATAGATCCAATTCGTATTCTATTTGTTTGCAACTCATATTTTGTCGAGTATGCCCTTCTGTCTATGGTTTTCGTACATCTAGTCCTCTAAACACTGATTTAGTTGGCAGATTGCTAACTAAATCAAAAATTGAGAGTCAAAGTAATCACCGGAAAATTTGGAAATTATTGGCTCTTTAGCCCCTAAAACATTAATTTTTACTAATGCACATATTGATTTTTTCCAAATTTTAAACTTCCACAGAAATTAAGATAACGGTACTTTGGATGCAGTTGAAACCAGAAATTTTTCATTCAGCGCGTTCATTAGACAAAAAAATTTACGCAGGACTTTTCATGTCGACTAACGTTCACGCACGCTCACTCACAAAAAAATCACGACTCGCGAAAAACTTGCGAATCATGATTGATAAAATATTTTTCCATAAAGCGAATAACAATAAGTTGAGATGAAACCAGTAAGGAAAGGAAAAATCAAGTGGATAACCTACAACACCTGGTGTACGTAGTACTTTTTATACCCTCCACCATAGGATACTAATTTCGTCATTCTGTTTGTAACTACTCGAAATATTGGTCTGAGACCCCATAAAGTATATATATTCTTGATCGTCGCGACATTTTATATCGATCTAGCCATGTCCGTCCGTCTGTTCGTCCGTCCGTCTGTCTGTCGAAAGCACGCTAGCTTCCGAAGGAGTAAAGCTAGCCGCTTGAAATTTTGCACAAATACTTCTTATTAGTGTAGGTCAGTTGGTATTGTAAATGGGCCATATCGGTCCATGTTTTGATATAGCTGCCATATAATCCGATCTTGACTTCTTGAGCCTTTAAAGTGCGCAATTCTTATCCGATTGGAATGAAATTTTGCACGACGTGTTTTGTTATGATACCCAACAACTGTGCCAAGTATGGTTCGAATCGGTCCATAACCTGATGTAGCTGCCACATAAACCGATCTTGGGTCTTGACTTCTTGAGCCTCTAGAGTGCGCAATTCTTATCCGATTGGAATGAAATTTCGCACGACGTATTTTGTTATGATATCCAACTAGTGTGCCAAGTATGGTTCAAATCGGTTCATAACCTGATATAGCTGTCATATAAACCGGTTTTGGGTCTTGAATTCTTGAGCTTCTAGAGGGCGCAATTCCTATCCGATTTGGCTGAAATTTAGCATGACGTATTTTATTTTAACTTTCAACAACTGTGTCAAATAAGGTTTAAATCGGTTCATAACCTGATATAGCTGCCATATAAACCGATCTGGGATCTTGACTACTTCTAGAGGTCGCAATTATTATCCGATTTGCCTGAAATTTTGTACAACAGATCTTCTCTCGACCATCAACATACGTGTTTATTATGGTCTGAATCGGTCTATAGCCCGATACAGCTCCCATATAAATCGATCTCTCTATTTTACTTCTTGAGCCTCCAAAGGGCGCAATTCTTATTCGAATTGGCTGACATTTTACACAGGTCTCCAACATATATTTTAATTGTGGTCCAAACCGGACCCTATATTGATATCGCTCTAATAGCAGAGCAAATCTTTTCTTATATCCTTTTTTGCCTAAGAAGATATGCCGGGAAAAGAACTCGACGCATGCGATCCATGGTGGAGGGTATATAAAATTCGGCCCGGCCGAACTTAGCCCGCTTTTACTTGTTATAAGTAGAATTTATCTCGAAATCTGGTCACATTTTAATTTAGATACCTATTGAAATATCAAATAGAACCTTGTAAGGTTTTCCTACGATAGGACAACAAATTTGGATTTCCTTTTAAGGATGTAAAAGGCTTATATAGGAGTTACATCGAAACCTGTGCCAATTTTGATGACACCTACTGGAACGTCCAATAGAACATCTCACGCCCTATATTGTAGAGATGTGACCAAAATTGTGGCTTTTACTTCCTTAAAAGTCCACGGATTGGAACGTCAAATAAAACGTCTCATGCTAGATCTGACGAAAATTGTGGTTTCTACAGGCTAAAGTCTATTTCGGATGAAAGATTATCGGAGACCTATATCTAAACTTAAACCGAATTTTATGAAATATTATGACGTCAAACACCTCGTACTACATCTTGTTAAGATCGGACTGAAATAGTAGCTTCTACATCCTTTAAAGACTATATCGGAGAAAAAAATATATATGGGAGCTAGCTATGCCTTAATCTATATCGATTTATATGAAATTTTGCTCTCGCATTGGAACTTTAAATAAAATAACTGACGATAAAATTTGTAGAAATCGAGCCAAAACTGTGCCTACTACAGCCTTTAAAGTCCAAATCGGATGAATGATATATATGGGAGGTATATCTAAATCTGAACCGATTTTTATGAAATTTTGCACACATATGCACGCATATAAAGCCCCCGTGCCAAATTTGGTAAAGATCGAACCAAAATTGTGGCTGCTATAGCCTTAGAACTCTATATCGGATAAAAGATATATATGAGTGCTATAGCCAAATTTGAACCGATTTTTATGAAATTTTGCAGTCGTATCGAAACTTAATAAAAAAACACTTGGTGCAAAATTTTGTAAAGATCAGACCAACATTGTGGCTGCTATAACCATAAAATTCCATATTTGATGGAAGTTATATATGGGAGCTATATCTAAATCTGGACCGATTTTGACGAAGTTTTGCATACATATGAGGACGTTGAATAAAGCAACCCATTCTAAATTTTGTAAAAGATCGGACCAAAATTGTGGCTTCTACAGCCTTAAAAGGCCATATCTGATGAAAGATATATATTGGAGCTATATCTAAATCTAAACCGATTTTGTTCAAAATCAATAGCGTTCGTCCTTGGGCCAAAAAAGACTTGTGCAAAATTTCATGATAATCAGACAATAAATGCAACCTGTAACTTGATCACAAGAATACATGGACAGACAGACGGACCGACGGACATAGCTAAATCGAATCAGGAAGTGCTTCTAAGCCGATCGATATACTTATCAATGGGTCTAGCTCTTCTCTTTCTAAACGTTGCAAACAAATGCACAAAGTTATAATAACCTGTACCACAGTGGTGGTGTAGGGTATAAAAACATGTTTTGGTATAGAAACAAAAAGATTTGATTGCTTTCAAATTTCGCTCGCGTAACATTTAAAAATACCAAAAATACCAACCCCAAGTCCTGATTTTCTTATGAGTCGTGATATCCTGTGTTTCGTGATTTTCTCGTGAGTCGTGATTAGCGTTGTTAGTCGTGATTCACGCTCACGCACGAAGAATTTTAGTTCAATTACGCTAACGCGCGATCACGTGATTAGATTTGGATGTCAGTCACGAATCACGCGAGACACACGTGCGCACCACTAGTTGAAACAGAGAATTGGTTATGGAAAGGCGAAGTGTTCATGGTAGTGAACATTTTGTCCTTTAATTGTTGTTCAATTACTGGTCTCATTTAGATGGAAAAAGCAAAATTGTTTTGCACATGCCATTATTTGTGTGGTGTATGTTAGTTGGCTAGTCTCTAGCAAAATTTCCTCCGTAGAGGAAATTGGTAGTCAAACGAGTCTATGCAACGAAAAATTTCCAATGAATGAATTTGGCTTAAAATTTTGCACAGATACTTATTTTTGATGTAGGTCCCTGGGGATTGAAAATAGGCCACATCGGTTCATATTTGGATATAGCTCCCATATATACCGATCAACCGATATGACTTCTTAAGTCATTTTTCAAATTAATTACATAAACAATTCATTTTCTAAATTACTCGATCTTGTTTTCGTTAATCAACCATCTGAGCTTTGTTTAAGTTCTAATGATCCGGTTGCAAGTCCTGAGGATAGATATCATCCGACACTCAAATTACGTATACCCTATCCCACTTCTAAAGTTAAAAGAGATGTAGCAATTGAAATAGTCTACTGTTTTGCTAAAACTGAGTACATCAAACTGAACTCCCTACTCTCATCTGTTTATTGGAATGAAATTTTTAGATCTAAAGATATCAATGAAATGATTTCAACTTTTTATACTGTGCTACTTGACTTTATTTCCCAATCTGTCCCTAAAACTACTTTTTGCAACGCATCTGGTCCTCCATGGAATACAACCAATCTTTCTAGGAAGAATAAATAATAAATTATACAAAAGGTTTAAACGCTCAGGGTCAACGTCTGACTTCAATATATTCGTTAACAAGATGCGAATATAATAAAGAAAACAAATTGGCGTATGGTAGTTATTTGAATAAAATTAGATATCAATTGAAATTAAATCCTAAATCCTTCTACAAATTTGTGAATTCAAGGCGCCGTTGTAATAGTTTACCGAATTTTCTTAGATATAAAGCAAAAGTAACTGATAACGATTCAGGCATTGCCGACATCTTTGCTGACTTTTTTAGCACTACCTACTCAGATAATTATTATGATTTATGTGGAACATATCCATACACAATCAACAATTCAGCTTTTATAGACGTGTCTGAGATTGGCGAAAACGTAGTACTTGAAAATTTAAGGTCACTGAAGATCTCTTTTAATCCCGGTCCAGATGGAATTCCATCGAACATTTTAAAGAATTGCGCTCGCGAACTTTCGTATCCCCTTTGTACACTTTTCAACAGTTCGTTAAAGCATGGATATCTGCCGGAATTATGGAAGCAATCTTATATAAGACCGTTATTTAAAGCCGGAAATCGTAATGAGATATCTAATTACAGGGGCATTTCAATTTTGAATGCTATTCCGAAGCTATTAGCGAAAATTCTGACTGACACTATTTCACATCAAGTCTCTTCTATATTGTCTCCCTACCAACATGGGTTCCGGAAATTGAAATCGACGATAACAAATATTTTAGAATTTACTTGTTTAGTCAACGATGGCTTTAGGGAACGCTACCAAACGGATCCTATATATACCGATTTTAGTAAAGCATTTGATAAAGTCAACCACAACCTTCTGTTAAGAAAAATAGATCTTATTGGTTTCAGTCCATCTTTACTATAGTGGATCAGATCATATCTGACTGGACTTACTCAAAGAGTTAAATTTGGTACTGCAGTTTTCAAACCAATTGTTGTCTCTTCAGGTGTTCCACAGGGTAGTCACCTTGGCCCTGTGCTGTTTTGTTTGTTCATAAACGATCTCCCTTTTGCTTCAAAGCACTCGAATATTTTGATGTATGCAGATGATGTAAAGATCTTCAGATCAACGAGAGACTCTGATGAACAGTATTATCTTCAGTATGACCTTGATACTCTTTACGAATGGTGCAACCAGAACTTTATGGAACTTAATATTTCCAAATGCAAACACATATCATTTTCAAGAATAACCTCTCCTAAAACTAGCTACTTTTTGGGTTCCAATCAACTTGAAGTAGTCTATAACTTTAAAGACCTTGGATTTCTTCTAGATCAACGCTTAAACTTCCGTCAACACATCTCAATGGTTGTAAACAATTGGCTTCATGAAACGCTGGAGTAAAGAACTTAACGATTTCTCTGTGACGAAAAACTTATATACGTCGCTAGTTAGAACTAATCTCGAGTACGGTTCAGTGGTATGGGATCCGTACTACAATATTCATTCTGATTTGATAGAATCAGTTCAAAAACAATTTCTACTATTTTGTCTCCGTCGAAATGGGTGGGACAGAAGTTCATTACCTTCGTATGAGTACCGATTAAATCTTATAAAGCTTCCTACATTAAAAGTCGTAGAACCATGCTAAACATTACGTTTTTGACTAAATTAATTCATGGCCAAATAGATTCCTGCTTTCTTTTGAGTCGAATTTTCTTTAACGTTCCTATCAGACCTACCAGATATTTTGATCTTTTGAAAATTTCTTATTATAAAACCAACTATGCCAATAATGATCCTTTTAGGCACCTATGCTATCAATTTAATCAACTGAAAGTCCCTAGGGGGCGCAACTATTATCAGATTTCGCTCAAATTTCTTAGGTAGACTACTTAAATGACTTCAAACTGACATGGAAAGTATGGTCCAATTCTTTCTATAGCTCGATATAGCTCCCATAAATAGCGATCAACCGAATTGGCGTCTTGAGCCCCTCGAGAACGAAAATTTTATCCGATCTAGCTAAAATTTTGCACAGTGAATTCTGTTATAGCTTTCAACATACATACCAAGTTTGGTCTAAATAGTCACATAACGGTATAATAATCCAGTTAAGATTTTACAACCGTTGACTACCGATGTCCACTACAAGGGACATGACCATTTCGAAATGCTCTACACTGACATTAGGCTTGATCTCTAATTTGTATGCCCTCCAACCTGGGGGCCTGGGGGTTTACGTTGAGAACACAGGGACTGAGATCTGTTTTAGATTGCCTGACCATAATACGGTCCAGCAGGCGTAGATCCGGGCGATCACGGAATGCGTGAAGTGGTGTGGTGCTAACGCGAGGACGTCGAGTGTGAACATCTTTACCGACAGTAAAATTGCCATAAGGGGAATAACAACCAGGATGTTAAGGTCACGAACAGTCTTGCACTGTAAGAAGGAGATTAACGCCTTCTCTGAGGATGGCAAAATCCGCATCGTTTGGGTGCTGGCTCATAACGGAGTAAGGGGAAATGAAAGGCAGACGATTTGGCGTTGAAGGCCAGAGGACTACCGTCAATAAACTTGGTTAACCCGAAGCCTTTTAGGTCGACGCAATCTGAGTTAAGGGAGTGGGCGACGAATGCGCATGCAACATTGTGGAACAGGGAAAATCCGATGGAGGGATCCAGATCGTGAGAAGACAAGGCTATTACTGAAAGGAATCAAGAAGAAGGCCAGTATAGCTATTGGTATCATAACGGGATACATAGAACTACGACCTCACTTATGTAAAATCGGTGCGGCAAGTAATGGCATGTGTAGGGCATGCGGGGAAGATGATGGAACGTTAGAGCATTTCCTTTGTCATTGCCCGGCTTTCTCGTCCAACAGATACCGGCACTTAGGTGGAGACACAATATCAGACATGATCCACATAGGGGAGTTGTATTGAAAACAATTAAGGATTTTGTAAGTAGCACGGAATTCCTAAATTAAAATTTTCTTTTTAGGGGATACTCTATAGTTTTTAGAGCGCACAACAAGCCGATTACTGGCTTAGGTGTATGTCCATAGTGGCATGGGGCGGATTAATATCTGCACCCTCTTTTCAACCTAACCTAACCTAACCTTTGCCCCCCAACATGAGAGGGGGTGTACTAATTTCGTCATTACGTTTGTAACACCTCGAAATAGTTGTCTAAGACCCCATAAAGTATATATATTCTTGATCGTCATGACTTTGTTAATTGATCAAGGTAGGCGCTTGAAATTTTGCACCAATACTTCCTATTAGTGTAGGTCGGTTGGGATTGTAAATGAACCATATCGGCCCATGTTTTGATATAGCTCCTATATAATCCGATATCCCGATTTGACTACTTGAACCTGTAGAGGGCGCTATAGCTCCCATAAAAGCCAATCTCCCGATCGGTCCAATTTTGCTTAAATTTTGAATAGTAACTGTATCTACGATTTCTAACATACATGTTAAATATGGTCTGAATCAGTCCATAACCAGTTATAGCTCCCAAATAAACCGATCTGCCGTTTTTACTTCTTGATATTTTGCACACTGGTGTTTGCTATGGTCTCCAATATCTAAGCCAAGTATGACCCAAATCAGTTCATAAGCAGATATAGCTCCTATAGCATAGCAAATCTTATTCATTGGTTTGCCTATAAAGAGATACCGGGCAAAAAACTTGACAAATGCGATCCATAGTGGAGGGTATATAAGATTCGGCCCGGACGAACTTAGCACGCTTTTACTTGTTTCGTGTGCATTTTACTAAGCAACACATCTTCTTTCCGGAAAAAGTTCACCGTTTACATATTACCAATAAATCACCATAATTATTCGAATCTTATTTACAATCAAACAAAAAAATATAACAAAAATCAGATGAGTAATGAAGGGTGGACTCTGAAAGTCATGTCCTCTGTAGAGGTCATCGGCAGTGAAAGGGCTAAAAAACCTGCAATCACATAATTTTAGAAATAATTTTTTAAGCATAAATTCTGTTTTGGGGAAATTGCACATTGAGAGCTTTCCAAGTATGGACAAAATCATCTAGAAGAGTTTCTATATGGTCTCCAGAAGTCTTAAACCTATTACAGTACTGAGTTTTGTTTACATTAATTTTCGAATCTATTTCGTTACTGTATAGCGTTCATTATTGCTTTCCTGCAAGGCTTGCAAGGTGCAGCATTTTTATTTAAAATAAATGCCGTTTTTCTGTCATTCAACTCAACTCTCATTCTCTGCAAAACATTTTGTGTCTCTGCTAGTTGTATTTGGATTTTTTCTCTCAAAAACTTTAGTGACATGGTGGAAGATTTGCTCTTTACGAGTCTGAGGAGTTAAATCATGAGCCAGATTAATTTGATGTGTGATTGGCTTACGTTTATAGTGGGTATTTCTGGGTAGTGTAATAAAACTTATGGCCTGAGTTTTAGAATAACTCAGCTTTTTGCCGCTTTTAAATCCAACTCAAGCCTAAGGATTGGACTTAGCCGCCTTGTCCTGCCAATAAATTCAATTAGAATGTAAATGAAAATCAAAAGTCTTTCGCATGCAATGACTTAATAAAAATACTTTCGCATGCAATGACTTAATAAAAGTGTTCATGAATATTTCATAGATGTTGTGTCGGCGTTCTTGGCTCAGTGGGAATCGGCAAGAAAATGCGAAAATTCAACAAAGGCTTTTCCTAAACACAAATGACGTTCTTATTTCGTTGGATCCATATACATGTATCTGATGTTTCAACTGTTTCAGATTCGCGAACAGGAAAGTGTTCAAATTAAAAATTGACAACTGTCAATAGTTGTTGCGAACATGATTTAGACAGCGACAAGTGACTTTTGCGAAATGTCACACAATGCGCCGTGGATGGTGGTTATATAACACTCTGCTGCGACGACAATGGTGAGGGGGATGAAGAAAGAGAGAGAGATACAGTAAGGGATTGCAGGTGGTTTTAGTCCTACGTTTGTTTGTGCGAGAGCATCTATCATATGTATAAACAATAAGCAGCGGCTACATCCGGGAAGGCATTACCACACTTGGCAAACTTCTCCATGAATGAGGAATTGTATTTGCCTAGGACCACATTGCTGATGTATGAATGACTGATATTGACATTATCGTTCATCAAATGCCAGAGATGGTAAACATTGTGACACTTCACTCCGAGTAGCGGTGAGTGAGTTAATGGATGGTTGGCAAATTTGTGAGTTCGGGTATCGCAGATTATTTGCACTCGTTCATCTTGTTCTTTAGCTGTTTGCGATTGTATACCACAGAGGTTTGGGAGGGAAAAAAGGAAGAAGAGATGTTGTGTGGGTGGTTGAAGCAGCCAAGTTGACGGTATCACACTCAAATCATTGTTTTCCGAATTAAATGTTTAGATTGTGTTGGATTGTTAGACGCGTGTAAGCACTTGAAAACATTTACGCATCAAAGCATCGATAAATGAAAACTTGTGCATGCAAAATCAACAATCCCTTAGAACGTGGAGTTAAATCAAATATTTCCATAGAAATTTAACAAAAGAGTGTACCGGACAGTAATCATCCGGTAAAGAGTAGCCCAATTCGAATAGCGTTGCTTTTATATGCGAAGTATGTACAGCGGTGCAAGGTATAGAGAATGCACCAAGCAGCTTACAATCACTATCTAGTTCGTTTCAGACTCTTTTCATAAAATATGGTTGGTATAAGTTCAACGAATTTCTGAATTCGATCTTTCATGTCCTCCGTTCGGACAGCTAACAGAAAATATTTCAATCCGCTATTTCGATGCCTGGTTAATATGGTGAATGCTAAAGCATCTTTCAATTAAGCTAACGAAGGGCCATTTTGACAACATTTGCGACGTAGGCCTAACAACGTTAGACCCCATTGAATGGTCATCGAATCAAATTTAACTGTTCAAAGCGAGATCGTTTTGTTGTTCTCAATCACCGCCCTGTGTTAGGCCTTCTACACTCCACGAGATACAAATCATTTTCTGCTTTGGGGTCACTTCATCAGGCTACAAAGTCTAAAAATTTAAACATTCACTTGAAACTTGCAATAGGTTCCTGTTTTGTCCAGATGCATGTAAAACTCTTTAACAAGCTAAATTGACCCATATTTGGATATAGTTGCTATATTGTCCGACCTCCTTATTAAGGGTCTCATGTCGATAAAACCTTCTTTACCACTCAATTTAGCTACACGCAACGAAATTTGTTATTCAAAACAACAGTTTTTGTCTGCTGAAAGTGGGAAAGCAGACATTACTGCTGTTTCAGCAAACTTAGGGCTGCTGTATAAAAAAACATTTCTTACAATTCGGTCAGCTAAATCAGCAAACAAAATCTGCTGAAAAATATTGTTATGCTATTTTTTATGTTTGCCTGTTACTTGTTTTTTTAGGAATTTTGTAGGAATAAATAATTTTAATTTGTGGTATATTACTATAATGATGCTACCTGATCCATCCATTGGTATACATTTCGAAATGTGACGGAGCTCGCTCGCATTTTTTCTTATTTTGTACATAATTGGCATGGCCGTTTGCAAGTGGTGATTATAAAAATCCACTGAGAGACATATTTACATTTGTGTTTTATTTTTTTGCTCTAACATCCCCTTCATAATTAAGCAGTTATATTCAGCAAACAACAGACTTTTCTGCAGTAAGCATGCTGCTCTGAAATTGCAGAACTACTGCTGTAATAGCACGACTACTGCTGTAATAGCAGGACTACGGCTACAATAACATTCGAAACAAATTTAACATTCAGCAGATAGTGTTTGCTATTTTAAGCAAACTTTTTTCTATGAGTGTATTATATATTTTTGCATGTTACTACCGACCGTATGTTTTGAATATTTGACCTATTTTTTTGTTGCGATCAGGCAGTTTCTCTTCTTTCACAAAATTTAAATCTTCTCTTTTAGTTTACTTTCCTTCAAACAATCTTATCATAAATTAAGTAGCAGTTAGTTTCAGCAAACAAGAGACATTTCAGCAGTCATACTGCTATTCTGAAATTGTAAACATAAGCTATAACAGCAGAACTACTGCTGTAATTGCAGTAAAATTAACTACTAACAATCAGCAGACACTGTTTGCTACTATCAGCAGACGTTTTTCTATGAGTGTGAAATTGGGAAAAGGGAGTTGAACTGGGCTTCACAATGATATTTAGCTATGGCTGCTAGTATCCCTGCAAAATTAATAAGACTCTGCAGGATGACACTTGCTGATACGTGTTCCTCAGTAAAAATAGGAAAGAATCTCTCCCAACCATTTAATACCAAATGAGGTTTCAGACAAGGAGACAGCCTATCGTGTGATCTCTTCAATATCCTGCTGGAGATGATTATACGAGACGCAGATGTGAATTGATATGGCCGACGAAATCGAAATAACTGCGGAAGTAGTAACTGCAGCCTTTGAATGAATCGGAAGAGAGTTTGTGGAAATGGGTCTGGCGATAAATGGAGATAAGACGAAATGGATGGTTTCAACTTCCAAAAGAATAATACTGGCAACAGATGCTACTTTGGACTAAGTAGGTAGGTTTAGAAACAAGGCCACCTCCCGACAGACAAAGACACTGATACTACCCGTGCTGTTATATGGTTCTGAAGCATGGGTACTTGTGAAAGCAGATAAGGCAGAGCTTGGAGTATTTGAGAGAAAGATTCTTCGTAAAAAATATGGACCACTTTGCGTTAATGGAGAATATAGGCGACGTATGAACCACGAGCTGTATGAGCTGGTATGACGACGATAGCATAGTTACACGCATCAAAATACAACGGATACGTTGGCTAGGTCATGTTGTCAGAACGGATGAAGAAGCTCCAGCAAAGAAGTCTTTCGAAGGCAATCACGGTGGCACACGCAAACCGGGAAGACCAAAAGCCCGATGGAAAGATCAAGTTGTGGGAGATACCTCAAAATTTGGGGTCAGAGATTTTAGAATGAGCGCAGAAGATCGAGACGCTTGGAAGGCTAACTACGTTCGGCTAGTGGAACAAATATTCTATCATAGCCAATTAAAGTAAGTAAGTAAGCTGCCATATATGTAGACAAATCTTCCGTTTTAGGGTCTCAGACATATAAAATGCATCTGTTTAAGTCGGTTTCGCTGGCATTTGAAATTATTGTATATCACCTCCCAATGTTCACACTAAATACGAACCAGCTGGATTCCTATGCTGATGTGGATATAGAGTATAGTCGTAATTAAACTAGTAAGGACGGACTAAGTCGTGCAAAGCCAACCTTTTGATATCCTACACCACTTTGGGTATGCAGGCTAAGTTGTGGAAATTGAAATTGCTGAAATTGGAAATGTAGAAATTCGACCAAAATCCGTCCATAATGTGGGAGTCACAAAGGAAATCACTAGGCCAATTTTTAAGAGGTTTGGTTGATAAATGCAAAGACCCCTGAAGTGAAAATCTGGAGTTTAATATAAGTATGCAGTAAACCGATTGCTAGGAAACTAAAATTGTCGAGAGCCATAGGAGAATCCCTTGTGCAAAATTTCGTGAGAATCGATCAACAAATGACGAAGTTAATGCAATAACCGAAAGCCCGGCAGAAATCAAGGATGGTATTCATACCCAAGCCCGGCAAGGCAAGTTATGCGACAACAAAGGCCTGCGGACCTATAAGTCTTACGCTCTTTCTACTCAAAACCATGGAATGTGTAATGGAAACAATGATAAAGAGTAGCGCAATGCTCAATTTCAAACAGCATGCGTATGTCAAGGCAAGGTCGGTGGAGACTGTTCTGCACGAGGTTGTGCATAAAAAAGAAGAACGTTTCGATGCCAAGACGTACACATTGGCGGTTTGCATTAACATCGAGGGGGCGTTTAACAATGTGCGGACCAAGTCATTGATTTAATCTTTAGACCAGTACCGGGTGGGCGGGGTACTTAAAGACTGGATAAACCATATGCTAACGAATAGGTGGATAAATTGTAGGTCCCATGACATAAACATAATGGCGAAAGTGGCACAGGGCACACTACAGAAGGGCATTTTATCGCCACTCCTTTGGGTGCCCACCATGATCTATTACGGATGCTGATTGAGGAGCGATTTGAACCCGTTTGCTATGCAGACGATGTTATAATACTTCTATGGTAAGGATCCGAACCAGCTATGCGCAAGGGCCAAAAAGGTCTTGCATATGGCGTATGACTGGACCAGACCCGCGGGTTTCAATTTTAACCCAGAGAAGACTGAAATATGCCTGTTCACGAGGAAAACGAAGGTGGTCTAATTTGAGGCACCACGTTTCCTAAATGGAAATATTACGATATCTGACTAGGTCTAATACTTAGGAGTGATCTTCGATAGGAAACTTTATTGAAAGTTTCATTCAGGGGCGTACTGAGAAGGTTTACAGATGTTGGGCACTATGTAGAAGGGCCATAGGCTCGAAATGGGTCCTGATTCCGAGGATAGTACAACGGCTCTACAGAACCAATACTTACTTACGTCTCTGTGGACTGCAATGGAGAAAAAGTGCAGCATTAGGACCATTCGAAAGGTTCATAGAACACGCCCACTAGGGCACTGGAGACTATTCTTGATATCCGACCCATTGACATACAGATTAAGTGTGAGGCAGCCACTGCGGCTATGAGACTTAAGGCGATGGGAGAATGGCAGTAGCTCATACCATCGCGGTATAATCGAGGCGACGATAGAGACCTGGAAGGAAGGGAAGAGGTTTCCGATCGGATACCTGCGATGAACCTTGAGGTCGAGTGCGAGGCATTGCTGCCAGCGGCATCGTCTTGGGCTGACGGAACCCTGGCATTGCCGTCTGGAAGATCATTTATACGGATGAATCAAAGTCGGAGGACGGAGTGGGCCTGGGGGTCTTCATTCAGAACCCAAGGACTGAGATCTGTTTTAGACTGCAGGCGGAGATCAGAGCAATCACGGAATGCATGAGGTGTTAGTCACAAAATCCACATCGTTTGGGTGTCGGGCGATAACGGAGAAAGGGGGAATGAATGGGGTGATGGTGATTTGGCGGTGAAGGCCGGATGTCAATAAACTTAATTAACCCAAAGCCTTTCGGGTCGACGCACAGTGGAATGGAAAAAATAAGTGGAAATAAGCCAGTCAATTTGGAACGGATTGAGATATCTTCATTAAATATCTAAATTTTGGCCACAATTCTTGATGAAAACGTCCAAAATCCCCACATTGGAAAATGATGTTTAAAATATCGTGCTTCGACTTCTTATCCCTAAATTCCACAAATGACTGGCGACCACACAGATAATTCCCGACCCAGCGTTTCAGAGGCGATGTCCTCAAATAATTTGGCATGGCTGACCGTGTCCAGTGCCTTCGTTAGGTCCAGTGTCACGAGGACTGTCCTATCACATGGCCTGGGATAATTGAAACTACGGCAAATGTGTGCGGTGATGGCATGCAAAGCTGTTGTTGTGCTATGCAGTCTTCGAAATCCATGTTGATGCTCGGCGAATGGAAATTCTCCTACGAGGCTCGGGAGGAGTAATGCCTCAAGCGTCTTTGCCACTGGTGAGAGAAGGGAGATCGGTCTTTACGACTCCCCCAAATTTGGGCCTTCCGGGCTTCAGTAGCGGGATCACTCTGTCCATTTTCCAGACATCGGGAACTATAAGAGTGTAGTAAGGTAGTCAACTCCAGGTGAATCCAGATTCTTCACATTAATGTAGAGATTCCGTCGTAAGGGTAAGCGGGGTTCAATCCATGAATCCCATTCTGCTCATCTGCGAGTACCATTGCTTGCGCTGGGAAATTGGGCCGCATTTGGGGTATTCGACCGGCTGGTATTAAGCGAGCGGCTGCTGCGTTAATGATGTCTCGGAATTTCCTCTCGGCCACAAGAACATCCGAGGGACGTGGCGGTTCACTGAAGCCCAATAGGTCTTCTTATGATTGATAAACGTCCGGCGCTCAGAGGTTTTGAAGTCGGGTGGTCGGTCGATGGTGAGAATTATGGGGAGGTGGTCTGATCCCAAAGAGATGACGGCTTGCCAGGATACGTCACTCAGGAGATCAGGGGTTGCAATGGAGATATCTGGCGAGCTGCTGCACCTCCTGGTAATCCTAGTGGGGGCATCCTCATTCACCGTGCAAAACGTGGAGCTTTCAATCTGCTCTGCCAAAGCTATGCCACGCTGGTCGTTACCTGTCATAAAGTGTGATACGCATTAAAATCCCCTAGAACCAGACGGTTATGGCCAGATAGTAACCCACTTATATCTGGGTTGTAAGCTTGGCCATCAATCGGGAGACAGCTACCAACCGGCGGTATGTACACGTTGTATAGCTCTATCTCGGCAGTACCGGACCTGACTGCTATCCCCATGCACTCCATGTAGGCAAATTGTATCCGTGGCAACAAAATTATGAATAAAATTTTTTTCTAGAGACAAAATTACAGTGAAAACTGCTCTAAAGGCAAAATTTGGCCCATTGCCGGGCTACCTCGACATTTTTTTAAAGCCAACATTTAATTGAAAATTTTCCATAAGTACTGACAGAATGTTCCACTGAATGAAATCAGCGAGATTTTTTGCATTACGTTCGCTTCGCCTTCCTTAAGACTAAACTTCTGTGAAAAAATTTCTCTAAACATAAAGAAAGAAGTTCTAAAGATAAAACTTCAAAAAAAAAAGACGAACTTTCTATAAAATGTTCTAAAGAAAAATTTTTTTCTAAAGGCAAGATTTTTATAAGACATTTTACATAAATTGGGTAGAAATAAAATTGCAATAAAATTTTTTCAAAAACAAAATTTCAAAAAAAAAATTTACTCAGTTTTTTTTGAAAGACAATGAAGATATACATACACATTTTTTCTAAAGACAAAACTGTAATGAAATTTTTTCTTAATTTGTCAAAATCCTCCAAAGATAATTATTGGCCTGTTTCATCTCAAAATTATTAAAAAAAAAATTTTTTCAATAAACTTTTGTCTAAACGTCAATGATATTTTTTTTAAAGACATCATTATGCAAACGCTTAAACCCACTCAAAGTTTTTTTTTCCAACGACAACATTTTGCAATAAATTCTTTTTTTATAGACAAAATTAAAAAAAGAAAATCTCAAGACAAAATATGAATAAAGATTTCATCTTCCGAAAACTTATGATAAAATTTTAATCAAATGTTTTCTAAAACAAAGTTTCTATAAAAATGTTCCTGAATACAAAATTAAAAAAAAATTGATTTAAAAACAGAAATTTGATGAAATTTTTCTAAAGACAAAATTTTAATAAAATTTTTTCTACAAACAATTCATTTAAAAACAATATTGCAATAACATGGTTTTTGATTTTCGCTTTGAGATTTGAAACTCGCATGAAAACCTATGTCTGGCGGTTACCCTCATATCCTTCATGTATAATTTGGAATTTTTTCTGTCTCCTAGCTAAGGAGAACAGATTATCTTCCAATTATTAAAGGCAAGTTTCTATAACAGAAGCAACATTGATTCAAATGACAATAATGAAATAAAACCAGACTCCGAGAGTTGATATTGGCAATAATGATTGTTTTAAAAATTCATGTTGTAGAATCACAAGGATGCCAATACATTTTTAAACTTTTTTCCAACACAATCGGATCCATGTTAAACTAACGCCATCCGACTCGTTTGCCTGTCGAATAAGAAAGGAATTAGGAAACACATTATCCATGTGCTGACTTTTGTTTGGCTTCGATTTAGAGCTAATCATGCTACAACATTTCCTCATTTTAGACTTCTGTGGTCTATTCAAAACACTTTGGTAGCGCTGAACTGAGACGCAGCCTTGCTTACACATGCGGCATGCTTATTTGTGGCATGACTTGCCAAATTTCTTTCTCTTTACAAGACTGCTGCGGAGGCATGAATTGCTTAACCATAATGTTTTGGTTACAATCATGGACTGAAACTCTCCTTCTTCGCCCACGTTCATTTGTCCGACATCGACCGTACAACCGCACCAAATCACGCAACTCCAACAGACTAAAGAAAAAATCCACAACGAATGCTGGGGGAAAAAGTTTCCAATGTTGTTTTCGCAGCTCGACAAGACAGACACATAATAAATTATGTTTCCAAAATAAATTGAAAAACCCAGACCTTCGTGGAAACTTTCATACTTACCAAAAATCGTATCTTTAATATTGGCTTTAATTTTTTTTGTTTGTTATCTTTTCGTCCCTTTTTGATGTTCGACTCCCTAAACTCAAAGTTATAAATGTGTTTGCTTTTCGGTATTGCAATGGTATTCAAAATTTCAATTTAGCTTTATTTGCCAAACTCTTGCAATGTCCTTCGAACGTGAAATATTGGTATGAACATTTCAAATCCCCGGGCTGGCATTTAGTATTTCCTGTTTGTTAAACCACCATCCCGAAAGCAGTAGTCTCGCTTTCATATGTTATAGCCTCAACAAACAGTGAAAACAATTTTGACAACTTGAGTGAATATAATTTTTGCTAACAATGAAATTTTTATTTTGTTAATCGCGTCATAACTTAAAACAAGTAAGAGTGTGCTAAGTTAGGCCGGGCCGAATCTTAAATACCCTCCACCATGGATCCGATTCGGACCATAAATGAATTGATTGCTGAACATTGTGTAATATTTAAGTTCATTCGGATAAGAATTGCGGCTTGTAGGGGCTCAAGAAGCAAAATCGGGAGATCGGCTTATAGGAGAGCTGTAACAAGCTATAGATCGATTCAGACCATATTGGACACGTATATTGAAGGTCACGGGAGAGGCCGTTGTACGAAATTTCTGCCAAATCGGTAGAGAACTGCGCCCTCTAGAGGTTCAAGAAGTCAAGATCCCAGATCGGTTTATATGGCAGCTATATCAGGTTATATACAGATTAGCGCCATACTTAGCACAGTTTTTGGAAATCATAACAAAACACCTTGTGCAAAATTTCAGCCAAGTCAGATGAGAATTGCGCCCTCCAGCGGCTCAAGAAATCAATATCCAAGATCGGTTTATATGGCAGCTTTACCAGGTTATGAACCGATTTGCACCATACTTAGCACCGTTGTTGGAAATGATACCAAAACACCACATGCAAAACTACAGCTAAATCGGATAAAACTACAAAACTACAGCTAAATCGGATGGCCCAAGACGACAATGCCCAAGATCGGTTTATATGGGAGCTACATCAGGTTATGAACCGATTTTGACAATACTTAACACAAATGTTGGAAGTGATACCCAAACACCACGTGCAAAATTTCAATCAATTGGACGAGAATTGCGCCCTTTAGGAGCTCAAGAAGTCAAGACCCAAGATCGGTTTATATGGTAGCTGTATCAAAACATATACAACAACCGACCTACACTAATAAAAAGTATTTGTGCAAAATTTCAAGCGGCTAGCTTTTCTCCTTCGAAAGTTGTCGTGCTTTCAGCAGACAGAGGGACGGACGGATGGACAACGCTAGATCGACTTAAAATCACCTGACTAGATTGACATAAAATAAGTACCGGCGTCTGTTAGCCGCGAAAGCCGGGCAATGACATAGGATATGCTCAAACGTCTCATCGTCTTCCCCACTTCCCTACACAGGCTATTACTTTCCGCACCTAGTTTATATAAATGAGCTCGCAGTCCTTTGTGTCCTATCATGAAACCGAATGCTACACTGACGTCCTTCTTACATCCTTTCAGTAATAGTCTCGTCTACTCCCGAACCATATTTCCGCATAGGATTTTCGCCGTCCTACCGACCGCTTTGCTATTGCAAAGTTTTACATGTGCGTTTGTCGCCCACGCCGTTAACTCGGACTATGTCGACCCGAAAGGCTTCGGGTCACTGGCTCTACAGGAGCGTGATAAGGCCAATACTTGCTTACTCCGCTGTAGTTTGGTGGACTGCGACAGAGAAAAAATGCAACTAGGGGACTGGAGACTATTCTAGACATCAGACCCATAGAAAAACAGATTAAGTGTGAGGCAGCCACTGCGGCTATGAGACTTCATTGGAGAGTAGATTGAGGATAGGAGCACTTCACACTATCGCGGTATAATCGAGGCAAACCTGAAAAGAATTTAAGAGGTTTCGGACAGTCTTTGACTGATGCGAACTCTGGTATTGCCATGAGCAAGTTCAAGCTTCACGGATGGATCAAAGCTAGTGGACAGAGTGGGCCTGGGGTGTGCCTTCATGAGAACCCACATTGAAAAATATTTGTTCTAATGTTAAAGATTCGAGCTAAAGATTAGTAAACTTAATTTTCCAATTATTTAATATTTCCTTTATATTAAGGATTTTTTATTTTAAATGGTTTAATAATAAGTTAATAAATCCTTAACTTTACTTTTTATTATTAAAGAAAAATCTAAAAGTGAAGGTCAAAATATCGTTGAAAGTTTGGAAATTGACCTTGGGACAAGGCAACGGTGGACCGTAGGTAAAGGCGCAAAATAGTCTTACAAATAGGAGCTTCTTTCAATATTTAATTTTCTAAGGTTAAGGTGCTCAGTTAAAAAAATAATAATTGACAATCATCTATGAAGTAGAATAAGATCAAAATTTGAAACGTTTGGTCAGTTCCATAAATAGATAGGAAATTAAATTTTAAAATAGCATCTGTATTTTAAAGTTTTTTTCTTTGGTTCGTTTTCATTGCAAAAATCCTACGAATAAAGAAAATTTCTTAAATTTTGGGCCAAATTTTTTTTCAATGCAAGGACTGAGAGTTATTTCCTACTGTCTGACCATGATACAGTCCTGCAGGCTGAGTTCCGGGCGATCATGAAATGCGTTAGGTGATGTGGTGTCAAGGTGAGGACAGTAGACTGGCCATCAGTGCTGACCTTAGCGGAGTAAGAATGAAAGAGCAGACCCTTTGACGGTGAAGGCCAGAGGACTGCCCTCAATAAACTTTATAAATCCGAAGCTTTTAGGTCCGAGTTCGAGAAGAGCGTGGCCCGAGTGAAGAGCGTGGGTGACACTGTTGAACAGCGAAACAGTCAATGAAATCTAAATTCTGTCCGGATATTCACATGATGAGGTTAATAATGAGGGGAATTGATTTTGCTGAAATTTAGTCTAATGTCTTATATAAGAGGGCTTAAGCCTAAGCTAAGGTCTTCATTGTTTTATATTACAACTAGCCGAACCGGGCCCGCTCCGCTGCACCTTCTTTAACTCTCTAATATCTGTTTAGGGTGGGGATACTTCGCCCTGAATGCGGATATCGAATTCGTGCCATTGTAGCTGAACTCGTTCGAATCCTGGCGAGAACATCGGACAAAGCGGTGTTTAAGTTGGCGACATTTGCGAGGTACAATGCCATGCATGGTCCCGCTCTGCGGGACGCCGTTCGGAATCGGCTGTAAAAAAGGTCCCTTATCATTAAGTTTAAACTTGAATCGGAAAGCACTCATTGATGTTTGAGAATTTGCCCCTTTTCGGTTCCTGGTGGTAATGTTCTTCCTTAGGGTAATGTTCTCATTAGGGTAGCGATGGCACCTCAGACATTTCGACTCAAATATGGATATCAAATTCATGCTGCATTTCCAAATCCCTTTAATTTGAGCCCCATATAGCCATGGCCGGTAAATATGAATCGTATGAACTAATGTTTTATGCCATATTTTTAATCTACTGCCTAATACTTTTCATTTAAGTCTCATATTGACATGAACTTCGAATATTTCTGTTTAGAGGAGTTTTGGGGTTGAGGTTTGGGGTTTGGGGTTTGGGGGCCCGCTGGGTACTTGGGCCCAAATTTTAATACCATATTCGTGTTCTTGTCTCCAATACCTTTAATTTGATACCCTTACTGTGCCCATCGGACCACTTTTGATTATGGGTAGTGTTTTTGGGATAAGGGGGAGGGTCCGCCTCCACCCGATATCTAAAAATTATATAGCCTATGTTTCCTTCCAGACAAATGTACACAATCTAGACAAATGTATACTATAGTCATAATGGGTCTAATGGCGTTTTTGAAGGGTGGCGTGACCCCCTATACTTCGATCTGATTTTGTATGCCAGATTCGAAATCTACTCTCGAATAACTATCGTTTGAGCCTCATATTTAAATGAACGTCCTATATGTCTGTTGGGGGAGTTTTGGGGTTGGGGCGGCCCGTATTCTACTCTCTAATACCTGTATTGTCCCGATCGGTCCACTTTTGATTTTGAATTGTGTTTTTGGTATAAAGGGGAGGGTCCCCTTCCGATACTGAAAAATTATATAACCTATGTTTCCTTCCAGACCAACCTACACAATATGCGAAAATTTCGAGCAAATCGGTTCTGCCGTTTTTCAGTCTATACGAAACAAACAAACCTAGTCCCATATATCCGTGATTGGCAAATGTGCCTATTTTGGGCGTTTTTGTGGAAGTGGGGTGACTCCCTATACTTCGACATGAATTTGTAAGCCAGATTCGTTATCTTCTCCCGCATACTTTTCATTCGATACCCATATTGTCCTCATCGATCAACTTTTGATTTTGGGTGGTGTTTTTTGGGTAACGGTGGAGGGTCCGCCCCTTCCGTTATCAATAAATTATAAAGCCCATTCCTACTTCCTGACCATATTCGTAATCTGCTCCCGAATACCTTTCATTTGAGTCCCATATTGTCATGACCGCCAAATAAATCTATTTTAAGGGGTTTTGGGGCTGGGGCGCTCCCCAGGTACATGGACTCAACTTTTATTTTGAAATTCGTACTCTACTCTTGAATACCTTTCATTTTAATTCCATACTGTCCCGATCGGTATACTTTTATTTTTGGGTTGTACTCTTGTGGTAAAGGGTAAAGAGTCCGCCCCTCATGTTTCCTTTCAGACCAACCTACACAATCGGTGAAAATTTCAAGGTAATCGATACAGCCGTTTTTGAGTCTATATGGAACAAACAAACAAACCGACAAACGAACAAACACAAATTGAGTTTTATATATAAGATATAATACTATTTCTTGATCGATCTCTATATTTGAATTTTAGAGCTCACAGAAATACTGCAATTAATTTTGAAAAGTAGTCAATTTTTTGTCAACGTAGTTTTCAAAGTTTCGCCAAAACAGTTTTCGTGTGTAGCAATATCGCAAGTAAATATTCGTCGTGGCTTCATTTTGTAAATATTTCTTTCCAGTACTTTGTTAAAGAAATCTTGAACTATTTTCAAAACTCATCTTAAGGGCATTCTAAGCGCAACCAGCAAAAAGTTTTGCAAGAAATAATAAAGTAAATCAGATACGAGGAAGCGGCAATACATTATTTTGGTACCATTGAAGTTTTATTTTAGTATATTCCCAAGTGTCCTTGAACTTTCGATGAATGAAACGTTTGAGAACTTTTGGGTCAAAATGATAAATATTTTTTCCAATAGCAAATTGAGAAATTTGTGACATTTCTAATGTTTCTTCTTATTCTTGTTTTATTTGTTTCCGTCTCATTTCCCCTAGGAGGTAATGTCCAGCGAGGCGATCTCATTGAAGTTCCTTGATGTGATTACAATTCTACTGAAGTATTGTGGCAATAAATGTACTGCAGCTAAAAACAGTGAAACTCAGGCAGTTATCATCGATTTAATAGCAACCATTGGTTTCTTTTGCGCGAACAATAAACAAAATCAGGTAAGCATGCAAACTGTAATGTGGCAAGTGGCAAATTGGAATTATTTTCAAAATTTTCTCTTTTTTAGGACCTCTTAACCTCTGAACAGTGTTCCATTATCATTAAGAATTTAACCAAACTACCTGAACATTTGAATGTGGTGGTCTATCCATGCCTAGTAACTATAACGTTCCAAAATCAGGAAGCTCGTAATGTGATATCACGTGATTTTAATCTAGAGGTGAGTAAAAGATAGTTTTGATTGAAATCACATTAGTTAAAACAAGTAAAAGCGTACGAAAGTCGGCCGGGTCGAATTTTGGGAACCCACCACCATGGATTTTGCTTAAAATTTATACAGAATAAATTTAGTTGAAGGGCAAAGTTTTACTCTACATACCAACCTTCTGTCAAACCAGCAAAAATTAAAGCTTCTAGGAACCGAACAAGGATGATCGAGAGACCGGAGCTATATCAGGTTATAGACCGACTTGGACCGTAATTGGCACAGGTATTGAAAGTCACAACAGAATCGGATAAAAATTGCACCTTGTAAGAATTTAACAAGTCAAATCGGGAGATCAGTTTGTATGGGAGCTATATCAGGTTGTAGACCGATTTGGACCGTACTTGACACAGTTGTTGAAAATCATAATTGAACACCATATGCAGAATTTCAGCCAAATGGGACAAATATTACGGCCTATAGTGGCTCATGAAGTCAAGGCGGCAGCCCTTGCCGATCAAGGACTCCACCGGGTCAATCCAGTACGTACAACCGGCTGCCATGGGATTGTGTCTGCCGTTCTTTAGTGGTGGGTATAAAAACAGTAAAGGCGCATTGAGTTCGAATGTAAAATACCCTGCATTGAGTATTTGCAAAATTCTTTGGACAGTGTGTTTCTTTAAGCAGAAACTTAAACCTTGTTCACATTGTATAAACATTGTGTCCTCCTGGTTCCCAAAAAGTCTAATCGGTTTAAATTTAACTATCTTTGCCGATTTAAAATACATTTTAAATGGGAGTTGTATCAGCTATACCAACGAGCCAAGCCGTAGTTGTTGTTGTTGTAGCAATGTGTTCTACACTGAGGTGGCAGCCCTTGCTGATGAAGAGCTCCATCGGGCCAATCCGTAGGTAATGGAGACGCTTTTCCCAGGAATATTACGGCGATCAAGATATCGTATTACCCAAATGATCTACGTCTACGAAAGATCTCGTCATGGATATTGTCGACGAGAAGATGATGGTGTGTGCGCACTTTCCAGCCATTTAAGTCAGCCGGGCCGAGCGGAATCATCCCGGCGCTGCAGCAGAAGTTCCTTGGACTTACTCTGCCATGTCCGGAACGGGGTTTTTTAATCGAGCCTGGCATTATGCGACATTCGGAGGAAAGTCATATACTCAAGGCGGAAAAAGTAGACCACAACAGGATGATGGAATTAGGGTTTCTTCAATCTCATCGTTTTTTTTTTCTCAAAACTCTGGCATAGCCTAAGGTAAGAAAAAAATCTGACATCGAAGAACTGTAGTGGGACACATCACACATACTTCAAGGTTGGCAAGTTGGTGAATACGGCCATTCACGAAGATCGACACGTCTCTCTAATTGAAGGAGTACGCTGTGGCGGCCTTACTAAATATTGAGTGGGCATTAAGCAACGTGGAGATAGGGTCAATAGTCGTCGCCCTGACTACGCGGCAAGATTGTCAATGCGGACTTGTGAGATAGTTTGGTCAAAAAACGGGTGACAAGGTTTCCTCGATTCTCTGGAACCTAGTGATAAACGAAGACCGTTCCGATCTAAACTGGGACGGCACAAAAAAACTACCCTCATATGCGAGGCAAGTTTTTGTTCCCGATCAGCAAAGTCATGAAAAAGTCACTGAGGAGCTACGAGGAATGGGACGAGGACTTACCGAAAAAAGAAGAAGCTGGTGCTCTTCACTTGGAGACATAGGCTAGGTTAGGTTAAAGTGTCCATCCGAGTCACTTAGACGTTTTTGCCCCTTATGATATCACAGGAACAGAAGAAAGAAGATGCCTTCTATTTCCTACCGTTGAACCATCGCTTTAAAATGTCCTAAAACTTCCGCATGTTCACACCCACTAAATCAGACAAGTTCTCAAAGAAATGAGAACTTAAAGTGGATCTTCTTCTGACTGCCAGTGCGGGACACACACAGCAGATTTTCTATAGACTCTTCTTCCTCTTCTTCCTCGACGTTCTAACAACTTCTACAGAAGTCGTTACTTGCAACCTTCAGTCTGTCAGCATGTTTTTCGATCAGACAATGACATGTGTAAGGTAGTTCCTAGTCTCATAAGCTCGTCCACGACCACTTTTACACCTGTTTCTTCCAGATAATAATATATTTTTAATGGCTTTATTCTAAAGTATAGGAGACTGTACACCTCACTGAGGTGTTCCCAAGCCTGTCGTAATCCACCTTTTAGTAAGCAAGTAAGTCATTGGGTTGCCCAAAAAGTAATTGCGGATTTTTCATATAGTCGGCGTTGACAATTTTTTTCACAGCTTGTGACTCTGTAATTGCATTCTTTCTTCTGTCAGTTATCAGCTGTTACTTTTAGCTTGCTTTAGAAAAAAAGTGTAAAAAAAGTATATTTGATTAAAGTTCATTCTAAGGTTTATTAAAAATGCATTTACTTTCTTTTAAAAAATCCGCAATTACTTTTTGGGTAACCCAATATTAATAATCTTTCTTACGGTAGTGTTTATGTCTGAAACTCTAGCTAATTCATGACTGACGTCGGTTTGACATTATTGAAAGCATTTTCAATGTCCAGAAATGCCACAATTGTACAGGGTGCGCCAGAGAAACCTACTTGCGAGCGATGAGTTGAGTGAGGAGAGGATCGAGAAGGGGCACATTTGAAGGGTGAAGTCCCCCAAGTTGTTTTCTTTCCTCTGTCCGTTGCCATCATGCTCTTGTCTAGAGAGAATCGGGTTCTCCCCATCTATAGCTTGTTTTCTAACGGTGCTTCCGTGCTAATTTTGAAATTCCTACTCACAGACCCGTTCCTGGCCCTATTTCGATACTGTCATGGGTTAACTCATTTCGGTAGAGTGGAAGTGTCTCTAAACCCTAAAATGGACTTCAAGGGACCATCAAACTCCGATAAATATCCAAAGGGAAGCAGTCAGGTGTGCTTTCTCGCCGAAGTTTGGCACGCAGCTGCTATAGGATTTTATGACACCGCTGTTCGTCGAATTCTCCATCAAGACTTTAGTTTTTGAAGTTTTTTCCAGTCAACAACAAAACATGCGTTATTGTAGTGGAGAAAATCATTATGTTAACCACGGAACATGGCACAGCTCAAGAACAACATTCGCGAAATCATTGTCAATATAACGATTGATATGCTGAAAATAGTAGACACGAATTTGAATAATCGACTTGTTGTAACCGCTCGATACAGCGGATTGTCCGCGACTGCCGTTGCAGCAACTCCGTATGGAGTATTCCACTATCTGCAACCTTGGACGCACCCGGTAGCTCGCAGCCAGGCTTCCGCAAAGAACCCTACACAGATCGGACCTCAAAGTTCCAGCTTGTGTGGTGCACATAGATATCCCGTGCCGGGAAAAATTGACTAAATCAGTGTATGCGCATTGGGGCCGCCATTTACCCGATGTCATCTTCAAGACTGAGAGAAAAAATTCTGGGATATTGTATGCTCAAATAAAAAAGTATTAAAACAATAACTGAAGCAAATGTAAATTTGCCCATAACCATTCCATTAGAGAACAGGGACGAACTTCTCACATATCTGTTCATTGGACTTGCTCTCACTATATGCATGCTGTTTCCGAGACAGGCAATCTCCTTGGATCTATGCCCTAAGATATATTTCTATCAATCCTCTAAATCTTCAGCACAAAGGATGACAGACTAATAGGACGAAAATCTTTCGCCTTCGTGTGGTAAGGTATTCCTGCTTGAAAATGAAAATTACATTTGCGTCATTTTATGTCATTACCTATGACATGTTGACATACATAGGTATATATAGACATGAGGCATAAGTTACCGGATTTTAGGCTTAAGGTGAAATATCTAGACCTAATCCTTGATACGAAACTGTCTTGAATAAGGAATACGAAGAAAAGAAGCGGAAATACACTCTGTGCTTTCTATTCCTCCAAGAGCATACTCGCTATGAAGTGGGGAGTTAGTCCGAAGATAATTTATGGATGTACACACACATTGTAAAAGTAGTGCTGATATGTGGGACACTGATACGGTGAAAGGAGAACTCATACTTGTGAGTTATAGAAAGCACAAAGATTGGCTTGTATTGAAATCACGAGAGCAGGTCCTCACCGTAGGCAAATTTTGAACCGGTACTGAATGTGCAACCTATTGAGGTACTTCTTCGAAAATGTGCCATGCTTAGGCTGAAGGAACTTGGCATGTTGAAGGAGAAGGGTTACGGCCAGAGTTCCATATTGAGAAAAGTCTCAGATTATTTGACACCGAAACCGATTCGGAATGCGATTTTCAGGACTATCTTTCCCCAATGGGAGGAGTGGTAGACACATGCAGTGTTTGAAGAGTATTAGTCATCGGTTTTCACAGTATGACACAGTATTAGTCATTACTCCAAGATGGAGTCAGGGACGGCTTTGGATTTCTACACCGAGGCACTTGACATCGGTATACCAATGCGAGTGCCGGACGAGTATACACACAGAGAAATTAGTCTGTTAATATCAGCAAACACCGTCTGCTGATACTTAATTAAACATTTGAATGAATCCATACAAAGTTTATGAATTTGTAAAAAGCAATAGTGGCATTTGCTCTAAAATGATGAACTTGACAATTTTATGAGTTAATTTTTTGTTAAAAAGCAAAAGTATAATATTTGGTAGCAGTTGTTTTGTCTGCTGTTATTTAAATTCGTTTAAAAATTAACAAATTTTAGAAAATTGGAAAAAAGTTTACGTTATGATAATAAAAATTTTGGAAATATTAATGACATTTTTGATTTTTTTTACCATATGAAAACGCAGGAAATGTTTGCTGTTTTAGCAGAAAATTACTGTTGTCCCATTTTCAGCCGATTTGCTACTGTTACAGCAAACAGTTTTGCTGTTTTTGCTAACAAATTTCTCTGAGTGTATGGTTTTTGAGGCTGAGGTCTATACCATTACAATATTCGCAAATCCTGGAAAGTAATTTACTCCTTTCGAAATTCAGGATTTTTGTGGATAGTATAACGGCGTCCAACGCCCTGAATTCGGCGATGGCGTGGTCAATGCATTTGGAATCCTTAGAAAAATGGAATAAAATATTGGGAAAATGAGAAGGCATATGCCAGAAAGGGTTCCTCCACTGCGATCGAACCAGTCTTCAGTCTTGCATACGTGCCTTTTTTTCTAACTGCTGGGCATAGTAGAGGAGTGGCCAGTGCGTAGTCGATGGGAATCTGTTCACACTGAAAATTTTTGGTCCTAATTGTAAAGATTTGTGCCAAAGATCACTAACTTAATTTAAAAATGAACAATTTTCCAGCTTTTTAAGGAAATAGTTCCTTTGGTGAAAGATCTTTTACTTGGTATCAAAGATTTTTTGAACTTTAATGGTAGATTTATATATCCTTAACTTTACACCTTCTTATTAAAGACACACATCTTTTAGTGAAGGTAACAATTTTGTAAAAGGTAAGGAATCTGACTTTGGGGAAAGGCAATGTTGTGCCTTAGTTGAAGACACAGAGTTGTCTCATAAATAGGAGCGTCCTTAAATGTTGAATTTTTAAACAAATGAATTGGACAGTCATCTGTGAAGTAGAATGATAATCAATGAGCGACTGAAATTCGTAACGGACGGTTGTGTCCGTAAGTATATAGCAACTTACATTTTAAGTTAGCATATTCATTTTGAAGTTTTGGTTCTTGAGCGCCTAATCAATGCTAAAATCCTTCGAGCAGAAAAAATTAAAATTTTGAGTGAACTCTTTTTCTTTGCATGAATCCCGAACTGCCAGCACACTCTAGCATACAGTCAACCGAATGAGGACGAAGAAACTGCTGGCCTTTGATGAGAGGTCAGTGAGCCCTATTACGTGGGTTATTACCGTGTACTGTGCGATGGGAAGACCACCTTAGCCCAGAGCTAATAATGTCTGCTTATGACGCTGAAAACCCGTGTTCGAATCCTGGTGAGAACATCAGAAAAAACTTTTCAGCGGTGGTTTTCTCCTCCTAATGTTGGCGACATTTGTGAGGTACTCTACCATTGGCTATGGCAGCCATGTAAATAATTCTCCACAAAGAGGTGTCGCACTCGACTGTAAAATGGAGGTCCCTTAGTGGAGTGTTAAGGGGAAATTTACTGTGCGATATAAATAATTTTGAAAAACAACCACTTTGGTTGAAGAACCACATACGAAAGTTGTAAATTTTCCTGCAACAATTTATTTTGCATCTCAACGACCCAAAGTACAAATTTGTTGTTGAAAGGCACTATTTGCAAGCCAACATATAACAACAGCAACAATATATCCTTAAGCAGGGCAAAAAACCCTTTAACCACCCGCCGCATGTGCTTTGCTTCGGGTGGTGGTGTTTTTATCTTATTTGTTCGGCTCGCGCTGCTTTGACTCGTTCGTTTTTTACTGCTGCTCTCGGGGTTTTCTCTATCACTCTTCCTACTAAATATAACCCTTAAAAACAAATTTTGATAATTTTAGTGCCGCAGGGGATTGAACTCATGATCTCATGTTTGGCAGTCTTCAACGCATCCACTAGCCTACCGACATCATCTTCTGTATGATGAAATACCTCAATAAGTACTGCTGCACTGTAATAATTAATTTAATTAAACAAGTAAGAGCGTGCTAAGTTCGGCCGGGCCAAATCTTATATATCCTCCACCATGGATAGCATTTGTCGAGTTCTTTGCGCGATATCTATTTTTAGTCAAACAAAGACTAATGTATAAGAATTGTGTGTAATATACCAGTCCATTCGGATAAGAATTGCGCCTTGCAGGGGGCTCAGAAGCAAAATCGGAAGATAAGTTTGTATGGGAGCTGTATCAAGCTATAGATCGATTAAGGGGAGTTTATGGGATGAGGCGTTCCCCAAACACTTAACCCCAACATTGGTTATCAAATTCGTTTTCTGATCTACAACAACTTTCATTTGCACAATATATTGCCATGGTCGGTATATTTATACTTTTTGGGGGGTGTTTTGGGAATGTGCCGGTGCCCCAAATACACGGTCCCACATTTGGGTATCAGACTTTTAGACCAAAAGGTATATAATTGGTATTCTACTACCAATTACCTTAATTTGAACCCCATATTGCGATGGTCAGTAAATAATTGCTGTTTGTGGCGTGTTTTTGGGGAAGGTGTAGACCTCCAAAAAATTGGGTATCAATTTTGCTCTACCCCCCCAATATCTTTCATTTGAGCCCAACATTGGCATGGTCGGTAAATATGTCCAATTAGGGGTGGTTTGTGGAGTGGGGAGCTCTGAAAATATATCAGCATTGCGCTTTACTTTAAACTAGAATTTATTTGAACCCCTTTTGGTCTAAAAATTGGATATCAAATTCGTTTTCTAATCGCCAAAGCCATCAATATCGATACCCACTCTCTTTAAGACCCAAATTGCCATAGTGAGCAAATACGTCCTATTTGGGGGTTGTCATGGGGGATGTCCCCCAGACAGTTGGTCCCGAATGTTGATATAAAATTCGTGGCCTACTCTCAAATACCTTTCATTTGGGCCCCATATGTTCATAGTCCGCAACATATCCTGTTTGGGGAATGGGGCGGCCACTCAGTGACTTGGCTCTGAAATTATATATCACATTTGTATTCTACTCTAAAATACCTCTTATTTGAACCCCATATTGCAATGATCCGCTAATACGTCCTATTTGGGTCATGTTATGGGGTGGCCCCATAGACACTTTTTCCGAATATTGATATCAGATTCGATCTTTACTCCCAAAGAGCCCCATATTGCTATGGTCGTGAATTTGTCCTCATTGGGGGTGTTTTTGGGGAGGGGCTGCCCCCAAACACTTGTTCCCATATTTGGATATCAGATTGGTACTCTACACTCAAATACCTTTTATTTGAGCCCCACATCAGTTAATAAGACCCACATTTAACTATCAGATTCGTATTCTACTCACAGATACCTTCTATTTGAGTCCCATATTGCAATGGTCGGTAAATATGGTCGATTTATGGGCTTTTTAGGGGTTGGGGTGGTCCCTCAAACACCTGGTGCCACATTTGAATACCAGATTCGTATTCTACTCGCAAATAGCTTTCATTTGAGCCCCAAATCGTATTGTAGTGATTGGTTTGGGGCCGCCCCCCGAAGGTGGCCCATTCGAAATTTGGATACCAAATGTTTGTTCTTAGGTTTCTATAAGAGAGCACACAAAATTTCGCTTAAATCGCACAACCCATCTCCGAGATCTGGCTTTTTGAAAATTAGGGAAGGGGGAGGGTCCGTCCCCCCTTCAGATATCAAAAAATGTAGTACCTTATTTTCACCACGTTATCATTATGCACCATCTGTGAAAACTACAAGAAAACTACTTGAGTCTATAAGTAGCACACAAACAAACAAACCTACAAACAAACACAAATTGATTTTTATATATAAGATAAACTTATTTTCATAATTTTTAAGTTTGTATCCAGATTTATTGTTAATAAAACTTTTATTTTTTTTTTCAGTTTTTGGATGAATACAGCAAATCGGAAAAGGCAAAAAAGAATCACTTGGTAGCCTTACTCAAAGACAAAACGTAAGTCTAGAAACCCCTCCCAACCAGAATTGTTCCACGTCGAGTCTATGCAGCGCCAATGGTTACTGTGATCCGTAGCAGAAAATAACTGCGAGGTGCTTTCACTACTGCGTACTCAACTTGACTGCCTTTTGTACAATGAAAAAAATCTATGAACGAATTATGCACTCGAATCATTTTAATTCACTCTCTTCAATCCAAATCCGCTGCGTCCTTTCCCCAAAGCTACTTGTTATAAACTATGTGGGGACTGAATGGACGCTCCACTAATTATTAGACTTATCAAAAATATATAACACGAAATTCAAAGAAATTTTTCTATGAATTTTTAGCATTAAAATCATTTAATGTATCTTTAGGAAACCCCGCCCACATAATTAGGATTGTTTTTTTTTACAAAACAAATTGAATACCAGTGAAATTATTTTTGTTTACTTTTTTTGTGATTTAATAAAAAAAAACTATAAAATATAGTACACAACACTTTGTTTACTACCGAGATGTGATATGGAATGATAAGAATTCAAATTATATACTCCCAGTCTCCGAGCTATGATTTTCCCTGTTTGTTTGATAGCTTCAAATCACCAGAAAGAATTTGTTGACAGAATTTTTTATTTTAATTTTTTGCTAAATGTTTGGTTTCTTTGGAAGTTGTTACAAACAAATATTAACTTGTATTTTTTGTATTGTGAATTTTACTTACTTAACACCTTAACTTAAAATATAAACTGCAGTATTTTGTATAACAATGTTATACCAATATTGTTCTTATTATTTTTTCCTTAAGAATTTTTAAGGTTCTCATCCACCAAGGACACTAGTAATTTTCATCTCATACTATTGTCCGCCAATCTGAATTGGATTGGGTATTCTGCCATTGAGTTCTATGTGGATTTTCTTGATTATGAATTGGATTGGGTATTCTGCCATTGAGTTCTAAGTGGATGTTCTTGATTATGAATTTTATTATCTACCTGTCCAGACTTCTTGTTTTTGAGTTGGTCCCCATTTTCACTATTCCCATTGTGCCAGTATCCAGATTTAAGTTTTTGTTTTCAATCTCTAATATAAATGAATAAAACTGATTTCCGTGTTTCTCTAAATCACTATCACTATTTATCCACAACCACGATATTGTGGGCAGACAATAAATGCAAAATAAAAGTATCCCCTACGAGCAAGTATACTCTAATGCATTGATATTGTCTCAGAGAAATTTTCATTCCTATATCAATTCATTGATGTGGTTGCCACGACTTCAGCACTCCATTCTGTTAATCCAATGAATCGTCTTTAGATGGTTGGTATAACACTTTTCACTAACTGCTCCCTACAGAAAATTGTCCCAGAACCAACTGCTGATGGATCAATCTCTACATATCTGGCGCCCAATCTACGCAGGCATATAAATACTTTAGTTTATTTTCTCCAAAGTGGCGTCGAGCTTAATGACCATGAGAATTATGTTAAGCGGAAAGATTTGAAAAGTTACTGAAAAGAAATTGCCTAATCAACAGGTTCTTGGACATAGACATAGCAGCCATTGGTATACGTTCCGTTTGGAAATCGCTTTGCCTCTATCCACATGACTTCTGAGGCTCCCGGCTATGCAGCTCATTTTTGTGATACTTCAGCGACATCCTATTCAATTTGCAGACTGTTGAAAGACTACAGAGAACCACACCGCCGTTCACCTGTAAGCCAATATCTCATTCATGAAACTTTCTTTCTAAATTTATTTTTAATTCTCTATTATTTGACAACTAGCCGAACCGGGCTCGCTCCGCTGCACCTTCTTTAACTCTCTTATATCATCTTTGTAGAGTGGGGACACTTCGCCCTGAATGCGGATATCGAATTCGTGCCATTGTAGCCTATGACGCTGAACGCGTTCGAATCCTGGCAAGAACATCGCACAAAGCGTTGTTTATCCCCTCTCAATGTTGGCTATATTTGCGAGGTACAATGAAATGCAATGGTAATTTAAAAAATTTCCCCCAAAGAGGTGTCGCACTGCGGGACGCCGTTCGGACTCGGCTATAAAAAAGGTCCCTTATCATTAAGTTTAAACTTGAATCGGAAAGCACTCATTGATGTAAGAGAATTTGCCCCTTCTCGTTTCCTGGTGGTAATGTTCTTCCTCAGGGTAATGTTCTCATTAGGGGAGCGATGGCACCTCAGACATTTCGACTCAAATATGGATATCAAATTCGTGCTGCACTTCCAAATCCCTTTAATTTGAAGCCCCATATTGCCATGGCCGGTAAATATGAACCGTTTGGAGGGTGTTTTGGGGCTGTGGCGGCCATCGGCACTTTGCACTGAAAATAGATATCAAATTCCTTCGAAGTTCAGTTTAGGGGGTGCTTAAGGGTCTACCCCAAAACACTTGGCTCCAAAATTGGATATCAAATTCGTTTTTACTCTTAAATACCTTTAATTTGAGTTCCATATTGTTATAGTGGATCAAATAACCAATTTGACATATCTTTAGGAGGAAAAGCACCACCTAAAGTTGAACGCAAATTTTAATATAATATTCGTAATCTACTCCCTAATACCTTTCATTTGAGTCCCATATAGCCATGGTCGGCTATCTCCCATTACTTGAACCTAATGTTTTATGCCATATTTGCAATTTGAGTCTCATATTGACATGAACTTCGAATATATCTGTTTAGAGGAGTTTTGGGGTTGGGGTTTAGAGGCCCCCTGGGTGACCCCCATTACTTCGATCTGTTTTTGTATGCCTGATTCGAAATCTACTCCCGAATACCCTTCACAAAAGCCCCATATTGAAATGAACGCCCAATATGTCTGTTTGGGGGAGTTTTGGGGTTGGGGCGACCCGATGGGTACTTTCACTCAAATTTTAATACGATATTTGTATTCTACTCTCGAATACCTATCATTTGATACCTATAGTGTCCCGATCGGTCCACTTTTGATTTTGAATTGTGTTTTTGGTATAAGGGGGAGGATCCCTCTTCCGATACTGAAAAATTATATAGCCTATGTTTCCTTCGAGACCAACCTACACAATATGCGAAAATTTCGAGAAAATCGGTTCTGCCGTTTTTCAGTCTATACGGAACAAACAAACCGTGATTGGTATCCGTGATTGGTTAATGTGACCCCCTATACTTCGACATGAATTTGTAAGCCAGATTCATTATCTACTCCCTCATCTACGCATGACGTGTTTCGTTATGACTTTCAACAACTGTGCCAAATATGGTTCAAATCGGTCTATAACCTGAAATAGCTGCCATATAAACCGATCTGGGACCTTGACTTCTTGAGCCTCTAAAGGGCGCAATTATTATCTGAATGGGTGAATTTTTGTATAACGGCTTCTCCCATGACCTTCAACATACGTATCAAATATGGTCTGAAGCGTCTATAGCCTGATACAGCTCCCCTATAAAACGATCTCCCTATTTTACTTTTCGAGCCCCTAAAGGGCGAAATTCTTATTCGATTTGGCTGAAATTTTACACAATGACTTCTACTATGGTCTCCAACATCCATTACATTATGGTCCGAATCGGACCAGAACTTGGTGTGGCTCCAAAAGCATTGCAATTCTTTTCTTTTATCCTTTCCTTTCCTTTGTTTGCCTCAAAAGAGACACCAGGAAAAGAATTCGACAAATGCGAACCATGATGGAGGGTATATAAGATTAGGCCCGGCCGAACTTAGGACGCTTTTACTTGTTTTTGCTAAATACGAAGGTTGTCTTTTATATTTCGGGATTAGGGAACAAAAACAACAATTAATCATCGAAAATCGCTTTATTGTTTTCAAAATATTCCTCATTAAGATCTATACACCTTGCTTGCGTTTGAACCAATTGTCGAAGCACTTTTGGCACTCTGATTGGGGTATCTCCAAAACATGCATCTGAACTCATCAACCGCTTCTTCAGGTGTCGAAAAACGTTGACTTCTCATTTTATTTTTTACGTACGGGAATAAAAAGAAGTCATTCGGTGCCAAGTCAGGACTATACGGCGAATGACTCACCAAATCAATGTTTTGAGTGCTGAAATATTCAGTTGTTTGAGCCAATGTGTGAGAGCTCGTCTTCGACGGTTGGTTTTCATGATTTATTGGAAGACAACTGGCAAACAAATGGTTGTTTACCACTAAGAATTGACTGTTCTGCGAGTTTCTAGTGGTACGATGCGACACGTCCAGTTTTTCCGAAAAAACAGGCAATCGTTTGCTTGGAAGTGCTTCGTGTGCGAGCAAGTTTTGCTGGATTTGGCTCATCTTGAAACACCCATACAGTCGACTGCTGTTTTCTTTCGGCCTCATACGCGTAAATCCACGACTCATTACATATCACCATGTCATAGACGTATTTCGAAGCACCACGATCGTATTTTTGGAGAATTTCTTTCGACTAATCGACAAGAGCCTTTTTTGAGCGATTAACAAATTGTGTGGGATCCAACTCGAACAAATTTTTTTGACCGTCAAATGTTCATGTAATCTTGAATATATGCTGGCCCCACTAATGCCTAAGTTTGTCTCAATCTCACGATAGGTCACATGACGATCTTGCCATATCAGTTGGCGTAGTAGCATCAATGGTTATTGGAACAACAATTTGGACGATTTTGGACAACCTTCGTGAAATTTGTCTGTGAGTGAACTACGACCCCGATTGAATTCACCATACCATCGATAAATACTGGTCCTTGATGGAGCCTCATCGCCAAAAATTGAATTAAGTTCATCGAAGCTTTTTTGCGAACAGGTCGATAGCGTTAATGACGCCGCCAAGGTAAAAAAGTTTCTCTCAAAAACCCATATTCAAACTGAAACTTTAGTAGACGACATGGAAGTGAGAACAGAGACAACGGAGGACATGTTGAATACCCATTTTCCACATGATACGAAGGGACTCACGGAGACACCGAAATCTTGGAATAATGACGTTGATCGAAGGTTTATTATTACGGAATTTATGGTGAAGGAATCCTTGAGGAGCTTCAAACCATTTAAGTCACTCGGACCTGATGGAATATTTCCGGTATTACTACAAAAAGAGGCAGACTATCTGGCGCCTCGTCTGACCAAAATTTTCATAGCGTGCCTAAGACTTGCATATACTCCGAAAGCCTGGCAGGAGGCAAGGGTGGTGTTTATACCCAAGCCCGGCAGGGCAAGTTATCAAAACCGTGGAACATATTGTGGACACCATGATAAAGAGTAGGACATTCAGCGAACTGATCTGGACGAGGTTGTGTATAAAATAGAAGAATCCTTCGATGCCAAAACGTACACACTGGCAGTATGCATTGACATTGAGGGGGCGTTTAACAATGTCCGGACCGACAAACTGATCCAATCCCTAGACCAGTGCCGGGTGGACCCGGTCCTTAGAGACTGGATAAACCATATGCTAATGAACAGGTGGATAAACTGTGTGTCCCATGGCATAAATATAAGGGAGAAAGTGGCACAGGGCACGCCACAGGAAGGCATTTTATCGCCAGTCCTATGGGTGACCACCATAAATGACCTATTACGGATGCTGACTGAGGAGGGATTTGAACCCGTCTGCTACGCATACGATGTTATAATACTTCTTAGAGGTAAGGATCTGAACGAGCTATGCAGAAAGGCCGAAGGGGTCTTGCATATGGCATATGACTGGGCTAGACCCAGAGGTCTCATTGTTAACCCAAAGAAGACTGAAATATGCATGGTCACGAGGAAGACGAAGGTGGGCCAATTTAACGCACCACGTTTCCTCAATAAGACGATTTCGATATCTGACAAGGTCAAATACTTAGGTGTGATCTTGGACAGGAAACTGAATTTGAAGAGTCACATTCAGGAGTGTACTAAGAAGGCTCACAGATGTTAGGCACTGTGTAGACGGGCCATGGGCTCGAAATGAGGTCTGAATCCGAGGATAGTCCACTGGCTCTACAGGAGCGTGATTAGACCAATACTTACTTAGGCCTCAGTAGTTTGGCGGACTGCTAGGGAGTAAAAGTGCAACGTAAGGACCATACAACAGGTTCAGAGAACATGTTGTCTTGGCATAGGCGGAGCGATGAAAACCACGTCCACTAGGGCACTGGAGACTATTCTTGATATCCGACCCATTAACATACAGATTAAGTGTGAGGCAGCCACTGCGGCTATGAGATTTAAGGCGATGGGAGAATGGATTGAGGATGGGAGCAGCTCATACCATCGCGGTATAATCGAGGCGACGAAAGGAAACCTGGAAGGAAGGGAAGAGGTTTCCGATCGGATACCTGAGATGAAGGGCAGACGATTTTGCGATGAAGGCCAGAGGACTGCCGTCAATAAACATGGTTAACCCGAAGCCTTTCAGGTCGACGCAGTCTGTGTTAAGGGAGTGTGTGACGCATGCCCATGCAACATTATGGAGCAGCGAAACGGTCGGTAGGACGGCAAAAATCCTATGAGGGGATCCAGATCGTGAAAAGATGAGGCTATTACTGAAAGGAAGCAAGAAGGAGGTCAGTACAGCTATTGGTACCAAACGGGACACATAGGACTACGAGCTCACTCAATAGGTGTGGCAAGTGAAAGCATGTGTAGGTCATGCGGGAAGATAGTGAAATGTTGGAGCATTTCCTTTGTCATTGCCCGGCTTTCGCGTCTAACATACCGGCAATAAAGTGGAGACACAATACCAGATATGAACCAACTTAGGGGAGTGGAATTGAAGACAATTAAGGATTTTGTAAGGAGCATGGAATTCCTAACTTAAAATTTTCGTTTTAGAGGTTACTTTATAGTTTTTAGAGCGCCCAACAAGCCGATTACTGGCTTAGGTGTATGTCCATAGTGGCATGGGGTGCATTAATATCTGCACCCTCTTTTCAATACATGTCTCATCAATTTATCTCGTTGCTCATGAACTATTGACGTACACTAGAAAGGTGCCAAAGAGTATCAATGCAAATGTTGTTTTTCCCTTTAGCAGAATTCAATATTTTTAGTAGATTTTGTGGTTGAAAGCGAAATGAGCGGACCGAAATGTTTGCTTAAAAAACAAACCAATACATACTAAATCTGCTGTTAGGTTTGCTTTCCCTACTTGAGCAAACTTTTTCAATAAAGACTAATCAATAAAACTATTTTTTTTAATCAAAGATTTCACTTTTTCAAATTTTTTACTTTCAAACTGTAAAACTTTTAAGTGAAATATCGTATGTTGACGCATACAGCAGTTAAGTCATTGTAAATTTTGTCACCAAACCAAATCATGCATTAAAATGAAAATCGAACTTCAAATGCCTTCGTAACTTCCAAAATCCGAAGTCAATCTCGGCCAAAGTTTCAACAAAAAAAAAAAAAAAACAAGAACAAAAGCAAAAACAAAAAAGTCGAATAACCCCGAAACGGTATACCTATGGATTTTTTAGCACTATCCAGCAAAAACAGAATTCTGAAAATCGAGCCACAAATGAAGATGTGAAAAAATTATTCGAAATGTCGAAGAGCCGCACGGATCACCTAGCGCCTTGACATTCTGACAATGATTTCGATAAAACCTCAGCTCTAATCATTTCATATTTCACTGGCTACATCTATTTTCATAAGTGAGCTCAAAGTCCTATGTGTCCCATTATAGTACCGAAAACAATACTGACCTCCTTCGATGTGTTACAAACGGAATGACGAAGTTAGTTTACCCCCCCATCCCATGGTGGAGGGTATAAAAGTAACGGGTTTTTGTTAATGGTCGAAAATAGCTCCCAAACAGTTTTCCAGAACTTTCAATATATATGTAATACATATATTTGTAGAAACGAAGGCAAAATACTAAAGCCGATTGTACGCATCGGATTGACCCGATAGAGTCTTGAACGGCAAGGGCTGCCGCCTCATTGCAAAACAAACTGCTACAACAAGTATGCCGATTACCAAATATCTAAGGCTGCAGCACGCCATAAATGTTTCGCTGATATTTTCCTGCAAATAACTTTAGATCGTTTTCTTCAAAAGTACCCTACGGGAAATGGGACAGGTCCCAACTCTGCCACGAGATAGGTCCTCTGGTGATAGGGACCGATCCCATTTCTCGTCCCCTTACTTGGAAAAATCACTTTTATATAGAGTTTTGTTGCTCGAGGTGACGAATTGCCACCATTCTAACACCGTAGGATAGGTCCTGGGACAGTTCGAAAAGGATGAGTACACTTTGCAAGTAATTTTTAGGGAGACAACATTAGTTAACGGATAAGCAATTTTGAACAATAATTAAGCGACTTTTTAAAAAAATAATTAAGAATCATTAGTTATGACAATTGAGACTTTTCATTCCCTGTAGGATATGTCTTGTGACAGGTAACTAATTCTTCAGTTTAGGACCGGTATATGTGGGACAATTGATTGCACATATCCCGTAATGTATCTACTTATTTGCCTACAAAATCAAAATAAGTTTCGAAAGATTCGTTGCTTTTGGTGGAATGCTAAAGTTATGAATTATGGAAAACAATCGAATTTGAGGAATGCTTTCCTTATTATACGCTTAATAAACCTCACTTTAAAATGAATGAATCAGATCAGAAAGTTTCAATATTTAGTAAAATAAAATGTTAGAGATTGATATTTTTATACCCTACACCACTACTGTGGTACAGGGTATTATAACTTAGTGCATTTGTTAGTAACACCCAAAAGGAAGAGAGATAGACCCATTGATAAGTAAAGCGATCGACTCAGAATCACTTTCTGATTCGATTTAGCTATGTCCGTCTGTCCATGTTAATTTGTGTACAAACTACAGGTCGCAATTTTCATCCGATCGTCTTCAATTTTGGTATGGGCATGTTTTTCGGCCTAGAGACGAAGCCTATTGAAATTGGAAAAAATCGGTTCAGATTTGGATATAGCTCCCGTATATATGTTCGTCCGATTTGCAGTAATACAGCAATAAAGTGGTCATTTGTTGCCCGATTCTTTTGAAATTTGGTAGGAAGGATTTTCTTATGACTCTCAATATTATTGGGGAATTTCATAAAAATCGGCTTAGATTTGGATATAGCTCCCATATATATGTTCAAGCGATTTGCAGTAATACAGCAATAAAATTATTTGTTAACCGATTCTCTTGAAATTTGGTAGGAAGGATTTTCTTATGACTCTCAAAATTATTGGTGGATTTCGTAAGAATCGGTTTAGTTTTGGATATAGCTCCCATATATATGTTCGTCCGATTTGCAGTAATACAGCAATAAAGTGGTCATTTGTTAACCGATTCTCTCGAAATGGCAAGAAGGATCTTCTTTTGACTCTCGATGTTATTGGTGAATTTCATAGAAGCCGGTTCAGATTTGGATACTCTCATATATATCGCCCTATTTTCACTCCTAGACCCACTGCGAGCTCATTTATTAACCAATCTTCCCAACATTTTGTATAACGCTTTCCTCGACGAATTTCACAATATCCATAAAGTTTGGTCGAAATAGGTTCAGATTTAGATATAGCTCCCATGTATATGTTCGTCAGATTTTGGGTAATTTTTGTTGTGATTTGTCAACCGTAGTTATTACATTTAGAACATATTTGTTTAGCTCGAAATTTGATACAGGAATTTTAATTATTTATCTGGATACATCCGCCGAGGTCCTTCAAAATTTGTTCACAATTAGATGTAGCCCCCCTTTTGTATTTATAGGGTAGGTGTAGGGTATTATAAAATCGGCACCGCCCGACTTTTGCCTTTCCTTACTGGTTAATACCAATTACAATGGAACACGGACCATTTATCAGATTGTCTTGATTCGCCCATGTCCCTTTTCTTCCCAAAAAGTATTATGTTTTTGTACTTCCGTTTCTTTTTTTGTTTAAGTGACAACCTTGCTGAAATATATGTTTTTGTTTATTTATTAAATGTTTATGTGTGCACTGTTTATCTCTACTAGTTTATTTATTATTCATCCTAATAAATGTATTAAATACTTTATTCTAATCTCAACACTTGTTTTATCAGCTAATATAGTTTTAGGATAGCCACAAAAAATAATTTTTTATATTGATAGAATCAAATCAACCATTTGGATGGCACTCAGTAATAAATTAAATAAATAATTAACTGTACTAACCATCTTTAGTTCTAGTTTTTATATAACGATTTTTCTTTTAGCACTACAAATAAATGAACACAATTTAACAAATATTAAAAGTCGTATAACCATAAAGTGGCTATAAAATGCAGGTAAGCAAAACTAATTTCAGCTTTTCTATTAATTCGTAGAATGTGCTTGACATAGGAAACTTCTCTTAAAGAGTATTACGATGTAAAACTCCAACAATAGGAGCAAATTATGCCCATGAACATTCCATTAAGGAACAGGAGCAAACTTCTCACATATCAATGAGTGCAGTCCGATTCATGTTTAAGCTCAATGATAAGGGCCTTCTTTTTATAGCCGAGTCCGAACGGAGTGCCGCAATGCGACACCTTTTGAGAGAAGTTTTACATGGCATAGTACCTAACAAATGTTGCCAGCATTAGGAGGGTAAAACCACCACTGAACATTTTTTCTGGTAGTCTCGCCAGGATTCGAACCCAGGCGTGCAGCGTCATAGGCGGACATGCTAACCTCTGCGCTACGGCGGCCTCCAACAATAGGAGTTGCCCTTTTAATTTCCACACCGATTCGTAAAGCGATACCTTTTATTGAAAAGTTCCATACCATCTCGAAAACATTTTCTGTAGAAACAAGATATCAATGAAAGATATATTCTACATTGATGGCATTTAGAAATTCCACCCCACATGTTTTCGAAATCTGAAAAATCGATCTAGCCATGTCCGTCCGCCTGTCTTTCGAAAGCACGCTAACTTTGAAGGAGTAAAGCTAGCCGCTTGAAATTTTGCATAAATACTTCTAATAAGTGGTAGGCCACCGTAGCGCAGAGGTAAGCATGTCTGCATATGACGTTGGACGCCTGGGTTCGAATCCTGGCGAGACCATCGGAAAAAATTTTCAGCGGTGGCAACATTTGTGAGGTACTATGCAACGTAAAACTTCTCTGCAAAGAGGTGTTGCACTGCGGCACGCCGTTTGGACTCGGCTATAAAAAGGAGGGCCCTTATCATTGAGCTTAAAACTTGAATCGGACTGCACTCATTGATATGTGAGAAGTTTGCCCCTGTTCCTTAGTGGAATGGTCATGGGCAAAATTTGCAATTTACTTCTAATAAGCGTAGGTCAGTTGGGATTGTAAATGAACCATATCGGTCCATATTTAGATATAGCTGCCATATAAACCGTTCGTGGATCTTGACTTTTTGAGCCACTAGAGGGCGCAATTCCTTCCGATTTGGCTGAAATTTTGCATGACGTGTTTCGATATGACTTTAAATAATTGTGCCAAAAATGGTTCAAATCTGTCCATAACTTAATATAGCTGCCATCTCTACGCTCTAGAGAGCGTAATTATTATCCGATTTGGCTGAAATTTTGTACAAGGGCTTCTCCCATGACCTTCCACATATGTGTCAAATGTGGTCTGAATCGGTCTTTAGCCTGATCTAGCTCCCCTATAAACCGATCTCCCTATTTTACTTCTTGAGGCCCTTAAAAGCGCAATTCCATTTGGCTGAAATTTTACACATAGACTTCTACTGTGGTCTCAAACCTACAATTCAATTAGCATAGCAATTATTTTCTTTTATCCTTTGTTTGCATAAAAAGAGATACCGAGAAAGAGCTCGACAAATGCGATCCATAGCCCGCTGTTACTTGTTTTTATTAATATATAGCAAATGCCTCAATTTTCGTTTAGAAGATCAAATATTTTGCATGGATTTATTGAAAAGTTTAAAATTTTTAATTCAATATCAGCAGGCAAATTTTTCTGGGTACATGGACGTACCAACCAGACCCGGTTCATAAAGCACGTACCAACCAAGAATGGCTAAAAATCATGTTGCACATATCATTTTGACCACATACTGGCAGTCCAATTCGTTAATTGCCAAGCCAATATAGTTTTCTATTTGGGCCATTTAAGAGGGACAGAGAGCCATTGAATGGAAATGGGCCAACTTTCAACACGATTTGGGACCAACTTAGAGCAATAGTCAATGCAAAAGCTGGTCACATCGAGCAAAAGGTAATATTAAAATATTACTGTAGCTTCGGGAATGGTTTTTACAAACCCCTAAAAGTATACCATAAAGTATATTCATAGACAAAGAACAAAAGAAGCATTAATCATTACCCATTCGTACGATAACACTGTGGAACACAGCAAACTAGTTAAAAGGCGTTAAGTTCGGCCGGGCCGAACTTAGGATACGCACCACCTCGGGTATATATGTAAACCACCTTTCGTCACAATCCGGTGAGAAATGCATACTTTATGCTACATAGCAGCTATATCGAAGTATGTTCCGATTTGGACCAAATACTAATAAGTACAAGTCATTGTTCAATTGCACCTTTTATGGGTCCAAATCCTTAAATAGAGAGATCAGTCTATATGGCAGCTATATCCAAATCTGGACCGCTCTACGTCAAATTGAAGAAGGATGTCGAAGGTCCTAACACAACTCACTCTCCCAAAGTTCGGCGACATCGGACAATAAATGCGCCTTTTATGGGCGCACCGATCGAGAGATCGGTCTATATGGCAGTTATATCCAATTCTGAACCGATTTGGACCAAATTGAAGAATTGAAGAAGTCCCAAATTTCAGCAAAATCGGATAATAAATGTGGGTTTTATGGGACTAAGACCCTAAATCGGCGGATCTGTCTATATGACCGCTGTATCCAAATCTGGACCGATCGGGGCCAAACTGAAGAAGGATGTCGAAGGGCCTAACACAACTCACTGTCCTAAATTTGAGCAAAATCCGATAAAAAATGTAGTTTTTGTTGGCCTAAAACCCTAAATCGGCGGATCGGTCTATATCAAGATATAGTCCGATATAGCCTATCTTCGAACCTAACCTGCTGATGGACAAAAAAAGAATCTGTGCAAAGTTTCATCTCAATATCTCTAATTTTTAAAGACTGTAGCGTGACTTCAACAGACTGACGGACGGACATGTCTAGATCGTCTTAGATTTCTACGGTGATCAAGAATTTATATACTTTATAGGGTCGGAAATGGATATTTCGATGTGTTGCAAACGGTATGACAAAATGATTATACCCCCATCCTTCGTAGGTGGGTATACAAATAAAAGAAAAAACTGCACACATTATGGAAAAGGCAAAAAGCAAGAGGGGGAGGTCCTCTTTCGGAACATTTTCCGAAATTTCGGCTTACGATTACTTGTAATCCTTTCCTTTTAGCTGTATAGGCTATTCGATAATTTTGCATTTTAATTTACAGAGAATCTTATGAAGTCAGCTTCATATTATAGATGCCAGTTAAAGCAAACTTTAAGGGAACACCAGCTATACTGATTTAATCGTGCAACTTTTAGCGTCGAAATCGGGGGAGATTTAGATATAGCGCCCATATATATTTTGTCCGATTTTGAGAAATATTGCAATAAAGTGCTCATTTGTTAACCGATTCTCACGAAATTTGGCAGGAAGGATTTTCTTATATATATATAGCTGCCATTTATGTATGCATATTTATGCCCGAAGTTGACTTCTTAAGCCACTGCAAACGCAATTATTGACCAATCTTACCAAAATTGTGAACAACGCTTTCCTCGATGACTACCACAATATCTTAGAAGTTTAGTCAAAATCGATTTAGATTTAAATGTAGCTCCCATATGTATTTTGATACGGGGTTTTTAATAACCCGTCTGAAAACATCCGCCGAGTTCCATCAAAATTGGTTCACAATTAGATATAGCTTCCTCTTTGTATTTATAGGGTAGGTGTCGGGTTAGCATGCTCGCCAATGATGCTAAACGCCTGGGTTCGAATCCTGGCGAGACCATTAGAAAAAAAATTTCAGTGGTGGTTTTCCCCTCCTAATGCTGTCAACATTTGTGAGGTACTATGCCATGCAAAACTTCTCTCCAAAGAGGTGTCGCACTGCTGCACGGCGTTCGGACTCGGCTATAAAAAGGAGGCCCCTTGTCATGGAGCTTAAAACTTGAATCGGACTGCACCCATTGATATGTGAGAAATTTGCCTCTGTTCCTTAGTGGCAAAATTTGCATTTGTAGGGTATTATAAAGTCGGCACCGCCCGCCTTTCCTTACTGGTTAATGAATTCTAACGTTTAGGTCAAGTTTTGGGCGTACGTGTTTTCAGAGACCTATAGAAGATTTTTATGGGGAACATTGGAAATCGGCAATAAAGCAACCCTTTAGGGCACAAAGTTGGCCTACGTTTTGTTTTTTGAAATCACAATAAAGCAAAACAATAGCCACCATCGCGCTGGTGGTGCACGACAATGCTGATTATGGTGATGATGATGACAATTACTATCAACTTGCACAATATATGCTGGCATTCCTCTCCTTCTCATCTGTCCACCCAAATGACGCAAAAATTAATTTCTTAAATACTCTGAATAAGGTTGGAACAATAAACCTTTTCGCAGGGGGTCTTCGCGTAGCAATTTGCAATTGCAATGTGCTGCGAATAATTCCGTTCGAAGCACCCACCTTCAAATCCACCTGCCACATGTCGCAGCTATGTCAAGCGTGCAACACGTTCCTGATTCCCTAAGAAAGGGCGATGAGTAACGACTGGTCCTGATTCAGGAGGTTATTGTTTTGTTTTTTTTTTTTTTTGTTTTGTTATTTTCTTAACAAACTCCGACATTGTAGTGCACTACCCTCACTCCTGGTTATCCACCATACCATCATCTATGAATTCCACCGTTTAGTGAATAAAGTCAAAATAATCATAATAATGATTATGACGTTGATTGTAATGCCAAGTGTATGCATGGCTGGAGAGAGTGAGGGAGATGCGTGGAGGTGGAAGGAAGGAAGTGCGAGCCGGAGTTCGTCTATGGCTGCGTTCTTCTCCAGCACAATGAAGGACGACAATTATTGTTGTCGTTTGCCGCATTGTTGGTTGTTTACAATTGAACTGCTTTAAAGAATCAACGTTGACATCGTCCCATGGACAAAACACTTACGATTTCTTTTCAGGCATTGCTCTTGCGAAAGGAAATCAATTTCTTGTGAATTACATATCTGGTTGCTTCAATATCCCCTTCTACTCCCATGATGGAGCGTGAAGTTGATTCTCTATTAATATTTTCACCAAAAAAAAAAAAAAAAATGGAAAAATGGAATAAAAAATGAATTGTTAAAAATAGAAAACCTATGAAAAGAAGGCAGAGGCACACAATGTTAACAACAATTTGTTCAAGATTTGCTTGGCTTTGGCCACAACATATTCTATGGTGCATTCCGTAAAAAACCTGGTTGATTGTGTTTTTACATCCACCACCATAGGTTATTGCAAAGTGGGTCTTAGTCTCGACTAGATCTCTCCGGTTCGTTTGATGAGCATTCTTCTTTGGATTTTCAACTAGTTTAACATCTCCAATGACATTCACGATATATTTGTTATTCAGTTCAAGGTTTGCTTTTAGCGAAATACCTAGATGAAGCTTATTCCTGCGATCGTTTAGTACGCTCAGACGAAAATTTTACTTCTAATGAAAGTCTGCTGATAATAGCAAACACTGGCTGCTAGTAGTAAATTTTGATGCTATTGCAGGAGGGGTTCTGTTGTTATAGCTAAATCTTTGCAATTTCAGAACAGCAAGCTGACTGCTGCAAAGTCTGCTATTTGCTGTATGTTAATGTATGATGGGGTTGTTAGAAGGAAAGTTAATTAAAATAAAACAAGTAAGAGCCTGGCCCGGCCGAACTTAGCACGGTCTTATTCGAGTTCTTTCAGCGGCATCTCTTTTTAGGCAAACAAAAGAGATAACGCTAACGATAATGAATAGGAGCTATATCAAGTTATAGTCCGATTCGAACCATAAATGAGTTAAATGCTAAACATTGTAGAAGTCATTGTGTAATATTTCAGTCCATTCGGATAAAAATTGCACCTAGTAGAGGCTTAAGAAGCAAAATCGGAAGAGCGGTTTATAATGGAGCTGTATCAAGCTATAGATCGATGTTCAGATTCGATTTCACATTTATGTTGAATTGCATGGGAGAAACCATTGTACAAAATTTCAGCCAAATCGGAAAAGAATTGCGCCCTCTAAATGCTGAAGAAGTCAAGACCCAAGATCGGTTTATATGACAGCTATATCCAAACACGGACCGATTTGAACCATACTTAGCACATTTGTTGGAAGTGATACCAAAACACTACGTGCAGAATTTCAGTCAAATCGGACGAGAATTGCGCCCTCTAGAGGCTCAAGAAGTCAATAGCCAAGATCGGTTTATATGGCAGCTGTATCAAAACATGGACCGATTTGGCCCATGTACAATCCCAACCGACCTACGCTAATAAAAAGTATTTGTGCAAAATATCAGGCGCCTAGCTTTACTCCTTCGAAAGTTAGCGTGCTTTCGATAGGCAGACGGATGGACGGACATGGCCAAATCGACCTAAAATGTCATGAGAAGGCTCACAGATGTTGGGCACTATGTAGACGGGCCGTAGGCTCGAAATGGGACCTGAATCCGAGAATAGTACCCTGGCTCTACGGGAGCGTGATTAGACCAATACTTAATTATGCCTCAGTAGTTTGGTGGACTGCTATGGAGAAAAAGTGCAACATAAGGAGCACACAACAGGTTCAGAGAACATGTTGTCTTGGCATAGGCGGAGCGATGAGGACCACGCCCACTGGGGCATTGGAGACTATTCTAGATATCCGACCCATTGACACACAGATTAAGTGTGAGGCAGCTACTGCGGCTATGAGACTTAAGGCGATGGGAGAATGGATTGAGGATGGGAAGCTGCTCATACCATCGCGGTATAATCGAGGCGACGAAAGGAAACCTGGAAGGAAGGGAAGAGGTTTCCGGTCGGATACCTGAGACGACAGTGCGGGGCACTGCTGCCATCGACATAGTCTTGGGTTGACGGAACCCTTGTATTGCCATCTAAAAGATCATATTACACGGATGGATCAAAGCTAGAGGACATAGTAGGCCTGGGGGTTTACATTGAGAACCCAGGAACTGATATCTGTTTTAGACTGCCTGACCATAATACGGTCCCGCAGGCGGAGATCCGGGCGATCACGGAATGCGTGAAGTGGTGTCGTGTCAATGCGAGGACGTCGAGTGCGAACATCTTTACCGACAGTAAAATTGCCATAAGGGCAATAACAACCAGGACGGTAAGGTTACGAACAGTCTAGCAGTGTAAGAAGGAGATTAACGCCTTCTCTGAGGATGGGAAAGTCCGCATCGTTTGGTTGACGGGCCATAATGGAGTAAGGGGAAATGAAAGAGCAGACGATTTGGTGGTGAAGGCTAGAGGACTGCCGTCAATAAACTTGGTTAGCACGAAGCCTTTCGGGTCGACGCAGGCCGATTTAAGGGAGTGGGCGACGAATGCGCATGCAACATTGTGGAACATCGAAACGGTCGGTAGGACGACGAAAATCCTATGGGAGGATCCAGATCGTGAAAAGACGAGGCTATTACTGAAAGAAAGCAAGAAGGAGGTCAGAATAGCTATTGGTATCATAACGGGACACATAGGACTACGAGCTCACTTATGTACAATCGGTGCGGCAAGTGATAGCATGTATAGGACATGCGGGGAAGATGATGACACGTTGCAGCATTTCCTTTGTCATTACCCGGCTTTCACGTCCAACAGACACCGACACTTAGGTGGAGACACAATATCAGACATGAACCAACTTAGGGGAGTGGTATTTAAAACAATTAAAGATTTTGTAAGTAGCACGGAAATCCTAACTTAAAATTTTCTTTTTAGAGGTTAATTTATAGTTTTTGGAGCGCACAAAAAGCCGATTACCGGCTAAGATGTGTGTCCATAGTGGCATGGGTCGGATTAATATCTGCACCCTCTTTTTAACCTAACCTAACCTAACCTAAAATGTCATGACGATGAGGAATATATATATACCCTTTATGGGGTCTAAGACGCATATTTCGAGGTGTTACAAACAGAATGACGAAATTATTATACCCCCATCCTATGGTGGAGGGTATAATAAGATTAAATGAAAGAGAATTAAAGACTTTAATTATTGGAAAGAAGATATATATTATACCTTAAATAATCCAAACACATGATCGGTCGTAACTGTCAAACATAAACAAGTAAAACGTATTAAGCAGGGCCGTGGATACTCACCACGATGAATATTCACATCATTCTATTTTAGATATTATAACTCCACTACCATATGCATAGCTATATCAAGTAAAGGTATCATATTTAATTAGGGTGCACAGAACCCTTATTCAAGTCACAGTTCTAGCGAAACCGGGCAACAAATTAGCTTTGGACTAATGGAATTATGGGAATTATTAATAAATGCTCCGATTACTGGCCTTGAAATTTGGGTGGTCGCAAATTTTGTGCAGATCGGTTGAAAAATGTAGTAACAATCACCAAAAGAGTCCTGGAGATGGCATTGAACTGGGCCGGATCTAGCGGTCTGAATATAAACCCAGAGAAGACTACAATCTACCTGATTGCGTGAAATACGAAGTGGGCCAATTTGAGGCGCCACGTTTTCTCAACAGAACGATTTCAATATCTGACGAGGCCCAAATACTTTAGAGTGGTCTTTGATAGGAATGTGAACTGGAAGTCCAACATCAAGGATCGTACTGAGAAGGCTCACAGATGTTGGACACTCTGTAGACGGGCTCGATTGGGGCCTGAATTCGAGAAAAGTCCATCGGCTCTACAGGAACGTGATTAGATCAACATGTTTTCTGAATATGTTGTCTTTTTCAGGGCTGCGGAATATGACTCCAACATCGGGTTGGAGCCGAAGTTTGTTTGCTTATTAAGTCTAACACCAGGACAACAAAATCATACTCGGTGTCGTAGTCTTATGCTGAAGTCGGGGAAAGCATGCTCAATTTCAAGCCGAACCCCGACTCCGACTCAATAGCCCGGTTCCGGTCGAGTCCCCGGTCCTGATCTTTTCACAGGAGCGATGAGAATCACATCTATGTGTGGGGGGCAGCCACTGCGGCTACGAGGCTTACTTCGATGGGAAAGGGATAGGGGATAGGTAATATCGTCGCGGTATAATCGAGACGACAATAGAAAACCTGATAGATAGAATGGAAGGTTTCGGATCGGATACATGGGACGACAATTGAGGCATTGCTGCCAGCGAACAGGGGGAGGAAATCGAAAAGAAACTAGTAAGTTGATAGCGGGCAGAGATATCTTATCTGGAATGGTTAGAGCTGCTGTGTTAGCAAGATTGTGTGCAAAATTTCAAGGCCCTAGGTTTTCCGGGCACCTTTTGGCAAACCCCTAAATTTGGTTACCAAGGTATTTCGAAAATTTGTTGGGGCCGCCAAATCTTATTTTAAGGTCCGACTTTCAAAATTCTGGATAGTGCTCAAAAATCCTTACAAAAAAGTCTGATTGGGGACCACAATATCTCCGCTGGCTTCGGGTTTTGAAAGGGCCAAATCGGACCATATTTGGATATAACTGCTATATCGACCGATTTTCCGATAAAGAGTCTAAACTACAACTAAAAACTTAATTTTTTTTATCCTATTTTGCTGAAATTTTAAAAGGTGAGTAGTTTTAGGTTTCCCGACATTTGACCTAAATATGGTTCAGATCGGACTGTATGTAGATATAGCTGCCATATAGACCGATCTGCCGATAAAGAGTCTGAAGCCCATAAAAGCCTTATTTATTACCCGATTTCGCTGATATTTAAAACAATGGGTTATTTTAAGCCTCAAGACATCTGACCTAAACATGGATTAGATCGGTCCATATTAAGATATAGCTGCCATATAGACCGATCTCCCGATAAAGAGTCTGAAGCCCATAAAAGCTTTATTTTTTTATCAACAGTGAGTAGTTTTAGACCTACCAACATCTGACCCAAATATGGTTCAGATCGAACTATATTTAGATATAGCTGCCATATAGACCGATCTCCCGATAAGTGGTCTGAAGCCCATAAAATCTTTATTTATTACCCGATTTCGCTGAAATTTGAAGCAGTGGGTAGTTTTAGATCTCCCGACATCCGTCCCAAATATGGTTTGGATCGGACTATATTTAGATATAGCTGCGAAATAGACCGATCTCCAGATAAGGGGCCTGAAGCCCATAAAAGCATTATTTTTTATCCAATTTCAAATAGTGAGTAATTTTAGGCCACCCGACCCAAATTTAGTTATAGCTGTCATATAGACCGATATGTCGGCCTGAAGCTTATAAAAGCTCTATTTATTCCCCGATTTTGTTGAAATTTGAAATACAAAATTCAACAGTGATTTATATTGGGTTGCCCAAAAAGTAATTGCGGATTTTTCATATAGTCGGCGTTGACAAATTTTTTCACAGTTTGTGACTCAGTTATTGCATTCTTTCTTCCGTCAGTTATCAGCTGTTACTTTTAGCTTGCTTTACAAAAAAAGTGTAAAAAAAGTATATTTGATTAAAGTTCATTCTAAGTTTTATTAAAAATGCATTTACTTTCTTTTAAAAAATCCGCAATTACTTTTTGGGCAACCCAATATTTATAAGACCACTCAATGTCCGTGCCGAATTTGGGTGCATAAGTTATGCAATTTTCATCGGATTGTGACGTATCCAAAGTTCGTCCCGGCCGAACTTATTTTTACTTCATATGTCCCCTAAACTCATGCAAAAATTTGCACCTAACAATATTTGTTGCTGCCACAGCAAATTTAATAAAAAATGCCGATTTTGGACCCATATTTGCCCGTTACAAACAAACGCAATACCCTGCATGCACTAACCTTAGTCCGAATGGAATATCTAGGCTTTGTAATTTGAGAACTTGAGGAGGTTTTTTAATTTTTTGATAAAAAAAAATATATTTTAAAGTACATATGGCAGCCTTTTTAGTTGACAAATCTTTTTCAATTAATACGTATCTACAATATGTCCAAATTGCAATTTTTTCCATGAACATTCCACTAAGGAACGGGGGAAACTTCTCACATATCAATGAGTGCAGTCCGATTGAAGTTTAAGCCCAATGATAAGGGGCCTCCTTTTTATAGCCGAGTCCGAACGGCGTGCCGCTATGGTTGCCTCCTACAATATGTTCTCTTCACCAAAAAAGGAGAAAAATGAATCTTTAAGCAATTTCCGCATATGGAATCTGGGCTTTTGAATTTGAGAACTCGATGAATTTTTTGATAACAAAATTACTTATTTTGGAGCACATATAGCACCCCTCTAAGTTGAAATAGCCGGTTGTACGTACAGGATTTACCCGATGGAGTTCTTCATCGTCAAAGGCTGCCGCCTCAGTGTATAACACACTGCTACAACAACAAAAACAGTCTTGGAGTCACGGATTTGTGGTATTGTCATCTGGAAGTTTATGCTGAAGGGAGCCTGATGTGTACATTGAGGAGATCCAGACAAGGTAATATGATGTTAATGCGTGAACATCGAATATGAACATCTCTACGCACAGTTAACTGGCCATCCCATACCAAACTGTTGACTTTAGTACCAAACCGAGATTGTTTTATTGTCATTCTCGATATGTCTTGATAATTCATCCTCCAAATGAATAAAAAAAAACAAGCAAAAGGGGGTTAAGTTCGACCCCGCCGAACGCCTTTTATGGGGCAAAGACTTTAAATCGAGATATCGTTCTATATGGCAGCTATATCCAAATCTGGCCTGATTTGGACCAAGTTTCAGAAAAATGTCGAAGAGCCTAACTCCACTCACTGTCCCAAATTTCGGCAAAAGCGGATACTTAATGCGCCTTTTTTGACCCCAAAACATTAAATCGAGAGATCGGTCTATATGGCAGCTATATCCAAATCTAGACTGATCTGAGCTTAACACAACACACTGTCCCAAATTTCTTCGACATCGGATAATAAATAAGTCTTTTAAGGGCCAAAACCTTAAATCGAGAGATCGGTCTATATAGCAGCTAAATCCAAAAATCTGGACCGATCTTGGACAAATTGACGGTGGATGTCGAAGGGCCTAACACAACTCGCTGTCCCAAATTTTAGCAAAATCGGATAATAAATGTGGCTTTTATGGGCCTAAGACTCTAAATCGGCGGATCGGTCTATATGGGGGCTATACCAAGATATGGCCCATCTTCGAACTTAACCTGCTTATGGACGAAAAAAGAATCTGTGCAAAGTTTCATCTCAATATCTATAGTTTTAAAGACGGTAACGTGATTTAAACAGATAGACGGACGGACATGGCTAGATTGTCTTAGATTTTTACTCTGATCAAGAATATATATACTTTATAGGGTCGGAAATCGATGTTTCGAAAATGAATATATCCCCATCCTTCTGTGGTGAGTATAAAAAAAACCATTGAAAATAATTTTTTGATTTGCATGTTAAATTATTACAAAAGACTACCTCGTTATTCACCAACCTCGATACGTGTTATTCAGCTATTGATTATGTATATTTCGTATCCCAGGAGTGGCATTTGTATGAACACACCAACACACGCAAATGATCTTTGATCACAGAAGATGCTTTAAAAAGTTTTACTAGCCCACTCAAGCAGCCCTTCCGCTGTGACTTCTACAATACTCAGAATAAACATTTACTTATATTTATAATCTAAACTTCTAGGTCTCATTGGAGTATTTATGGCCCATATTTTTATTATAGATTTGGAGGGAATTGAAGGAGGGACGAGCGTTAGAGACTTGACTTTATATAGCCATTTCAGATGCTTACCACACATACTGTTTAAAGGACGGAACAAATTTTTACCCTCCTGCCATATAACCTTCATTTGAATATCATATTGCCATTATTGAGCTACATGTCAACTTAGGTATAAGACGGACTCTCAGACACCTTTTAAATGTTTGAATGTTACGTTCGTTACTTCCTCTAACTCCTTAAACTCTATCATTTGGAGATTTGGATGTCATCCTACTCTATTCTCAAATAAGTTGAATTTGAGCCCCATATTGTCATACTAAGGTTACATGTCCGTTGGTGCCGTTTGAGTTAAAACTCTCTGAAAGTTGAATCCATATTTCAAAAGTAAGGTTCGTACTCTACTTGTAAAACCCTCATTGCCATGGTAGATGGTTTAAAGAAAAAAGATGACCCCCAAACACTTGACGCCATATTTTAATGTCATATTTGTTCTGCCTTCCATTCGAAACCCCATATTAACAGATCGCGCTACATGCCGCTTTGGAGTGGGTCAATGGAGGGACAATCCCTCACACAACCCCCTTCTAATATTGAAATAAATACAAAGTCCTCTATTTTCATCACAAGATCATTTTAAACTATCTGCGTATTGCAAGTAAATGTAAGTCTATACGAACATAGAAACACTCTAAAAGATATTGATGTTTTACCTTAAAACACATGAGACTCATCATATAATGCAAGCAAAAATACTGCACTCTATTTCCTTTACTTGTTTTAACTCTCTGCCGACTATTTCATTCATTAAGTGCATAGTGTGGCCACACAATTAGTGTTTACTTCAAAGTGTAAGTAAGTGCATTGCCAAAGTTGTATTTAACCGTTGTCAACATATTGTACCGCAGCTGCTGACTAACCTTTATGCCAAAGAACACCAAGTAGGGCCACACGCATCACACCTCAACACATTGCACCCCAATAGTGGCCCATTTTAGCATACTCTTTCTCTCTCACATACCAGACACCTCTCGCACTCTCACCACTAATGCTTTCGTCTATGGCTTTCCATTAACATAAAAAACCGATGCTTAACTCAAAAGCAAAACCAATTTGCTTCTTCTTCTTTTATCGAAAATTAATTCCTCATTTTCATGCATTTTCTTTCCGAAAAGTAATTTTGATATAAATTATGCACATCTCTCGAAAAATATCTTTCAATTGATGACAATTTCATTAACATACATTCAGCGGTTTGGCCGTAATATGTACCACAAACTCGTTTTTATAAAACCCACCCACAGCAAGTAGGGCTATGTACATCACACCCCACAACACCCTCACCTAAATAGTGATACTCTTTCACACGCATAATTTTTTGCTCTTATTCTCAGCATTTATAGTCCCACCTATGACTGCAAACGATAAAGAAAAAGCCAACAACAATTTGCTGTGGTGTGTTTATGCTTCTTCTTGTTCTATTGAAAATTGATTCCTCATTTCCATGGTTTTTCTTTAAGGAAAATTAATTTTCTTTGTTTGTTTCTCATTCGAGACGAGCTCAATGATCGGAGATGCAAATGGAAAAGGAAAGCCAAAGTTAGCAACACACACCAACCACTATGAGACGCGTTTCGTCTTTGGTTAGAAGACTTTTCAACCATATTAGGTGTGATGGCTTCAAAGGCAGTGCGTTGGTATCTTGTATCAAATACAATTGTATCACAGATAGCGAAAACGCATCTATGATACAATTACCACATTAACCAAGCTCGAGAACCCTGCTTATTAGCTGTACTTTTTCCCAATGCAAGTATTTCTGTGTAATGACAGAGATTCTGTCTGTGGCAAATTGCACTTCTTCCATACTACACGTGATTTTGTGCATATGTGCATCTTCGACCTAACAGGCAAAAAACTTGAAAAATGAAAATTAATTTTGACATACAAAAGGTGATTTTTTAGCTATTATCTTTTTGGCAACACTGGTTTAAACAGCACACGCACGTTTCGTGTTTTGTTTCACTGTCAAGCATCTTGAGTTTGGTCTATAATTTAAACATTAATCGTCTTACAAACGAACAACGCTTACAAATTAAATGCAAATTTTGCCCATGAACATTCCACTAAGGAACTGGAGCAAACTTCTCACATATCAATGAGTGCAGTCCGATTCAAGTTTAATCTTAATGATAAGGGGCCTCTCTTTTATAGCCGAGTCCGAACGGCGTGCCGCAGTGCGAAACCTCTTTGGAGAGAAGTTTAACATGGCACAGTACTTCTCAAATGTTGCCAGCATTGGGAGGGGAAAACCACCGCTGAAAATTTTTTTTGATGGTCTCGCTAGGATTCGAACCCAGGCGTTCAGCATCATAGGCGGACATGCTAACCTCTGCGCTACGTTGGCCACCGCTTACAAATTATTGCATTTTATTATCAAAATGCGTGCTATGTTAAGAAAGTTCATCACGCGCATGTTCCATTTTATGTACGAAGCTCATTTATTGCTCAATGGGTACGTAAATTAGCAGAATTGTCAATTTTGGAGTGAAGATCAGCCCGATGCATTGCAAGAGTTACCAAAGCATCCAGGAAGAGTTACAGTTAGTTGCGGTTTATGGGCTGGTGCCATCATTGGACCGTACATCTTCAACGATGATGCGAATCGTAACGTAATTGTGAATGGTAAGCGCTATCGTGAGATGATATCCAACTCGTTTTCGTCTAAAATGCAAGAGCTTAACTTAAATGACATGTGGTTTCAACAAGACGGAGACACATGCCACACAGCACGCGTTACAATGCACATATTGAGAGGGGAGTTCAGTGAACATTTCATTTCACGTTCGGGACCGGTCAATGGGCCATCTAAATCGTGCGATTTAACTCCTTTTGATAATTTTTTGTGGGGCTATGTAAAAGCTCATGTCTATACAGACAAGCCCGCTTCAATTGACGCATTGGAAGACAACATTGAAGCATATATTCGTTAGATACCAGCCGAAATGTTGGAAGGAGTATGCCAAAATTGGAGTAAGCTGATGGACCATTTGAGGGTCAGTCACGGTCAACATTTGCATGAAATAATCTTCAAACATTAAATTATATGGACCGTACTATCGATTCAAAAAGATATTTTTGAAAATCTTTCCTATAGCTCCTGAAAAAACACCCATTAAAATACGAATATTGACATCGATCTCTTTTGCGCATATTTGTTCGGTTTTACAGCGCGCTACACGCCGGTAGCTGGTTTAGGTGTACACCTGTGGCATGGGACGGTTTAAAATCCGCACCCTCTTTTCAATTTATTGATCAAGTGATAAGTCTATATCGGGCGATGAATATATATATGGGAGATATATATATAAATCTGAACCAATTTTCACCAAAATCCATTGCATTCAAATTTGGGCCAATCAGTATAGCCCTCATTACAATTAACGCCCCAATTGACTTCTTGAGGACCCAGTCTTAATCGTCTGGACTCATGTCGAATGGATTGACCCATATGTACCTGGAAATGTACTTTCATTATCACTGTCACATCTCATTCAAGCTGAGTGATTTCAATCTGTCACATGATAAACAATGCGACAGCCAAGACAATAACAAAAGGCAGCAGCAGTCACTAAGGCGTCGCAGCAACAGCAAGCGGAACAACAAAATTAACAGTGGGAGAGATGGTGCTGCTGCCTCAGCTTCCGTTGTCCTTGTTTTTATAGATTAAAGTTGACTTTATTGAAGCACTTGAACGTAACCGTAACCATCTCCTTGGCTCCATCATTTTCGTATTATTTGCTTGATTCCACCCCAGAGAAATGTTGTTTTGCTGCTTCTTTTGCGTTTATTTTCAATTCAATTTTTCAATTCATTGTATTTTGTTTTTTTTTTGTCCTCTCAAAATAAAGTCCATATGGCGGAATTAAAAGTAATTGCACAACATTTCAATCAAATATAATATTTTGCGATTTCTAAACAATCTACGGAAGCAATGCTTGCTACTTGATGTATATCACAAACGCTTAGTTAATTAAGCTTTTCACAAGTAACTGTTAGTCTGTACTTCTACAATAAACTAAAACAAAAGCAAAACGAGCATAAAAGCATAAAGTTCGGCCGGTCCGAACTTTGAATACCCACCACCTCGCGTATATACATAAACCACATTTCGTCATAATCCGGTGATACATGCACCCATAGCAGCTATATCGAAATATGGTCCGATTTGGACCATATTCGGCACGGACATTGAGTGGTCTAATAAATACGAGTCACTGTTCAATTTTGGTTCAATATTGGGCTTTTTGGAAGCTATATTCAAATATATACGGATGTCGAAATGCCCAACATAAGTCACTGCGTCAAATTTCAGCCAAATCGGACAATAAATGCGCCTTTTATGGGGTCATGATCTTAAATCGAGAGATCGGCCTATATGGCAGTTTTATCCAAATCTAGACCGATCTGGGCCAAATTGAAAAATATATGTCGAAGGGCTTAACACAACCCAGTGTCTCAAATTTCAGCAAATCGCATAATAAATGTTGCTTTTATGGACCTAAGACCTTAAATTAGCAGTTCAGACTAAATTAAAATATAGTCCTAAGACCCGCGTAAAGTGTATTTTGGTCCCAAACGCAACATTTACTGATCAAACTACATTGGAATGTAATTTGAGGTCATAATACTTTGATAATATATTAAATTATATCTAAATATTAAACTTCTAATGAGTTGAGGAGGTAAAATCATGGTCCGGGATCCTGACAAACGATGCGGATTTTGCCATCCTCAGAGAAGGCGTTAATCTCCTTCTTACACTGCAAGACTGTTCATGACCTTACCGTCCTGATTGTTATTGCCCTTGTGGCAATTTTGCTGTCGGTAAAGATGTTCACACTCGACGTCCTCGCGTTAGCACCACACCATTTCACGCATTCCCTGATCGCCCGAATGTCCGCCTGTGGGTCCGTATTATGGTCAGGCAGTCTAAAACAGAACTCAGTCCCTGAGTTTCCAATGTAGACCCTCGGGCCCACTCCGTCCCCTCGCTTTGATCCATCCGTGTAACAATCTTCCAGATGGCAATACTAGGGACCCGCCAATCCAAGACTATGTCGCTGGCAGCAGTGCCCCGCACTCGACCTCAAGGTTCATCTTAGGTATCCGATCGGAAACCTCTTTCCTTCCTTCCAGGTTTCCTATCGTCGCCTCCATTATACCGCGATGGTATGAGCTGCTCCCATCCTCAATCCATTCTCCCATCGCTTTAAGTCATTTATGGTGGTCACCCATAGGAGTGGCGATAAAATGCCCCCCTGTGGCGTGCCCTGTGCTACTTTCTCCCTTATATTTGTGCCATGGGGCACACAATTTATCCACCAGTTCCTTAGCATATGGTTCATCCAGTCTCTAAGGACTGGGTCCATCCGATACTGGTCTAAGGATTGGATCAGTGTGTCGGTCCGCACATTGTTAAAAGCCCCCTCGATGTCAATGCATAGCGTCAGTGTGTACGTTTTGGCATCGAAGGATTCTTCTATTTTATGCACAACTTCGTGCAGGGCAGTCTCCACCGACCTTCCCTTGACATAGGCATGCTGTTTGTATTTGAGCAGCTCGCTGGTTGTCCTATCTTTATCACAGTGTCCACAATACATTCCATGGTTTTTAGTAGAAATAATGTAAGGCTTATGGGTCTGTAGGCCTTTGGTGTCGCATAACTTGCTTTGCCGGGCTTGGGTATAAACACCGCCCTTGCTTGCTGCCAGGCTTTCGGAGTATATGCAAGTTCTAGGCTCGCTATGAAAATTTTGGCCAGACGAGGTGCCAGATAGGCTGCCTCTTTCTGTAGTAACGCCGGAAATATTCCATCAAGGATTCCTTCACCATAAATTCCGTAATTAAAAACCTTCGATCAACGTCATTATTCCAAGATTCTGGTGTCTCCGTGAGTTCCTTCGTATCCTGTGGAAAATGGGTTTTCATCAAAAGCCTCAACATATCCTCCGTTGTATCTGTTCTCACTCACATGTCGTCTACTAAAGTTTCAGTTTGGACATGGGTTTTTGTGAGAAACTTTTTTATCTTGGCGGCGTCATTAACGCTATCGACCTGTTCGCAGAAAAGCTTTCAGGGGGCACGTTTTGCCGCTCTGGTAATCTTATTGTATTCCTCGAGCCGTGTGTAATACACATCCCAATAAACTTCCGCTTTTTTATGACGTGCTCTGTTAAAAATTCTGCGGACCTCTTTCCCAATATTGCGAATCTCCCCGGTCATCCAGGGTTTTCCTTTCCCGAAGAGGACAACTGTGTTCGAAGGACCGCACCAGTGCAGTCGACATTTTCGTCAATGTCTTCTATGCTTGGACAATCTAAATTATATGTGGTAATGTTTTTCCTCTTCAGGAGTTGGAAGGCTCGTAAAAATTTACTCTAAAATAACTAGTGAGCACTATGTAAATACTTTGGAAGAAAATCTTTATAGCAGTGCGGAGGAAATGGTCTTGGGGGAGTTCATCTTTCAACAAGACAACGACCCCAAGCACACGAGTAAGGTTGCTAAAAAAATATTTTGAAGAAAATAATGTTAAAAAATTAAAATGATGTTATCAATACCATGATCTTAACCCCATAGAGCATCTTTGGGCTATCCTAGATGACAAAATCCCGATGGAATCCAGATCAAATCTCCAAACAGTTTGGGAAAAAATGCAAAGTGAATGGAGGGCAATTCCAACAAATACTTTGAAAAACCTTGTTTTAAGTATGCCGAAAAGATTGAGAGAAGTCATAAATAACAAGGTAAGGTCCAAACCAGTAGAAGTAAGTAAAAGTCGGGCAGAGCCACTATATAATATACTACACCACCGGGTCTACGAACTACTCCCCACCGGCGGAAAGAGGTGTCCAGCAGGCATACAGGCTTGCTTTCAAATTTACACGGCGTGTCATTGGCGAACAGGGCTTAAACTTTCCCTACTACAATAAGCACTTATTAAAGCCCTGTTGGAAGAGTGCGTAAATAATGGGTTCTAAAATGTCGCTGAAAACAGGCCTCTTTTTCCTCTTGATCGCATTTGTCGAGTTCTATGCGCGGTATCTCTTTTTAGACAAACATAGAATATTGAATAAAACTGTTGTGCTATTGGAGCTGTATCAAGTTATAGTCCGACTCGACCCATAAATAAATTCTGAAAATTGTAGAATTCATTGTGTAATGTGTATATTGACCGATTCAGACCATATTAGACACGTGTTGAATGTTGAAGGTCATGAGAGAAGCCGTTGTACACTTTTTATTAGTTGGTTGGTTGGTTGGTACTTTAAATGGGCCAAATCCGTCCATGTTTTGATATAGCTGCCATATAAACCGATCTTGGGTCTTGACCTCTTGAGCCTCTAGAGGGCGCAATTCTAATCCGATTTTATTAAAGTTTTGCACGTAGTGTTTTGGTATCACTTCCAACAACTACACTAAGTATGGTTCAAATCGGTTCATGTTTTGATATAGCTGCCATATAAACCGGTCTTGGGTCTTGACTTCTTGAGTTTCTAGAGGGCGCAATTCTTATCCGATTTTACTGAAATTTTGCACGCAGTGCTTCGGTATCACTTTCAACAACTGTGCTAAGTATGGTTCGAATCGGTTCATAATCTGGTATAGCTGTCATATAAACCGATCTTGGATCTTTACTTCTTCAGCCTCTAGAGGGCGCAATTCTTATCCGAATGGAATGAAATTTTACACGACGGATCCTCTCACGACAATCAACATACATATTTATTATGGTCTGAATCGGTCTATAGCCAGATACAGCTCCCATATAAATCGATCTCTCTATTTTACTTCTTGAGCCCCCAAAGGGCGCAATTCTTGTTCGAATTGGTTGACATTTTACACAGGTCTTCAACATTTAATTGTGGTCCGAACCGGACCATATCCTGATATCGCTCTAATAGCAGAGCAAATATTTTCTTTTATCCTTTTTTTTGCCTAAGAAGATATGCCGGGAAATGAACTCGACAAATGCGATCCATGGTGGAGGGTATATAAGATTCGGCCCGACTTAGCACGCTTATACTTGTTTTAAGTTAGTTTTCCTTGCTTTCATTCGCATGCCAACCGTGCTGTTTTAGACTTTTTTTTTTAATTTTTTCCATTTTTTTGTAAATTTTGATAGGTTAAAATATATAGGTTAAGATATATATAAGATATGTATAGTTTTTCAATATATTCATATAAATGAATACATAGCGTTAGAATTAAAAACGTCATAATAAAATGTCATTATGCACTAATGGGTTAGGTCCTTGGGAATAGTGATTTACAATAAGCAACTTCTGGGCCAAAGTATGGTAAACATTAGTTCACTTTACGAATTTATCTACTTTAACACACAGAAAACCCATTTTTAAACAGCGTCAGCGGTATTTCGTTGTAACTTTCTCGGTGATTGCGAACAGAAGCGATTTCTAGCCAACTCCCCGCCCAAGCAGCAAGTTTCCAAACGACCACATGGCCCAGCATGAGAACAAAACAATTTCAACGCACGTAAGCAATTTTGTGTAAACTTATCTGATGGTGTCATCGTAAGGTCATCCTTGCACGCAATCCTCCTCGGGCACGCCAAGGACCCTTGTGAAAGCAGTCTCCAAAAGTCAAACTCAAATTCAAATTATTAACCATGAATGCAGTAACTTTATAAAGTTGACTTCGCCACCTACTCCGTGGAGTGGCTGGCGATTCCACCCACAAAATCATGCAACGCTGCCAACACCAGTAATTAATACCGACATAACACGTGAGAGAAAAACAGGCAAAGAGGAGCGCATTCAAAAAACACACAGGATACAATGAGCGGGAAATGCCAACAAAATAATAAAACGAGTACAACAAAAAGAAAAAAACGGAACACATGTGGGCAGCGTACAATATGGAAAGTTCAATTGACTTCCGTTTCCCTTTAGCACAAATATCCGGTTGTAGCGTGTTGACGCGAAATTTGGTTGCATAAATTCTAGCGAAAAGGAAATTAAAAAACTGAACGCCTGACCATCAATGCCATGGAAACATCTGACCAAAGACAAGTCATGAAAAAAGCTGAACTATTTTTTTGTACCCATCTACAATGTGTGTGTATGAAGTTTTTTTATTGGACAACTGCAGAGTGGGTGCTTGGTCTAGAGGCGTGGTGTGTACAAGACCTATGCTAATATCCTTGTGTCACGTCAGCCTGGAAATGGTTGCGTTTTGTATTTATCTCCCAGGGGAATGGGGGAAACCTGAAAATAATGGTCATCATTAAAAACATGCAGTTAAAGTCATAATTTAAAACAAAGAAAACAATGTTAAGCAATAATTGGCATACGGTCATCAAGCTCAAGTCATTAAGGGGACTATTGATAAGTGTAGGTCGCACAACAGTCTTATTGGATATGAAACCTTTACAGCGTTATAGGATATCATAAGAGGATCCGGCGTGGTCGAACATTGAATACACCACCATGGTTGGTATATCCCGAGATATTCGAATTCTATGCAGAGCTTAAATTGAAGAATTTTGTGTGTCAATTATATTAAAATGTCATCGGATTTGGGTAAATATATTCCTGGAGGCCACAGTAGCGCAGGGGTTACCATGTTCGCCTATGACGCGGAATGCCTAGGTTCGATTCCTTGCGAGAACATCAGAAAAATATCAGCGGTGGTTTCCCCTTCTAATGCTGGCGACATTCGTGAGATACTTTGCCGGAAACCCTTGAAATAGCAATAAAGTCAGCTAATTTGATCAAAAAAAATTAATGTTTTAAAATCCTGGGGGGCTACAACTTTTCTGGGCCTACCTACCTAAGCCCAATTTTGTATCCAATAATTTTTATACCCACCATAGGATGGGGGTGTGCCAATCTAGTCATTCCGTTTTTAACACCTCGAAATATTTGGCTAAGACTCCATAAAGAATATATATTCTTGATAGTCTCGACGATCTGAGTCGATCTAGCCATGTCCGTTCGTCTGTCACGATAGAGGTCGAACTCGTAAAGCTAACCGCTTGAAACTTTGCACAGATACTTAACATCGATTCAGGTCGTTGGCGATTGCTAATGGGCCATATAGGTTCAGATTTAGTATAGATCCCATATAAACCGATCTCCCGATTTGACTTCTTGAGCCCATGGAAGCCGCAATTTTTGTCCGATTTGCCTGAAATTTTGCATCTAGTGTTCTGTTATGATTTCCAACAATTGTGTTAGGTACGTTCCAAATAGATCTATAACCTGATATAGCTCCCATATAAACCGATCGCCCGATTTAACTTCTTGAGCCCTTACAAGCTACAATTTTTCACCGATTAGGCTGACATTTTGCATGCGATGGTTTGTTACGACTTCCAACATCTGTGCCAAATACGGCCAAAATAAGTCTATAATCTGATATAGCTCCCATGTAAACTGATCTCTCGATCATCCTTGTTCGGTTCCTAGAAGCTTTAAGTTTTTCTGGTTTGACAGAAGTTTGGTATGTAGGATAAAATTATGCCCTTGAACTAAATTTATTTTATATAACTTTTTAGCAGAATCCATGGTGGTAGGTTCCCATGATTCGGTCCGGCCGAACTTAGCACGCTTTTACTTGTTTATTATCTCTTACACATAATACATTTTTTCTTTATATGCTGATTTTCTAGCATACAATTCCCTTCACTGGGAATGTACAACATTTTGCTGTTTCTGCGTCTACCGGGAATGATTTGAAATTCCATAATAACTTGTTTTTCGCTTCATATTTAACGTTGAACTTAAAGTAATCCGCAAAAATACGAAAGCAATGCCTTTTATTCGACTCGAAAACAAATTGTAACAGTATTACTACTAATAATTTTCGTAATAGCTCGATAAAAACTCAATTTCTGACCAAATAAATAACCCCCAAACAATATATTGTAGCCGTTGAGTGGAGCGGACGTGTTTTTGTTTCGCTCCTCAAAGAAAAAAATGTCGGAATAGGTACTACCTCATGTATTAGCCTTTTCGTCAGACTAATACATGAGGAAGGGACGGATAAACCAGAGGGATGCACAGTTCGTCCCCAGCCTTTAAGTAAAGGTGGTGTTTCGGCTCGAATTCAGACAGAGACGGTTTCAATGAAACAGTCATCGCATCCGGATCGAGAGATGAGGCAGCGGGATGACGGCAGAAGTGAGCGATGGCTTTGCTAAGCACACAAACAGACCGAGAAACCGATCCGGGACACGACGAAGGAGACAGAGGAATATGTATCGGAAGCGCAATCGGGCGACAGTGCAGGATGCTGGAAGCGATAGAACTGACATTCCAAGCACTAAAAGCTGGAAAAAGAATCTGATCTCCCGAAGAGCAAACTTTGCAAATATGCTGAAGAAGAAAAAGAACTCCCCGCTTTCAAGTACTCTGGGAAATCCAAGCCAGCTATCCCGCAATGGAGACTCCAGACAGTGCCCTGCGGAGGTAGACAAAGTCGAAACAGGAACGAAGGAAGCGCGCACGGCCCCTGAGTCTTCATGGAGGACTGCGACTTCCAAAAGGAGGCTACAGCCAACGCGGAAGGGGAAGGTGGTCGCTGCGGAATGGTAAGGAGCACCTTCTTCCGCCAGAGTGGCATGTAAGCACAACAGAGATGAGGTGACTTATATAGTCATCAATATCGGCAGTGCATCCGGTAGGATTCCACCAGATCATCGGTCCCAAGTGAAGGATCTAGTTAACAAGCGGATTTTCGAACATGTGTGGAACTCTGTAGAGGTCCACTCGTACAAATGATGAGCTGTGAGTATAGAGGGGATATCTTTACGCTGCTTTTTAGGTCAGCGGTGTGTATTGATACCGCCAAACAGCTTGTCTGAGGTATCCATACACCGTGGAAGGGCGCAAAGCTCTTTCTAGTGAGAACGATGGATATTGCCCAGCTCACAAAGGCGACGGTCTTCATCAAGGAATCAGGCAGTTGGCTTTCTAGGGCAAGCAACACCAAGGTTTGGTCGCAGAGAAGTGGGAACTCTCCTTGTGGTTGTCATTGATCAAGCCTCCATGACGAGTTTAGCTAAGATTAAAGGCATGGCGCACTACGGGAGCAAGGCTATCTTTTTCAAGATTAGGATGACTAGGATGGGCAGAAATCTTCATATTGAGATATCAGGTCGTATAGTGGCAGGTGACTCAATACCGCTCAATGAACAGGGGGCTGACGACGGACCCATCACCGACTTCAAGATTCGGAAGACTAGGATAGGTTAAGATCCTAATATTGAAACATAAGGCAGCGCAGCGACAGGAGTCTCAATACAGCCTAACGAATAGGGAGCCGACGATGGTACCATCACCTACTACCAAGAAGCCCATTTACTTAAGACTTGGATGACTAAGATAGGCAAAGATCCTAGCATTGAAACAGCAGGCATTACAGGGAATGGAATCTCAATACAGCCTAACGATCAGGGACCCGACGATGGAATCACTACCGACTTTATAATGACTCGGAAGACTGGGATAGGCAGAGAACCTAATACGATGACATCAGGCAGTGCAGTGACAGGCATTGAGTGATGAGGACCACGCCCACTGGGGCACAGGAGATTATTCTAGATATACGACCCATTGACATACAGATTAAGTGTAAGGCAGCCACTGCGGCTATGAGACTTAAAGCGATGGGAGAATGGATTGAGGATGGAAGCAGCTCATACCATCTCGGTATAATCGAGGCGACGATAGAAACCCTGGAAGGAAGGGAAGAGTTTTCCGATCGGATAACTGAGATGAACCTTGAAGTCGAGTGCGAGGCACTGCTGCCAGCGGCACAGTCTTGGAATGACGAAACCCTTGTATTGCCATCTGGAAGATCATATTACACGGATGGATCAGAGCTAGTCGACAGAGTGGGCCTAGGGGTTTACATTGAGAACCCAGGGACTGAGATCTGTTTTAGACTGCCTGACCATAATATGGTCCTGCAGGTGGAGATCCGGGTGATCACGGAATTCGTGAGGGGGGGTGGTGCTAATGCGAGGATGTCGAGTGTGAATATACGTACAGTAAAATTGCCATAAGGGCAGAAACAACCAGGATGGTAAGGTCACGAACAGTCTTGGAATATAAGAAGGAGATCAACGCCTTCTCTGAGAATGGCAAAATCCGCATCGTTTGGGTGCGGGGCCATAACCGAGTATGGGGAAATAAAAAGGCAGATGATTTGGCAGTTAAGGCCAGAGCAATGCCGTCAATAAACTTGGTTAACCTGAAGCCTTTCGGGTCTACGCAGTTCGAGTTTAAGGCGTGGGCGACGAATGGGCATGCATCGCGCCTAATATATACCGGCACTTAGGTGGGGACACAATACCATACTTGAACAAACTTAGAGGCGTGGATGGAAAATAATTAGGGATTTTGTAAGCAGCACGGAATTCGCAACTTAGATTTTTTTGAGTTTACTTGTCTTTTAGTATTTAGATCGTTTGTCATATGTTTTTCGATTAGAAAACACTGGCTGAAGGTTGCCAGCAACAACTATTGCAGAAGCTGTTGGAACATCGAAGAAGAGAGGATATAGGACCTTCTGTGTGTGTCTACCGCACTAGCAGTCAGAAGGAGTTCCAAATTAGGTTCTCATTTCTTTGAGAACCTGTCTGATTTAACGGATGTGAACATTCGCAAGTTATTGGGCTTTTAAAGCGATTTGGATGTCTCAACGGTAGGAACTAGATGGCATCTTCCTTCACCTGTTCCTGTAGTATCACAATGGACGAAATCGTCGATTAGTGGCTTAGGTGTATGTCTTGCATCCTCTTTTCAACCTAACCCCCAAAAAAAAGGAAATAATTCCCAAAATATTTTTTGGAATTTATTTCATATGCTTTTCGGGAATTATTTCATAATGAAATAAAATCCAGACGAAATAATCCACAAATAAGATGATATATTCGCCAAAGGAGGGCACCGTAGCGCAGGGGTTAACATGTCCGCCTAAGACGCTAAACGCAGGGGTTCGAATCCTGGCGGTAACATCAGAAAATTTTTCAGCGGTAGTTATCCCCTGCTAATGCTGGCGAGATTAGTGAGGAGCAATACATTTGAAAGAATGATATGACACCTCCCCAAAGAGGTGTCGCACTGCTGCACGCTTTTTGGACTCGGCTATAAAATGGGGGCCCCTTATCATTGAGATTAAACTTGAATCGGACAGCATTAATTCATATATGGGAGAAGTTTTCCCTGTTCCTTAATGGAATGTTCATGTATAAATTTGCATTCCCCCAATTATTTTTGGGGGCTATTTAATGTTTTTTTCATTGGAGTTTACTTCTTACGTTTCCTTACCTTAATTGGCTATAACAGAATATTTGTTCCATAAGCCGAACGTAGAATATCGTTCCAAGCACCTCGATCTTCTGCGCTCATTCTACAATCTCTGACACCAAGTTTCGAGGTGTCTCCCACCACTTGATCTTTCCATTGGGCTTTTGGTCTTCCCGATTTGCGTGTACCACGGTTTTTGCCTTCAAAAGACTTCTTTGCTGGAGCTTCTTCATCCATTCTGACAACATGACCTAGCCAAAGCAGCCATTGTATTTTGATGCGTGTAACTATGTTATCGTTGTCATACAGCTCGTGGTTCGTACGTCGCCTAGAGTTTTCTTCATTGGGGATTATTACGCAGCACCGTATGGTCAAGAACACATTTAACATTTATAGCAAGACGTAGGAGAATACTAGTAGATGGGAGCACGTCAAGAAAAGTCACAGTAAAACTTGCAAAGACGATGGGCAAAACTGGCGCTAAATAATCCCAAAAGTAATTTGGGGAATATTTCGTGGTATTTTGGATTTATTTCGTCGAAATTGTTTGGGGATTATTTCATAACTAATTTATTCCCAAACATGTAATGAAAGAAACTCATAAATATCTGGAAGGTGGTAAAATAACTGCGAAAGCCATTTAAGCCTTGAGGGTCACACTTGTACTGAAATGGAACTGGATGAAAAACACTTTGAAATAAAACTTATTTAGAAGAGTACGAATCTGAATCCAAAATCCGAAATTTTGTGTGGTAGCATTATTGAGAATTCAAATTTTCTATTGCTGCATTTCAAAACATCAAAATTTGCAATGGATGTTAGCTAAAGTTGCAGGGCGACGCATCAGCTAACAATGCAGAAAAATTGCAATTTGCAATATGATAATACAATGCAAGTCTATTTAATGTTTTTTTCTGATTAAAATTAGTAAATTAAATGATTTTATAAAATTTTTGCATACAATTAAATAAATGTGTTCAAGTGAATTGAATTCAAGATTGGGCTTTGTCGAAAAATTTCCTTTAACGGATAAGTGCAATTAACAAGTGGTATTTACATGCTCCAGCTTCGTCATTGATCGCTACATGGTGGTGTAACTAATAAACAAACGGTTAATGGCGGATCAAATTAGAATCTGAAGAGAGTTGGAACGCAATGGAACGTGCCTAACGATAGTTCACAAGGAATCGTAAAAGAAATAGATTGCCCGATAAACGTTACAGGCCACATGGTTACGGGCAAATGATGCAGCCTTGAGGGGTTTGACGGTAAACGCGCATACGTTTGTCTGCATTATCATAGTAGCCACGAGTTCGAAACTTTCACAGGAAGTCAATGAAAATAACGAACAAATCAAACAAAACGAAATTGATTTCTTTATTATTCTATTTCTTCCAAGGGCGACACAAAATTGAACTCCCTTACATGCTTCCAATGGCTTAGACTGGGAGGTGAGAGGCTTGGCGTTGCACTTTATGACAATGTGTTGGCTGCCTTGTTTGCAAGGAAAACAAATAAAAGCACAACGCCGTTCAAGCGGAAACCGGAAAAAGGTGTGAAACAACAACAACAAAGTTTTCCTTCAAAATAGGAAACCAAAGTAAACTGGGGAAAATGGTAACCTCACCTTTTGGTTGACTAAAACACAGAAGCAAAATAATGTAAATATGTTCAAACACTAGGGCAAGCAAGTATCCTCCAGAGTCAATGTGGTGGAGAGTCCTTTTTCCCAAACAAAAAGAGATTTCTCCCATTCCCCTTTTTCCACTGTAGTAGCATAAACCCTTTTTTTTTGAAAGTCGGCCTAATTATTTTGACTAATGTTTTGTGATGAGTGTAATTAACTTTTGTTTGACTGCTCGGAATTAATTTAAGCCAACACTTTTTGTCCAGCACCAGCGAACGCCACTGCCTCCTTCAACCTGGTTTAGGGTTTCTATTAATGGTCACCAGTATGCGTCCGGTGGACGTACTATTATTGGTCTCGTCCGACAAGAGCATAATTTTTTCATTACTCTTTCGTTTTTTTATGTTTGTTTTTATTATAATTTCCTGGTTGTATGTCTTGCAGTTTTGTTGTCGTCCTGGGTGTTATTGTCGTTGGCTCTTGTCAGTCATTGTGTTTATCAACTCTTTTGTCCTTTTTGTAGTCGTTTTGTCAATGGATACGTTGCACGCAATTCCATTGTACATTTTTGTTCGAATCCTGTCTTCCTTTGCCTCGCCAACGACAGCTTTGTGGTGGTTGTAGGGCAATGACGATGTCATTCAATTCGTCGCATAATTACACCTTGACGCATGTTGTACATCGCCCTCATTCACATATAGCTCATCTACAAACGAATACCCTCTGCGAAAATGGGACAGGTGTAGGAGGTGGGTTTAATAATTATCGTAAGTTAAACAATTTTTGTTGGAAAAGTCATTTATCCCTTTCACTGCCGACTTTAAAGTAACAATTATAAAATTGTTTTCTTTTCGCTGCAAGTCTTCGAGTTTGCATAGTTTGCTTGTCTACAGCAAAATGTCCCCCCGAGAAGACATTGTTAGTCAATGGAGTTAATCCAACCAAAAATTACCAGAGAATGAATTTTAAGAGAATAAAATTCAAATTTTGCACGGATACTTCCTTTTTGACATAAGCCGATATGACTTCTTAACCCATCAACTGAGAGCGAATATTTTATCTCAATTCTCTGAAATTTTGCACGATCGCTTTTTTAACATACATATCAAGTTTGGTCCGAATCGTTACGCAACGTATAATAACCTAGTTAACAAATTTCAACAAATTTACAACCGTTAGCTACCGATGTCCATTACAAAAGACATGGCAATTTCGCACTACACTCACTTGATCCAAATTTTTTTTGTATACCCTCCACCATAGGATGGGGGTATACTAATTTCGTCATTCTGTCTGTAACACCTCGAAATATGCGTCTGAGACCCCATAAAGTATATATATTCTTGATCGTCATGTCATTTTAAGTCGATCTAGCCATGTCCGTCCGTCCGTCTGTCGAAAATAACCTAACTTTCGAAGGAGTAAAGCTGGGCGGTTGAAATTTTGCACAAATACGATTTATTAGTGTAGGTCGCTAGGGTCTGTAAATGGGCGAAATCGGTCCATGTGTTGATATAGCTGCCATATAATCCGATCTTGGGTCTTGACTTCTTGAGCCTCTCGAAGGCGCAATTCTCGTCGTCTCTATGGAAGTGATACCAAAACGTGGTGTTTTGGTATCACTTCCAACAACTGCGCTATATATGGTTCATGCTTTGATATAGCTGCCATATAAACCGATCTTGGATCTTGACTTCTTGAGCCTTTAGAGGACGCAATTCTCGTCCGATTTGACTGAAAATGTGCACGTAGTGTTTTGGTATCACTTCCAACAACTGTGTTAAGTATGATTCAAATCGGTTGATAATCGGACATAGCTGTCATATAAACTAATCTTGGATCTTGATTTCTTGAGCCAATAGAGCGCGCAATTCTAATCCAATTTGGCTGCAATTTTGCATGAGGTGTTGTGTTATGACTTGCAATTATTGTGCTAAGTATGATGCAATTCGGTACATAAGCTGACATAGCTGCCATATAAACCGATCTGGGATCTTGACTTCTTGAGTCGCTAGAGGGCGCAAGTATTATCCGATTTGACTGAAATTTTGTACAACAGCTTCTATCATGACCTTCAACATACGTGTCTAATAAGGTTTGAATTGATCAATAGCTTAATACAGCTCCCATATAAACCTATCTCCCGATTTTGCTTCTTGAGCCCCTACAAGGCGCAATTCTTATCCGAATGAACTGAAATATTACACAAAGACTTCTACAATGTTCAGCATTCATTTATGATCCGATTCGGACTATAACTTGATATAGATCCAATAGCTTAACAGTTCTTATTCAATATTCTTTGTTTGCCTAAAAAAAGATACCGCGCATAGAACGCGATGAATGCGATCCATGGTGGAATGCCGGCTTGTTTTATTTTCTTAAACAACACTTCTTCTTTTCAGAAGTAAAATGAGCAATACATCACTACAATTTCTTAAAACAAATTTAGAAAAAAACTAAAATGTTATTTGCAGTCCGCAGCGCACAGTGGGTGAAAATGAAAAAAAAAACTATTAAAAAATATGCCGTGGGAGAACAACAGATAGTGATATCTCTTTCAAAATTAAACAAGTTAGAGCTGAGCTGTTAGCGACATCGTATGCAGCACACGATCTCGCTAACACCTCAGCTTTAACTGTTTCGAATTTTAAAGGGATATCTCTACCCGTTCTCACACGGCATAGTTTTTACAATTTTTTTCGATTTTCTCCCACTGCGTAACGTCACACAAAATCAAAGGAAAACTGGGGTTATATGTTAAATTAAGAACAGTGCCGTTAATGCACCCAACAAAAAAAAAAAATATATATATATACAATATATAACAAAAACCATATGAGTAATGAACAGTGAACTCTTAAAGTCATGTCTTCTGTAGAGGACACTGGTAGTGAATGGGTTAATGTCAGTGTTTTCGATAATAAGTTGTAGCACTTACATCGGGAACAACACGCTTAAGTCTGCATGCAAAAAAGCACACCAAATGTTCAACAGGAACCAACACGACAAGCCCACAGAACAGGTTGGTTTTATAAAGGTTTGCTAAATAATCCTGTCTTTAATAAAGCGAAAACAAGCAAATACAAGGTGGACTTGAAAAAGGCGTAGAACAATTTTACTTAATTCAACTATGACAAAATATTTGTCCCATTAGCCGAACTTAGAATAGCGTTCCAAGCGCCTTGATCTTCTGGTCTCCTTCTAAAATCTCTGACATCAACTTTGGAGAAGTCTTTCGCCCCATGATCTTTCCATCCGACTTTTGGTCGTTCCGGTTTGAGTGTACCAAATTGATCGCCTTTAAAAGACTTCTTCGCTGGAGCTTCTTCATCTATTCTGACAACATAACCGGTTTGCATTGACAAGGAGTAACAGTGTCATATGAAGCACAAATTCTATGAGCTGTATGACGACATTTGCATAGTTAAACATATTAAAATACAACGCTTGCGTTGGCTAAACCGTTCGTTTAACTATGCTAACGTCGTCATACAGCTCATGCAAACCGGTCCAAAAATTTCACGAAGAATCTTTCTCTCAAACACTCCAAGCATTGCCTCGTCTGCTTTTACAAGTTTCGTTGTCTCGGAAACAGATTACAACAGGGGTAGTATCTGTGTCTTGTATAGTGTAATCTTCGTATGTGGAGAGATGGCATTGTTTCTATACAGCTTGTTTAATCCAAAATATCATCTGTTTGCCAGTATTATTCTTCGCTTTATTTCAAAGCCGGTGTTATTTATTTCGGTTACTGCGGTGCCCAAGTCTGGCATGAGGTGCAATGCCATGTAAAAACTTCTCTCCAAAGAGGCACTGCGGCACGCCTTTCGGACTCGACTATAAAAGGGAGGCCCGTTGTCATTGAGCTTAAACGGAATCGGATATGTGCCCCTGTTCCTTAGTGGAATGTTCATGGGCAAAATTTGCATACTGCGATGCCGATAAAGTTGCTGACTATCTTTAAGTTGTGGTTCCCAATTTTCTCCATCTGTTCGGGTTTACAGAGCGTTGTGGAAGTTGATGCCACCTATTTTGTCTTTTCTTCATTTACTGCTAGATGCTTCCAAAGGCTGCAGTGACTACTACCGGTGACCGACCCATGATATCATCGGCATAGGTGGGTAGTTAGTTGTTTTCTTCTTTTTGACATTCAGGGTGGCTGATGAAAGCCGCTACCAAAAAAAAATGTAATAACTTTTTTTCTATTTAATAATAATAATTTAATAATTAATTTAATTAATTAATTAATTAATTTAATTAATAATAATTTAATAATTAATTTAATAATTTAATTTAACATGAATAAAAGAAAAATGTATTCCATACACCGAAAAAAAAATGTAGCAATATTCATCATTGTAGCAATATTCATCAGCCACCCTGTATCTATTCACATCTCTTTCTCTTATAAATCTTCTTCAGAAAGATGTTAAAGAGATCATACCATAAGTAGAGATGGGTTTCTACCGGGAAAACACCCAATGCTTGGATATTTATTAAGTAAATACCCAATAAATACCTTTTTTGGGTATTTATAATTTTGCAAATATCTTGGGTATAAAAACATTTTCCAAACAATTTTTGATGATTTCGTATTCTTTGTATATAAACCTGACCTTTGATCTTATAAAATCGCAATTTATTTATGTATAGCCGTTATATAGACCGACCCCCAGACTTAAAGTCTTGAGGAAATAAATTTTATTTATTTGTTTATTGAGTGTAACACCAGCACAACAAGATTATATCTTATATGTTAATGTGCTGATTCGCAATAGAGTATATAAAATAATGATTATTCTTTTAAAAGGATATTAACTAATCTTAACATTTTAAATTATAGTAGTAAATATTAAGGACATTTAAAGAAAAATAATTCGTAGTTCATTTAAAAAATTTAAATAGCTCATTTTTGAATGAAGTTGCATTGCTTATGCTCTGTATGTTGGGAGGTAGGTTGTTCCAGAGACGCGTACTATGTACAATGTACTGTCGTTCAGAGATTTGTGTGGCAAATCGTGGTTGAATGAGTTTTAGGCCACGGTTGGATCTGGCGAATTTCAGATGTTTGTGTAGGTATTCAGGTTCTTTTGTGTAGATTACCTTGTGCAGAAGAAGTAGACATCTGACATTCAGTAAGTTTGAAAAAGTTAAGTTAAATATTTGGTATGTAAATTGTGATATACGAGCTTGTCGACTTTTGTTAAACACATATCTTGCAATATCATTGTAAGCAACATTAAGCTTTCTACTGGTGTCTGCATCACAATTCGCAAATATCTCGCATCCATATAACAGTGTGGGAATTAAATAACTTTTTGCAAGTAACATTCGGATGTGAAAAGGAGTTGACAAGCGAACGGTCCATAAATTTCGCAGCATCCCACGTACTTTGCCAACTGTTGCATTAATGTGATTTGTCCACGTTAGGGTTGAATTAAAAGTCAATCCTAAATTTGTGGCTACTTGTACAAGATTCACTACAGAGTTACCAATTTTCACAACGAGATCATCAGTTATTGTCACATTTCTTTTACTTATCAGAATCAGTTTGGTTTTGGATGGATTTAAACATAATGCATTATTAACAGCCCAACAATGTATTAAGTCTAAATCAATATTTATGTTAGACACACAGGTTTGGATATCTTTCAGTTTGCAGTATGTGTAAAGTTGGACATCGTCAGCATACATTTGGATTTTAGATGTTGCAGGCACATCAGGCAGATCATTTATATACATGGAAAATAAAAGAGGGCCAAGGATAGAACCTTGAGGTACTCCTTTAAGGACATTCAGAGAGTTAGACCAACTATTGTTATAAAAAACAGACTGCGATCTTTGCGTCAAATATGATGATATCAGCTTGCAAGACGTCTCGGAGAAATTAAATAATTTCATAAGTTTTAGGACAAGAATATTATGGTTTACAGTGTCAAAGGCCTTACTGTGATCCAGAAGAAGGAGAAAGGATATCATTCCGTTATCCATACTTTGACGAAGGTTTTCAATTACATCAATCAGAACAGTGGTACAACTTCTTTTCTTTCTAAATCCAGATTGCCAGTTAGATAACAAATTTTCAGATTTCAGAAAATGCTCAATTTGGTTAGCCATTATGCGTTCCAGTGCTTTAGACAGGTATGGTAAAATGGCGATGGGACGGTACTCATTTTTTGATTTGCGAATAGGTACAATTTTTGCATGTTTCCATTCAAGCGGAAAAGTGGATTTAGTTAGAACAGTGTTAAATATATATGTTAAATATGGCAGAATCTTTGGCACAATTATTTTAATAAATCGTGGATTTATTTCATCAGTTCCGATCGCATTAGATTTAATGGACAGAATGCTGTGTAGAACCTCAGTTTCATTTACACAGCGAAAGGAAAAAGGATTTTCAACAGCTACCATGCACATATTTTCATATATATTTTCAGTAGGATAGACAGTGTTTATTGAAACAAAATTCTCATTTAGTTCATTTATGTTCATGTTGGGTTCCAGCTGAGTATTGCGTTTTTCTCCAACGCCAATTTTTCGTATCTCATTCCATTTAGAGCGACTATTAACAGCATTCTGAAATTTATTATGAAAATACAATGTCTTTGCCTCAGTTATACACTTTCCAACAGCTCTTCTAGCATTTTTAAAATGTTCATGTAGTTGTGAGGTTCTAAAACGTTTCCAACGTCTATATGAAAAGTTTCTTTCATCAATCAAAGTTTTTATTCGCTGGTTAAACCAAGGTGGTTGTGAATATTTAATTGTTATTGTTTTCTCTGGAACACATCGATTGTATATTGAACAGATATGATTTTGAACAAATGATATTTGTTCATCCACAGAGTCAAAATGATAAATTGAGTCCCACGGTACTTCATCAGTAAGGTGATTCAGTAAATTGTAGTTTATTTTCTTAAAATCGCGGTAGGTAATTCTGTTGTCTTGATAGGTTATGACGTAGTTATATGTTAGAAACAGTAGGTCATGTTTAGAAAAACCAGGTGCAGCAAGTTGGTCATAAAACAAAACATTTGCAACATTGTTAACAAAAAATATATCCAGAATGCTGGATGAATGACTCGTAAAATGGGTGGGCACAGAAGTGTTAGTTGGTACTAAGCCCAACAGCTCCATCGAACTGGAAAAATGAGATTCAGACAATATATTGCTATTAAAGTCACCAGCTATAGCTATATTGTTGTAAGAAAACGAGATTGTTTCGATACAAGATAGGAGCATGTCATATGGTATATTGTTGTGGGGCCTGTAAACACAGCCAATCAGCATCTTCTCATTTGAATAACAGTTTATTTCTAGAAATAGGTATTCAATGCTGTCACCTTGTGATGACATACATTTAACAGTCGCATGTAGTCCAGATTTCAAAAATATAGCAACACCGCCACCATGACTTTGCCTATCGGCTCTAAATATGTTATATCCTGGTAAGGTATATATATTATCGCATATATCCGGGCGAAACCAAGTTTCAGATACACATATGGCATCTATAGCAGAATTCACAAAAGTATCTCGAAATTCATCCATTTTATTGTTCAAACTTTGTGCATTTATATGAACAATTGTAAGCCCAGGCATTTGGTTCTTAAAAATCTTCAGCATCAATTTGAGATTATCTCTGGAACCGCAAGAAGTGTCACTTGACATATGTAATACGCATAAGCAATGCTAACAGTATGAATAGTTGACTTAAGTGCTGAGCTGTATTAAGGAAATTCGATTTAAATAGAGGCAAAACATATATATGATAACATAGAAAAAGGCATAGTAAAGCGAATATATAGTAACATACAATTAAAATTATTATATTAAATTTAATATGACACCAAAATATTTCAGGACTCAATATGAGCAACTGGTCTTTCAGGTGTTTCACGAAAGAGATTGGTAAGTTGCTCTATGTTTTCAACAAGCGTAGGGGAATCAGATCCAGGCCGTCTTACATAAACAAGGCCACGAAGCGAAAAAACAGACTCCAGATGTTTTTGTCGCTTAAGCTTCAGTGCATTTTGAAAAATTTTGTAATTATGGTTTGTCAGGTTCTCATTTATATAGAACGGTTTATTAGAGTCAAAACCTGCATGACTCAATACCAGGTTTGAATTAATTGATTTTCTAAACCTCGCAATATTTTTTAAGACAAAGTTTTTGTCAAATGGCGTTGCTAAATGAACCATAATTACAGAGTCTGAAGAGTTATTCTGGTTACGAACGTTGTCCAGACGGTACATAGCTCTAATCGTTGGGATCGCTATGTTAATTGTGTCACAAATATTTGCAAAAATTTGGTACAGGTTCTCCCCATTTTCGGAAGGTATGCCATTTATTCTCAGATCGCAAGCCACTTGGTTGTTTTCAAATTTTTGCTGATTTGCTTTCAGTAATTGAATTTGATTTTTCATTTCAGTCATTGTATTTTCCATACCATCAATTTTGTCCACGGCTGTTGTTACTTTGTCAACCCTTTCATTGAGTTTCACATATTTTTCATTTAATTTAGATATCTCGCACTTGATGTCGGCCATACTCTTATCTATGACAGCTAAGAGACGCGACTCAGTTTCAGATAAAAGAGATTTTAAAAGCTCTGTTTGCTTCTCAAATCTCTTATCGATTAACATAAGCATTCGGTGTGGAGAGTCATAATTTGAAAGCCGCGGAGTTTTGTTGACACTTTCCTCACTTATGCTCATCCCCTCTCTCATTCGTTTTGGCGCCAACAACAGAGACTCTCCAGGAGAAATATTGTTGTTGGATGAAGATATTATTTTCACTGATGGCACTTCAGACATGATGAGTTAACTTTAATGTTTCTCAGGGTTAATTGTTGTTGTTGTTGTTTTAGTTCTTCACTTTTTTCTAGTTTAGCACTTTGATATGTGGTTTTGTTTTGCTTTGAATTTGTATTTGAAGCCTGTGTTGTATTCTTTTTTGTAAATAACACGACGGTGATTTGCCAAGCAAACAGTATGAACAAAAATTAAACTTTGTCAGTTAAAAAACACTTTTAAACATTTGAAATAATTTATTTTTGAGGAGCGTTTTAAAAACACGTCTGTACGCAAAGAGAGTCCCGATGTAAATTCCAATTGGTTATTTTTCATCCGATGAAATTTGGCACAAAGCTCTGACAGACCCCTACCCATTTCTGTGAAGTGTGGCCCAGATCGGACTATATTTGGATATAACTTCTCTATAGACGGACCGCCCGATCTTCCGATATAGGGTATTGAGCCTATAAAAGAAGCATTTTTCATCATATTGTAGTTCTGTTATCCTAGAGGGCTAGCATGCTATACCATTATCAGAGATTGGTTCTGCGGTATACTCATCGCCATACACTAGAAAAATCTTCTTTTCATATCACAAGCCCATTAACTGTATCAGTTACCCGATTTCCTTCTTTGTCTCTGTAGGAGGAAGTGCCTACACCAAAGGCATCTGTTTGATGTTTGATTCTTTCCGGACATCATTCTGACTCCTGTACATCCCAATTCGCTCATACTCATGTCTTTCCATTTCCTTTTTTTCTGCGGGATAGACGTTTCCCTTCTCTCCTTTTCTCCCGAAACCTCTCCATTATCTGGTGCGCTGCTACTGATTGTACTGTGCGGTCTGTATGGCGCTTGGTGGCTTCAGTAGGGAGTCTTCTGGCACACAAGTACGGCATTAGTGGCATTCTCCATGGAGTGTGCCACTTCGCCGTTATATGATCAGGATAAGCAGTTAGTAGGTCAGTCGAGTGGACTATGCCGTTGTCATCTGTTATGTTTGCAGCTTAAGTTCGCTCCTCGGATCGATCATACATCTAACATCTGGGTGGATGTCTTCCATCTACCGCAACGTGATCAATTTGGTTTCTTACTTCTTGATCTGGGATCTGGGGTTTGTGAAATTTTTTATATTGAAATCTGTTGCATCTAACTACCACGTTTTTTTGTCGCAGCAAATTCTATTGGCCTAAACCCATTATCGACCGTTATCTCGTGGAGGTAGAATTTTGCGACTGTTGGACCAAAGATATCTTCCCACTGTAATCTCCAAGAACGATTTTAATATCGTGGACAGGGCAGCGGTAGTATTCTCTCTCTAGGCGCTCGTAGGAAATATCATTGTTCTTATCTCCCATTGGGCTAAATAAGGCTGATATTGAATAACTTGGGTTTTATGCGGATTGTGGCTAGCCTCTCATCCTCCGGAGGAAAGCTGGAAACAAAGAGTTTCCCTCTCCTTCTAACCATAAATCCATAACTAAGTTAATGCCTCGTGTTATGGCTCCCAAAGTGTAGTTCAGGGCCATTTGGTGACGCCATTCCCGATCCATCGTACTTACTATAAGACGATTATATCAGTCTTGTACTTCTCCAAAACATGCACCAGTGTGTATACTGCACCTTTTTACAAAGAGTCCAGACATTTCAGGTGCAAATCCGCAGATCATGGTCTTTTTTTCGTTTGCGTGGTTTATCAAAGCTAAGAAGCCAGTTTTTAAACGGGCGTAGAACAATACTGAATGGAATTCCGCAGCCCCTTTCGAGTTTCAATCGATGTCTCAAGGCCTCGGCGGATCCTTTACTTTATGATTTCAAATATCAGCTGACAAAATATCTACTAATGGACGCCTAAGTTTATCACAAATGTGGCAACACTGGTTTTAACAGCTCACGCACGTTTCGTGTTTCGTTTCACTGTCAAGCTTTTTCAGTTTGCTCTACAATTTTACCATGAATCATCTTACAAACGAACAACGCTTGCAAATTATTGAATTTTACTATCTCTGTTGAGAAAGTTCTTTGCGCGCTTCTTTTATTTTATGGACGAAGCTCAATTTTTGGTTAATGGGCAGTCAGAAACATTGCAAGAGCTACCAATGCATCCAGAAAAGTCATTTTCGTGTGGTTTATAGGCTGGTAGCTACATTGAACCGTACTTCTTCAAAGATAATGCGAATCGTAACGTAATTGTGAATGGTGAGCGCTGCCGTGAGATGATATCCGAGTTCATTTTATTTCACGTTCGGGAGCGGTCAATCGGTCGCCCAGATCGTGCGATTTAACGAATTTAGACTATTTTTGTGGGGCTATGTTGAATGTCATGTCTGTACAGGCAAGTCCGCTTCAATTGACACATTGGAAGACAACATTGAAGCATTTATTCGTGAGATAACGGCTGAAATGTTGGAAAGAGTATGCCAAAATTTGACCAAGCGGATGGACCATTTGAGGCGCAATCACGGCCTTTAAACATTATATTATATGGACCGTACCATTTTTCTGAAATTTAGGTGTTGTTTTTTTTTGTGAAAAAACTTTCCTATACCTCTTAAAAAATCACCCCTTAGAAAATTCTTGTAGAAGTTTTAATATAGTTTAGAAGTTTAAATATAGGAAAGGTTTCGTAAAAAAAACACAAGTAAAAATGTGCTAAGTTCCGAATCTTGTGAACTCACCATCATGGATTCTGTAAAAAATGTCCACATTCAGACTTACTTGAAGACATCTGTGTGTTTTACGTACCAAATTTCTACCAAATCCGGCACAAATTGAAGCAACTTGGGGCCCTAGAAGACTATTTGGGAGATCGGTTTATATGGACACAGTAATTGAATGTCATATCAAAACACTTAGTGCGAAATTTTAGCCTAATTGGTTTACAGTTGCTGCTTCCAAGGGTCTCAAGAAGTCAAATCGAGAGATCGGTTTTTATGGGAGCTATATCCGATTATTGGAAATCGTATAAAAACACTTAGTGCAAAATGTCAGCCAAATCGTATAACAGTTGCGGCTTCCAAGGGCTCATAAAGCCAAATCGGGAGATCGGTTTATATGGGCGCTATATCCAAATCTGAACCGATATACTCCATTTGCAATCTGCAATGTACTACAATATTAAGACGCATCTGTGCAAAATTTCAAGCGGATGCCTTGAATTCGCTCGACCGCTATCCTGATTTCGACAGCGGACTGACGGGTATGGTTAGATCAACTCAGAATGTCGTGACGATCAATAATATCTTACTCTATGGGGTCCCAGATCAATATTTCGAGGTGTTACAAACGGAATGACTAGATTGGTATACCCTCCATCCTTTGGTGATGGGTATACAAATTTATATGAGCAGACAGTGCTTGTTGATATCAGCAAACTTTTTTTTTTGGGTGTATACTATTCTCGTAGTGAGATTAATTCACATATTTAACTTTTTGCTTGTACAATTCCTTTGATGAAGATCATGGCTGAATGAAGACATTCCACTGTCGTTGAGGAAAATTGGTATGTATGTGTGAGCGTTTCATTGTTTTACACATTATAGTGTTCTATTCTGACTTCCTTTTTGCAGAGGCTCTAGGTAGCCGACACGCAATACACTATCGAGGTGACACATATTTTGGCTGAATGGTCGTCGGCTAGAATGTCCCGAAGTCCATGGACTGCAAAGTGGTGTAACCTGGTAGAGGGGTTTATTTTGTGTTGTCATAATTTTGATTGAGCACACGTCAAAGAGATACGCATGTAATGCATTTTGACTACACAAATGATTGCGCTGTTGTCGTTCAGTCATTTTGGATTTTATCTTCTTATATCTCCTTATTTTGGCTGTTTGTATGACTTGTTTTGGCCTATTTATTGTCGTTAGAAGGGGAAGTGGTAGAAAGTGTTTGGTTAATTTTTTTCATTGGATTTAAGCGACAAATGTTCTTTAGTGAATATTATTTAGAAAATTATTTACATGTCTAATAGAAAATTTGCTGCCTTTCGTTAAGCCTTCATCTCGAAAAAAGTTTTTTTTTTCAATGGTTGGAAATGAAGGATTTCCTTTTAAAACTTATAATATTAGTTTAGTATATATACTGAAAAAATGTTTGCCCTAATTTTAATGATTCGAGCCAAAAATTAGCAAACTTAATTTATAGGTGACCAACCTTTTAAGCAAACACTCCCTCTGGTGAAAAATATTTTCCTTCCTTTAATTTACGTCTTGTTATTAAAGACAAAAATCTACAATGAAGGCCAAAATATAGTTGAAAGTTAGGAAATTACCTTAGGGCAAACAACAGAAATCTCTTGTTAAAGACGCAAAGTAGCCTTACAAATAGGAGCGTCTTCAAATGTTTAATTTATAATCGTTTAGATGCTTAGTTAAAAAAAAAATTCTCAAAAAATAATAATTGGACAGCCATCTTCGAAGTAAAATAAGAATTAATCAAAAATCAACCCTTTAAAAGATTGGTTATGTCCTCCAAAAACTTTATAGTTTTTAGAGTGCACAACAAGCCGATTACTGGCTTAGGTGTATGTCCATAGTGACATGGGGCGGATTAATATCTGCACCCTCTTTTCAACCAAACCTAACCTATGTCCGTAAGTAAATAGAAAATCAATTTTTAAGATAGCATCTTTGTATAAAAGTTTTGGTCCTTTGGCTAGTTTTCATTTGCTGAAATCCTAAGAATTTTTGGCCAACAGTTTTATCCAGTGTAAATTCATTTCTAGCGTTTCAAATTTGTTTTATAAAGCATGATCTCTTCTGACCGAATAAAGCTTTCTGCTTACAATTTTGCGGAAATACATATTATGGATGGTGGTAATGGACGTTAAAGTTGTTAATACGAGGGTTGTCTTTTATATTTCGGGGTTAGATAACCCTTGCGTTGCAATCTGCCAACTGACAGCTCTATTGTAAATCTTGAAATTTTTGAGGTTATATGTACTCAGGATGTTTTGACGTATGAGCGCTATTTGTGTTGTTAACAGTAACTTAAGACATTCATCTCGCCCATAAAATGGAAATAAATCGTGCACATTTTTGTGCGATTATTTTTTACAACTTTCGACTTGGATTAACTCAACAACAATGCATCGATGAACTAAATTACATTTTTAGCGATGAAGCTCCATCGAGGACCAGTGGCGAATGCAACCGAGGTCGTAGTTTCCTCTAAGGCGTATTCCGTGAAGATTGTCCAAAATCAGTTGTTGTTCCAAAAACTATTGATGCTGTGCGCCAACTCATATTGCAAGATCGTCATGTGACCTGCCGTGAAATTGAGACAACCTTAGACATTAGTGGGACCAGCCTACATTCAATATTGCATGAACATTTGACCGTCAAAAAATTTGTTGGAGTTGGATCCCACACAATTTGTCAATCGCTCAAAAACGGCTGACAAAAATTGGTCGAAAGAATGCTCCAAAAAATACGAAACAACTGCATTTTTGAGCACACAAAACATCGATTTGAATGACTTCTTTTTATTCCCGTACGTAAAAAAAGAGAGGTTAACGTTTTTCGACATCCGAAGAAGCTGTTGATGCTTTCAGAATGCGTGTTTTGGAGATACCTCAATCAGAGTGACAAAAATGTGCCGACAATTGGTTCAAAGGCATGCAAAAGTGTATAGATCTGATTGGGGAATGTTTTGAAGAACAATAAAGCGATTTTCGATGTTTAATATTTGTTTTTGCGTTCTCTAATCCCGAAATATAAAAGGCAAACCTCGCATTTAAAATCGGACCTGTGTAACTCGTATTTAAAATGAGTTTCGTTTTAGACTATTGAGCGGCATGACATTTTACAGGATCAATTTTGTGCTTCCTATTATTGGTGGGCCTTTTGTCATTTTCCTTCTCCCTCTCTCTCTCTCTTTCTCAGTAATAGAGATGTGCGCGTGAATAATTTTCCACTCACAGATGCTTACGCCTGATTTTTTGCGTCAGCTCTCGTTCACGCACGCTAATGAGACAAACATATTACTCACGGACGGTCACACAAGACTCACGAGTAAATCAAGACTCACGAGACAATCATAAAAAACATCTTCAGAATTATACATTTTACTGGATATCTCTTCCACCAAAACCGGATTTTTAACCGATTTTAGTAAAGTTCTATGGAGAACTAAGCGACATCATTTAATACAAAATGTAGATCGTAAAAATTGGTAAAACATTTACTTGCTTCCAACTAATCACTAATTATTGAGCTGGTGCAATGGTTTCAGCGGGATAAATAAATCCAACAACTATATGAAACAACCAAAATAAAGTGGCGCAAAAAAACAGAGAAATAAAAGTCATTTAAAACTTATTGACCGACACAAACAATAACCTGTTGAAATCATAAAACTAGTTTGATAGCAAATTAAAATGGGCGCAAAAGAAAAATATTTCATCAAAATGCTGAAGTTGATTCGCTGAAACTAAGATATTCGTAAAGACAAGCGCATTAAGAAGGAATTGAAAGATTAAGATCGGCCTATAAACAGTTTGTTGGTAAGCAGTACAAAATTTAGCTCTGACTTTATGACTAAATGTCACCACTGATCAGTTCATGCACCTAGAAGTGAGCAAAACTTTCAATAAAAAGTTGTTGGTATATTTACCAATTTCACAGTAACAGAAGAATCTTGACATTTTTTCAATTTAAAAAAAATATAGAGTGGGCCCCTCTAAAATAAAATCCTGGTTAGGTACCTTGTTCCCATATCTATTTTCGTTCGATTTTGACCAATGGTACAATAATTTGATAATTTTTTAAAAGGTCTTCACAAAAGTGGCTGCAAAATTTTCGTTTGTGAATCTTAATTTTCATTCTCGAGCCTTTTTTGCAAACGCATTTATCAACCGATCTTCTCAACATTCTTCACAACTCTTTCCTCAATGCCTCACTCCCACAATATGTACGGATTTTGGTCAAAATTTGTTTATTACAAATTCACACAAACTTTAATTTTGCACGTGGTGTTTTGGTTTCACTTCCAACAACTGTGCTAAGTATGATTTAAATCGGTTCATAATCTGGTATAGCTGTCAAATAAACCGATCTTGGATCTTAACTTCTTGAGCCAAAAGAGCGCGCAATTCTCATCCGATTTGGCTGAAATTTTGCATGAGGTGTTTT